>NC_052540.1:2446153-2751923 GCF_016699485.2 Gallus gallus | reverse complement strand
CCACAGAAAACTGCCTGCTATTTTTTCACTCCTTTTGTTTTGTGTTCAAAATGTCTTTGGTTCTCTGCATTCTCTAATGCCATACACATCTAAAAAGAGACAGGGAGACTTCCTGTGTTTTCTTATGCTGATTTTAGCAGGAAAACAGTCAGCCCTCTTGTCATTTTCCTGATCTCCATAGGTGTTGTGCTGAGTGCATCAGGTGCTTGCTTCCCTTGCTGAGTGCTGCGTGCACTGTGGGAAACTCTCTTCACCTAAGGGATCACTTGAAACAGTGCACAAGGTAGCTGCTGAACTTGAGGAAACAGCTCTGTCCACTTGGCTCACAGAAGACACTTGAAACTGACAGCTCCTTCTTTAAGGATGCTCATACTCAAAGGTCCAAAGTACTTTGTATGGCAGCATAAACCTACAGAATCACAGAATGGCCTGGGTTGGAAGGGACCTCAAGGATCATGAATCTCCAACCCTGCTGCCGGGCAGGGCCACCAACCTCCCCATTTACTAGACCAGGTTGCCCAGGGCCCCATCCAACCTGGCCTTGAACACCTCCAGGGATGGGGCATCCACAGCCTCTCTGGGCAGCCCGTTCCAGCACCTCACCACTCTCCTGGTAAAGAACTTCCCCCTAACATCCAGCCTACATCTTCCCTCTTTCAACTTAAAACCGTTCCCCCTTGTCCTGCTGTTATCTACCCTTTCAAAGAGTTTACTCCCTTCTGTTTATAGGCTCCCTTCAGGTACTGAAAGGCTGCAATGAGGTCACCCCGCAGCCTTCTCTTCTCCATGCTGAACAAGCCCAGCTCCCTCAGCCCGTCCTCATAGGGGAGGTACTCCAGCCCCCTGATCATCTTCGTGGCCCTCCTCTGGATCCTCTCCAACAGCTCTCTGTCTTTCTTGTACTGGGGGCTCCATGCCTGGACATAGTACTCCAGATGAAAATAGAAAAATAGCATGGCATTAAGTAGGTTGGAACCTTTGCCAAAAGGCACCTCCAGAGACCTCCAGCAGGTGCATAAGGGCTCACCTCTCCTGGGCCACATCAGCCTGGCTTGGGAGCACATCCTGACTGGTGCTAAGTCTGTCCTATCCCTGTGCTGGGAATGCAGCATTGGCAGCTGCAGCTAACCCTGAGGTGTGGAGAGGGCCAGGAAGAGGGCTGAGGGTGAGATCCTACATCCAGAGTGTTCCAGCAGTGTGGGTTGTGACAAGCCGACTGGGGCAGCGGGCTTTTACCTGGGAATGTGGCAAAGGCACCTGGTTATTCCTGTGGTTATAGACTATGGGGGATCAAGGAAAAAGAGGGGTGCAGTGGGCAAGTGATTGTGAGAGATTGGCATTCGGTTTCTTCCTTTTAGGATCTCTGCTTAAGGTTCCATAAATTCCTTCTCTAAAGATGAACTGAGAATAGCAGCATGTTCTTCCTAAACAGCTTACTTGGGATGAAACTTATGCACAAGAAGTCAGGGAAACTTGGGCATTGTGGAGATGTAAGTCCCAGTAGCCACTGCCACATCAGTTACTTTGTTGGAGTACATTTTACTTGGCTTCTCTACTGCATACAAAAAATGCTGTGTTAGGTTAATTTCTTTTTATGTTCCATTGTTTGGTCTGTTCATTTGTCTGCTTCCGGGGGTCTGCATCTGCCAGCTGAAAAGTGACCATACACGTCTGTGTATGATGGGAAGCACGTTTGAGTTTCCCTGTTCTTAGTGAGGCTCACGGTCTGCTTTGTGATCATCTACTTGGAGATTTAACAATGCTTATTTTTACCGCACCTAGGGCAAAAGCATAGGAGCTCTTGTGTAAAGGAAGGGAATTTGTGCAACAGAAAACCGAGGGAACATGCCTCAAAACTGTCCTTATTTTTCTTCATAGGTATTCTTCCGCCTGGTATTTTGTGGAGTATGGATTTATGGTTAAATGTTTCCAGCCCTAACCATTTGGTCTTTGATGCAGTTATTCCTGCAATGAACTTGTGTTGAAGTTTTGTTGCAGTTCTTAGTAACGGAGCATAAAAACTCACTCTATCAGGTGACTGTGACCTTACTGGGAAATAAAGTAGAAGAGAAGCTAAATTGTGGAAGGGAACGTTTCTAACCAGATATAAATCTTCAACGACGTTAGAAGAATAATTGAACAGGATAGGTCAAGTAAATTGATTTTGGTATAAATATTCTCTTTTTCAAATTTGTGATGACAGGAAAATCTTTTTATGTTTGACCTCTCCTCCAGTGCAGTTATTTTTGTGAGAGGTACCAGACAAGCAGGGAAAACAATGCTTTGTGTTTAATGACAAAAACATTAATTGAGGCAGCACGGTTCCCCACACTGCTCTTGAGCTTTTCAGCCATGATCTAGGTGAGCACTTCTCTTGGGCAAGTGCTGAGACACTTTGATCTCCAGAATAGGCCATACTTGCCCTCTGCTAACACTGGCTTTTTCTACAGTGTTTTCAAGAGTGATCAAAACTTGATACTGAATTACTGCATTCATCTTTTAGTTAGACATAAGCTAGAAAAAACTTAAACTGCTACCTGCATGAGCTGCATGCAAACCCTGAAGCTGGTGCTGAAAAATTGCATGCTCACAACTTAATCCTCTGATGAGAGTATGGCAGACATTTTGGTGCATCTTTAAGGAATTTCAGCAAAGAGGGTGCCTATAGGATAACTGTAATTAAGCTGAGCCTAACCCAGTGCCCATAGCTATGAATCAGTTACAGCCAAAGATGCTGAGTGCATTTTGTTTTGGTGTTTTGCTGTTTGGGGAGCAATAAAAGCAGATTATCCCGATCTATGCCAGGTAAGCAGTTGCAAAAGGAAGGAGTTGGATGAAAGCTCTAAATCTGCTGGTGAACTGGTAGCTCTTACAGCTTCTGTAATAAAATACATCTTCTCCTATGTGGAATAAAACTTCTGTGCTTTGGAATGATGAATTCAGCTGTCCTCTTGGTGTAAAAAACTAAGCAAAGGAAAGGAGCTTAAAAGCTCTGAGTCAGGAGATGTGGAAGTCTCAGTGGTCCGATCTTTTTCAATACAGTGTGTAGACCTCCTGTTTACTTGCATAAAATGTGTTGCCACCATCTTAGTGACTAAACGTTTGTTAACCTGGCAGCAGGTTAGCACCACACAGCCATTTGCTCACTCCCCTGGAAATGAAATAGAACCCGTGGGTTGAGATAAAAGTTATTTTCTAAAACAGAAGAGGACAATGAAAACAAAGATGTAATGATAAGTTTATATAGAGAGATCCACAAAGCAGTCACTCACCACCCTCCAGCTGATACCCAACTAACAATACAACTGTTCACCAGCAGCAATGCAAGGTCTCACCCCCTTGCTGACCAACAGCAAGCCAGTCCCCCAGCAGTGGCCAGTCCTGGGCCAGCTCCCCACAGCTTCATGGCCTTCTGCATGATGCCAAGTGGTATGAACAACCCCTTGCCTAATTCAGGCCAGCTGTCCTGGCTCTTCCCTGTGATGTGCTGCCATGCCACAAAGGCAGCTGTTCTTCTGCAGCGCAGCCCTCCCCAACCCCTGGTGTGCACCTATCATTCAGCAGCATCTCCAAAGCATTGGTGTGCTATTAACACTGTCTCAGCTGAAAGCAGGACATCTTTAATCTAGAAATAGAAATGGTTTAGAAGTCTGTACCTTGCTCCTGGAGCCCAGAAATGATCGATGATTCTTCATCTGTGGCCAAGGGACCGAGCACCTACTGTAGGGTATTAAGACCGGGTCAGAAGGGGGAAGGCAATGGTGCCAATAAGAGATGCCTGCAACAGTTTTGTACAAATACATCAGAAATCTAAGAACATGGGTTTGAATGTGTGTACAGTAGTGCATATTTTGAATATGTGATTGTCAGGGTTATCCACAAGGAGGCAAGGGGAGGTGACACAGCAGGTGCATTTTCAGGGATCTCTGGAGATTTGAACTTGGAAGAGAAAGTGGACCCGGACTACCCAAATGAGGTTGGACAGAAAAGGGCTTTATTTGGGGTTAGGTTTGAAGGCAGATAGATTGAAGATCTAATAAACACTATGTTGAAAATTTAATAACCTGGCTGCCTCAGGGATGGGTCCCCCATGACGAGAGAGGTGCTCCTCTGTCAAACCTAGCCATGTGATTACTTCCTTTTTGGTTTTGTTGCTATGTGTAAGTGCTGTACAGGTTTAAATCCAGAACACTTCTCTAGTAGCAGTGTATCCAATCCACTTCCTGTGGCCATTACCAGCTAAATGCACGTTTCTGTTACAGAGCAGTCATCGGTGGTTCTGTCAGCATTGCAATACAGGTGGGCAGTGATGAACAGGGGAAGAAGGCAGTGAGTGCCTAAGGAGGTACTTCCACGGGCATGGGAGAGGAGGATGGGGATTAGGAAGGAAAAAATCTGGGCCTATGCTTACATGACCAGCAGAGTACGGACATGGCATTAAAATATGGGGATCAGAGCTGTGGCAACCGTTGAAAATAGAGACAAGAAACCTGAAATTGCTGCAGTGATCCTCAGCTGCACCGTCGTATTACAGTGTTAGGCGTCAGAGGTGTTTTGGCTATGGACATACACAAACAGGTGACACACAAGCAGAGGGCTCCAGCTGATCCCATCAGGTCGGAGTTCGTGCGGAGCTGCAGTCTGTGTGTTCATTATCACTAGCTGCTCATTAATTTGCCATGTGTATCTAAATGTATTTGGAGAAACTGACTTCTGAGGATAGCTGCAATTTTGACCTCCTAGCATTAATGTCTTTTTGTTATGTTTTGTTTAACTTGACTTCTAATGAGCCACAGGCAAGGTGTTATCCTTGTGATATGCATTTGATCCAGCACAAATTAGAATGTTCCCTTTTTTGCTTCCTAAAAATAACTGTGATAGGATAATAGAATATCCTTTTGAACTAATATGTGCCAAGCCTAATTTCTAAGTATCAGCAACCAAAGCGTCTGCAAAAGGAGTTGGAGCAGTGTCATCTTTGCTTGCAAAAGCACCTATCAACCAGATGTGAGCTCTTGCTTGATTTTCATTCTTTCTCCACTGCTGTGAAGTTTATTGCTGGCCTGCACTTGTTCTTGTTTTCTTCCCAGAAGCGGAAGTCCAATCCTCTCTCAGGACTTTATTTTCCTTCTTGCTGAGTCAGTCTGGTTCTCCAGAGTGTTTTCCACCTCTCTGGTTAAAAGTTTGGCAGTCATATGCTTCCACTTGTCTTCCCTGCCTCTAGGCCAGGCTATGTGTGAGCAGCCCTCGAGGTGTGCAGAGTCTGATTCCATCAGGATTTAGCTCTGTACTTGCTCTAGAAGTTACTGAGAAAAAGGTGTTTCAGTTTAGCTTTACTTTTCCTGCTAGGATTGGCCACAGATGTCCCTTTGGTAAGCATACTGTTTCTTTTTTGTGCTATTTCTGTCCTGTTTCCCAGATTCATTTAATGGGGAGTGCTCTTCGTGCTGACAGTTCCTAGATAGCCTATCACTCTCCGGTTTCATGTCATTCTCATTGCTCATTTCACTTTAATGAGAAAAGAGGTATCATTTGCATGTCCTGTGGAGGTTATGCCTTTTCAAACTGAAGAGCCTTCCTACCTGACATTAGTCCAGGCAAGTACTTTCTTTCCCTCAACGTAATAAAGGCCATCCAGTGAACTTCTACAGATTTCCTTGGTGCTTTCAGGGTGCTTTGAATGTAGCATGAACTTTCCATATACTTAAGAAAAAGAAAGGAGGCTGTTTCACCCACAGTCTGTTATAGCATGTTTACAACACTTTTCAAGCATTTTACACGTATTCTTTGATTTGAAAGTTAGAATGCTTCTGGAAAACCTGATGAATGTTTGTATTTTGTTGCTGAGATCTTTTACATATATACTTGTAACTGTTATTTTCAGTGTATTCATTGGGTCGAATCACTTTGAAACTTTCAGGTAACTTAGTTTTGTACCTGCAGCCTTAGAACTGTCTTCATAATCCAGACTACAGGAGGTCTTTTCTCGTCCTGGAGAGGTGGAGAAAGGCCATTAGAAATGCCATTTGGCTTTGTGATTTTCTTGGAATTAGCTCACTAGCATACACTATTTCTCTCATAATCCCCCATAGTTACTAACAAACAAGATTATGAAACTTCCACTGAACAGTTCTGGCAGAGAGAACATTCACACTGTGTCACTTCTTTTTTTACTTCATAAAATCTTCAGGGCAGTTAAGTTCAGCATGAATTCGATTTGATCTTCCTTGTAGTCTGTTGGCAGTTATTAATTGTTTCAAAATGAACTCTTTATGTAGACACTTTTAAGCAACTGAATCTTTTTATTGGAAAATACTTTTTCCAGTTTTGTTTGGCACAGAGGGTCTCACTGTCATATGATACATCCAAATTTTGCCATAGTATAACTCCACTGACTTCAGTACCATTGCTTCTGCTCTGCAGTGGCATAAATTGCGTGTTTTTCCCTTAAGAGCAAACAAAAAGCCCCAAGTGATTTTCAGGTTGATCAGGAAGCTCAGAAATTTCATTTTCAGCAGTCACCAAAAGCTTGCCATCCTGCATGCGAGGGCTCAGAAGGTCTGTAGCTCTGAGGACTTCCCAGATGCCAGCATCATTCTAAGGATATTATTTGTTAGAGATCACCTTTCTATGCTGTTCCGTGGAACTGCGCTCCTCTCCCTGCAGTCCTGCTGTGAGCAGAGGCTGGCTGAAACCATCCTATTAACAAGGACTATATCAATTTAAGGTAATGGAGCTGGCTGCAGGACGGCCTAATGGATCACAGTTAACTGAATGAATGTTGTAGTCATGAAATCTCCCGAGATTTAATTCTGTGAAACGCTTACACACTGATTGATTAGATGAAAATAAGCTGAACTCAAAAAAAAAAAAAAAAACAAAAACAAAAAAAAAAAGACAAAAAAAAAAAATACTGCAAACTTCTTACCCCCTCATATCTGTTGATTATCTGACAGTAAACTTAAGATGCATTTCTTTTACAATGAAGTGTGGAACAAGCTACCCAGAGAAGCTGTGGATGCCCCATCCATAGAGACATTCAAAGCCACCTGGGCAGCCTGAGCTAATGGGTGGCAACCAGCCCGCTGCAGGGGGTTGGAACTGGGATGGCTTTAAGGTCCTTCCAGAACAAGCCTTTCTGTGCTTCAGTGAATATGCGACGAAGAAGTGTGTAGTTCCTAGAGAAGGCAAGGATTGACTGTTCCTTGTTGGACACCTCTCAGCCAAGGTGCTCAACATCCATAATCCATGTTTTCTGAACTGTTACAGAAATGATAAGTTTGATACAGATATTTCTCCATTCAGAGCTGCTGTGAGAACTGCTTGGAGGTGAAGCACAGTCTGCTTGCTGGTCAGTTCTAACAAGAAGGGTGGAAGGAGCTGGGGTAAGGTCCCACACCCACAGCCTCAGCATGTGGAGCTGCTGAGGGACAGCTGGCTGCAGGGCTGGCTGCTCCTGGAGAACTGGGGTTGAGTATCCAGGAGAGTGGCATTTGCTTTGCTTCCTCGAAGCTACTTGTTGAGCTGCACGTAACTTTGACAACCATGCTAGGGCTATAAGATTGCTGTATATTTTGCATGTCTTCCCACTTTGCCTAGAAGTGTTGACTGAAGCTATTCAAATCAAAGCTGGCAATCTCAGTGCGTTATTGCAAACTCATTCTTCAACCTCATAGAATTTTTTGTCACTACTTTTACTGGTTGTTGCGCACTTCTGGTTGCTTTGAATCGGGAGAAAATCAGCCCTTGCAGAGCCCCATAGGTCAGAATGTCACATGCACACAAGAGAAACGTCCAGAAGTTGTGCATTTGAAGACACAACAGGATGGTGTAGATCAGCGACGGATTCACGTAATTCAAACCCAAGGGTCAAATTATGAATAAATATAAAACAAAACACACCATCTGGTGAGCCATGCTTAATGTAACTGAATTAATTGTTCACTGGGTCTCAAGTCCAGTTTAATAGCTTATCCGTATTTCTCACTGCTTCCTACTGAATGACACATGGAAAGCTCTTCCCTCCCATCTCCCCCTCTAACCCTTTAACCTCTGAGTCATTTAGTGGGGGTGGGTGGTGACTGCTCTGACAGCACGTTCAGTATGCTGCTGAAATAAACAGGCTACTTCAGAATTTGTTTTAGCAAATAAGAACAGCAGTGAATTACTGGCTTGAACATATGAGTGTAAAAAGACATAATTTTAATTCATTATGTTTTTTATTTGCATAGTGCTATCTACTTCTGGATGGTTTTACAGGCAACATATATCTCTAGAATTGTTTCCTGTGTAAGAAATTTTGCACAAAGATGAAAAAAAGCAGAGCTGGGTGTGAAGTAGTTGTTGTAAAGTCTAGTTTTGTTCCAATGGTTTTATGATTTTGTTGTTTATAAAAGGAGGGGCTTGCTTTCTTCAGCCTTTGCTGACTTTAGCAGGCTGTTGGACAGCTGTTAATTTTTTTTGAAGACTGAGAAAACATTTAATAGGTGGTTCACTCTGCAGGTTTTTGATGTTATTTTCTATTGGAGGAGAGGTACTGTTGGGGAGGAGAGGTACAGAATAGCTTATATATTTATACAGAACCTAGGGCAGTCCCATTTTTATAACACCAATGAGGTAAATGGCTAAAGTGACTTTCAGGACCGGTTGTCTCAGGCAGTAAGCAATTGAGCTTACCAGTGTGTCTCAGAAAGGTGTTGCTCTTTTAGCCATGATCATCACAGCAGAACTATTCAAGCGGTACTGAACAGAAACAATGAAAAAGATGCATGGCAGATTATGAAAAACACTTGTTTTCTTTTCTTTTCCTTGGCAATGTATTGTGCAAAATTATATTAAAAAAAAAAAAAAAAAAGTGGCTGTCATATGAGAAAAGCCTTGGCAAACACGTATTTTTTGTAGCTGGTGAATCGGGTTCAGAGTGTCCTGGATTCCCAGTATAGATTATTCTGAAATTTTCCGTGCCTGTTACAGAGAACACAAAGTCTGCTGTGGTGTTACTCTGGGATCCCTGCAGTGAGTACGTGTGCTGGGGCTGGCTTCATCGGAGAAGGATGAGCCATTAGCCAGTAGATCAGCACATGGGGATCTTAGTGACACAGCTCAGGATAACTGCACCCCGAGCAAGGGGAAGCCATGGAAACAGGCTCCAGCTAGAGGCTGATCAATAACACTTAGAAAAGCTCCTATAAAAGCTTCATCAGTCACTTTTATCCAGACTAGTGCTGTCTGCAGTAGGGAACAGCGAAGGAAGTGCTGTGAACACAACACTCTGTTCCTTAGATGTGGTACTAAGAAACATGGTTTAGTGGCAGTAAGTAGGTGGACATTTGGACTACATAATCTTAGAGGTCTCTTCCAACCATAATGATTCTATGATTCTCTTGTTAGGGCTCTGGTGGCTAAATATAAGTGCTAGTTAGATCTATCCCTGATGCATTTCTTGCACTGGTTTGCCTGAAAAAGGTTGCCCCCCACCAGATCCGGCTGCCCAGTGCCCCATCGAATCTGGTGTTGGATGCCTCCAGGGATGGGGCACCCACAGCTTCTCTGGGCAGCCTGTGCCTCACTGCCCTCTGAGTAAAGGATTTCTCTGCAATATCTACTCCAAAATTCCCTTATTTTAGTTTTAAAATCACTCCCCCTTATCAATATCTGCCCACATAAGATGTCTGTCTCCCGCCTGTTTTATAAGCTCCCCGGGGTGTTCTCTTCTCCAGGGTGAACAAGCCCAGCTTCCTCAGCCTATCTTCAGAGAGGTGCTCCGGCCCTCTCAGCATCTTTGTGGCCTGATTCAATGATCTCTAGAGGTCCATTCCAACCCCTACAGTTCGTTCTCATACTGGGCGCCCCAAGATTGGATGCAGTACTCCAGATGGGGCTTCATGAGTGCAGGGGGATACAGTCCCCTGTGCCCACCTAGCCACTCCTCTTTCGATGCAGCCCAGGGTACAGTTGGTCATCCATGCTGCAAGAGCACACTGCTGTCTGATGTCCAACTTTTCATCCACCGGGACCCCTAAGTCCTTCTCCACAAGATTGCTTTCAAGGAGTCTGTACCTGGGATTTCCCAGACCCAAATGCAGCACCCTGCATTTGACTTTGTTGAATCTCATTAGGTTCATGTGTGCCCACTTTCCAAGCTTGTCCTTATCACTCTGGATAACATCCCTTCCTTTTATTGTGTCGGTTGCACCACTCAGCTTGGTGTTATCAACAAGCTTGTCAAGGGTACACTCGGTCCCTCTGTCTATGTCATTGATGAAGATGTTGAAGAGCACTGGTCCCAAGGCTGACCCCAGGCGAGTGCTTCTCATGACCGACCTCCACCCACACATGGAGCCATTGACCACAACCCCCTAGCTCCAACTATCCAGCTAGTTCTTTATCCACCGAGTAGTCTACCCTTCAAATCCATCTCTCTCTGATTTAGAGATAAGGATGTAATGTAGAACCATGTCAAAGGCCTTGCATAAGTCCAAGCAGATGATATCAGTTGCCTTTCCTTGGTCCACTGATGCTGTCACTCCGTTGTAGAAGGCCAGTAGATTGGTCAGACATGATCTGCGCTTGGCGAAGCTGTGCTGCCTGTCTCAGGTCACCTCCTCATCTCGCATGTGTCTTAACATAGCTTCCAGTATTGTCTGTATTTATATAGACAATAAAAATGCATACCTTCAGTTGAAGTGCAATTCCATGTGTTAACAGCGTTTCACTTTACACCCTGTTCTAAGTCTGCAAACAACTGTGTTAGCTAAGATGTAAAATAATTGAAGCTATTCTTCGGAAGTCGTGTAAATTACAGTTTTAGAGGTGAATTCTTTTATCATTTGGTTTTGTTTGATTTTTGACTTTTAAAGCATCATTGTTTTGCTTGAATGATTAGTAGATTAACATTGGCATGCGTCTCAAAGATCTGGAAGAGAATCCCACTTGCACATATTGTTCCTTGGGCTCTAATGTAGTGATTACATTCAAGATTGTTCCAGGGACAATATTTTTATACAACTTTCCCAACCATTCCTACTGACATCTCTGGGTCACGTATGTATAAAATACTAGAGCAGTAACCAGAGTTAACAATTCTGTGCTACAATATTTCAGTTAAATTGCAGGTTATTAAATAAAGCAAGCCAATTTCTGCTCTCACTTAATGTACATTTCCAGTAATTCAGGATCCGATGTCAAAAAATAATGTTTTAGATAGTGCAAAGAAGTGAAGTAATCAGATTATCTTTCAGGAAATGTATAGTGTTCATTCCAAGCTATATCAGCACACTACGGAGCTGGCAGAAAGATTCACTGTCTGCAAGGTAGCTGTTTGGGTCAGATGGATGTACTGTCTTTTCCTAATGCAGTCTTGATTCCTGGCTGTGATGGTCTGGAGGAATTCTCCCTTCTTATTGGCTGCATGACTCTCCTTCAGTTCTGTGTCCTGTCTCTTCTCAAGAATTGTAGCCCACCCTCTCTGAACTCATCATTTTTTAGTTCATCTGAATCTTTCCAAGATTGATTTTGTTATAGATATGATCTCAGAGCTAGCAGAGTTTTGGAAACCCAAAAGCTGACTTTGTTGTGTTCTGCAAGTGAGTCTTTTTCCTCTCTTTACATCGTTTGGCAAACAGATTACATCTGTGTCACCACTGCTAAAAGACTACAGTTGGTTTTCAGGGCATTGCTGTCCTGGAGGTCATGTTCCAGATCAGCACTGCGCCAGTGCTGGCTTGGAGCCTCTTGTGAGCAGTTGGGTGTTCGCTGACTGCTGTACTGAGGCTGGACTGGACTGAGAGGATGAGGAAATTATACGCAATTCACACAATTAATGCATGCTTTCTCTGACATCTGAAATTTAGGATATCTACATTGTAGGTCTAATTGCAAGCAATATGGCAGTAAAACTGTCCTTGTATTATTTATGCGTATCTCTAGATCTTTAAAGGCTGATTCCTAAATACTGATAGAACTTACAGCATGTGAGTATCCCCTTTGTCTTGGTGGACTATAGATTCATTCATACAGAATAGTCCTATTTTCTTGATAAAATGCTATAAAAGAAGGCATGTATTTAGCAACAGCAATGTGAGTTGGTTTCCATATTTTGAATTCCAATGAGACTGGCATTTATGCTGCTGCTTCTGTTTCTGAATTGATCATATTTGTCTAAACTCCATGCAGTGCTGAAGGTTTGTAATACCACTTAGAGGAATTTAATAGAGTCACGTGATTCAGAAGGGAAAAAGTGAGTATCATTTGCCAAAGAAACAACAAAACTACAGCAACAATGACAACAACAACAAAAAACAGAAAGAAAGCAATTTTGAGTTCTTTATTATGGACTATAGTGAGTTAATCTTCTAGAGAACCCCTTATAGCTTTAACCAGGGGTTAAACGGAGAGCAGTCAAGAGCAATGAAAAGGGAAAGCCTTTCTCTTCACTGCTGTTGATGAGTTTCTAATAAGACAGTAATGCACACAGAGAATCAGTGAAAGGCTGGTAGAGGCCATGAGCTGACCCATTAATCTAAATTTCTTCTGTACCTTGATAAGTTGATCTCAGAAAGCCCTGTCAGGTGTCTCTGTACATCTACAGTGAGAAGCACGTATTTTCATTTGATGAACAATGAGGAACATTCAGCTAATAGCCTGGTCAGTGGATAAAGGTATAGCCAAAGGCAGGCTTCCTGTATTGTCCAAGTGATTCAGTAAAGTGGGTTGATAGAATCCAAGCCAGTCTTGACTTGAAAATAATCCTTTATCTGTGTTCTTCCTGGAGACCTTGGTTCAGCTGTCAAAGCCTGCTTGGAAGATCAGAACCTGGCCATCATTTTGCACGTGCCATTGCATCATGGAAGTTTATGCTTCTGGATTAGTTTCTTTCTTATGACTTGCACAAAGAAAACTTTAGTCCATTTCCTTCAAAAAGCTCTCTGAATGTAGAAAGATAAACTTACTGAAATAGGTTTTCCTTAATGTTTGTCTTTTTCTAAGTACTATCTGACTATTAGTGAAAAGGGATGTTTTTTTCTCAACTCTTTGTTTAAACCATTTCTTTGTCTTTTTTTTCTTTTTTTTTTTCTTTTTTTCTTCTTCTTCTTTTTTTCCCCCAAGCAGTGAAACTTATTCATTTTACTGAAAAGGTGGCCCTGGCTTTTATGGTTTGTCCTAAGTGAAATCAGGATTAGACAAGTATTATTAGACAAGTATGATTAGACAAGATCAAGGTGTCTCCTCACCAAAGAAAGAAAAAGAATTTAGATAATTCTTCCACTTTGGAATGCTGTCCTTGGCTTCAGCATAACTTGGTTTTACTGAAGCACCAACTGGTAGGAGAGCAGCTGGTATACTGAAGTATGTAGGTATGACCTAAGTGATAGATGTGGCATTTGTCCAAAGGAGCCGACTGGTAACTGCCTGAGTTTGTAAAGGTGCCAACTGGGCATCTGATGGGCTCCTCACAGGCAAGTGGCATTGTCTGAGATCTGGGTTTGGGAATGGGCTTTTCAGTTCTTAATGGGTTGTGCAAGCGTCTCTCATCTGTTTGGTGACAAATGAGTGCCAAATTACGAGGGCTGTTTCGAAAGTAATGCTTCCTATTTTTTTTATTTTTTTTAATGTTTGCTTACAACATCAGAGGCAAATGTTGGTGGGATGGCAGGAAAGATTGAACTATCCCACTTATATTAGAAATGGAAGTAATCTCTGTGGCTTGTAGAATTGATGTCCATTTATGGTTTGAATAATCTGTTGATACCACAGAGAAAGTAATTTTTTTCTCGTTTGGTGTATTTAAATGCATAAGTACTTATTACAATTTTCTCCTACCATCTCCAGAATATTTACTTCAGGAAGTTCTCTTTCATGTGATTTTTACTTCTGATGGATATGGTTCCAACCAGTGATGTTTTCTGCTTTTTTTCAGTTATACCAGCAGAGTTGTTTCCAGTGGACTGAAGGCACAAATTAATAATCCGGAACTGAAAGTCAGAGGACTAGACCCACTCATCAGCACTTTGATTGATAAACTTCAGAACTTTAATCAAGTAAGTAACTTTAGAGATAAAAGCATTTTTCCACAAGGTGTGACAGCAGAGATGAAGCCAGATGATGGTACTAAGATTTCCCAGAGCCGTGAGAGAGACCTGAGGTAGGCCTGGTAACAAAGGCAGCCAGAGATTGTCTTGTATCAGCTGGATTATGAATGCTAATGAGACAAAATTATTTCCCTGGAAGTTGCTGTAGTTCCTGGCTGTTGTCCCATAGCATTCAATTCACTGTCCTGTGGTCTGGAGTCCCATTGGGCAGCTCCTGAGTCCCACAAGAGTCAAGTTCTGTTTTGGAGCCCTGGGAAATTGTGCTGGAAGAGTATCTCCTTGGTTGTGCAGCTTTATGGTGTAGGTGTAAACAGATGAGAAGACAAAATGAATCTGTTAACTGTGCAATAACTGAACTGCATAGAACTTAAATCAGGACAGAAGGCACTCCCGGATGTGTCAGCTATGCCCCTTGAAAAGCATCATGATACACCAAAAGAACCACTGAGTTTGTCAGATGCATGATTAACCTCTGTCTGCCTCTGTCATCTTCTTGTCCCCATGGATCTGCAGGGTTTCAAAGCTAAAGGCACAGCTCTGAGATGTTATGGCTTCAGCACAGCTCTGTGAGCTCTTACAGCAGTGCCACACTAAATGAGCTGGAGATAGCAGATTAAGCAGAGATTGATTTTCATTTAAAGTAGGCGTGTTTTCTTGTCAGCTCAGAAGAATGTTTTCAACAGTGCGTTCACAGTCAGATGTGTTTGCACATGAGTCTACTCGTAATTCTTCACCATTAGGGAGTGATGGAGCCCTTTTTCTGAAAGAAGAACTGGAAGATTAAAGACAACCTTTGTTGGTGGGATGATTAGGAAGAAAAATGATCTGCTCAGTTAAAATGGGGGGAGGAATGGCTTAGTCAGGATGTTGGATTTCTTAAGACCATGGCTGTGAGAGGGAGTCATGGTTTGATTTCTTATTTGCTTTTATTGTTACTTGTTAGTACTATTATTACACCCCTCCTTTACCTCTCATCAGCAACAAGTGGTAAATCCATAACATAACCTGTAATTAGTGTTTCTATTAAATCTGGCTTGTCTTTTATGTTCTGTAGGCTGCGGTGTGGGGATCCCTTGTATTGCACTGCTTTAACTTGCCATGGGGGATTGCAGCAACTAGGGTGATGTGGTACTTGATATTATGGTGAAATAGACATTATGTGGTTAGACTGATGAAAAGGGTAATTCATTATTTATCTGCCTTTGTATGTTATCAAATAGAATGTTAATTTACTTTATAAATATTAGATATATCCATCTGTGTAATCGTCCTCTATAAACACGAACAACAGAAAACAGCTAGATTAAATTAAAAGTAGCTATGTATTGGAAATTCTGTTTCTTTGGCTACTGTAGAAAAGGAAAATTGGAACAGTCTCATTATGACGAGCTGCATACCAACTTTCTTATGTACACTTAAAAAATACCTTCAAAACACAATTATTAGTTAGAAGAGTAAAACTGAATTCTTCGTATCTCTTCATCTAAGTTGGAAGTATTGCTTTCTGTTACTTCTAATTCTTTTTTATGAGGATATCATCTTTAAGTAAATGTAACTCCCATCAGATCGAGGTGCTTAGCAATAATGTATTCCAAGGGTGAAGGATTAAACAGAATATTGATTATTGCCCTAAGATTGTTCGTTCTTAAGTACTTGAAATAATATAAATTCCTTTGATCATAATTTTAGTAAGATTTCTTCGGAGATCAAAGCATCAAAGAGTTGCTAAATATCTAAGGCTTTCACATGTATCATCAAGCATGGGTAGTTGTTTTTTTTCTTCTTCTTGAGTTTTTCTTTCAGTTGTGGTATTAGCACACAAATAAAAACTGTCGCTGAAAAGCCAGTTAAATCTGGATTTTAAAGTGCCGTCAGTAGCGTGTGTAGGCTGTGTAGACAGAGTGATACAGAATCCTGGTATTCATGTAATGAGCAGTAGGTGTGGTGGAATCTAAGTAGTGAAACAGTGACAAAATAACGTTATCTTTGTATTCCCTTAAGTATTTGAGATTAGCAACAGTATTTTAAGCAACAGTCGCATATCTCATATGCAGAAACAGCGCACAGTATCTATCAGAGCTGATTTAATGTGTCTGGGTCCCACTCATCTTCCTCCACTTAACTAATATTGCTAAACTGCACAGAAGAACGATGTATTCTTGATAAGAGGCAGATGTGCTGAGGTTGGAACACCAATAGCATTACTCTCCTACCAAACCAAGCTCTAACCTTGCAGCATCTCTCTGACAGAGGGCCTGGGCCTGTTGGCCCTCTGTCTCTGACTTGTCACAGTGCACATTTGTGAAAATTGGGATAATCATCTGCTGGATTGATTTGGTGTACTGTTAGCTACAGCCGTGTTCCAACCAACAGCATTCATTTTTCTCCAGGTTACACCTTAGCTCAGCACTTCCACAGCTTTTCTGGAGCAAGTTGAATTGCTGCTGCCTTGGCGAGCCTCCTTGTGCCTGCTGCTGGATGGAGCCCAGCCCTTCCAGCACAGAGCAGGCCGAGTCTAGCACCTTACACATCATATGTATGCTGGTCTTCCCCATTTCTGGCTTGCATTTAGGTGAAATGCCAGTTCATTGGAGATGGTAGTAGTTTCTCACTATTTTCATCTTGAAGTTAAATCCTCACCGTGTAGTATTTTTTTTAAAACAAAATGATTATGCAAATAGCAGGCTATTTGGTAACACTTTGTGAAACCAGAAGTGAATATTATTCAGAAATTACTGTTATTTGTGCCCTTGTCAGATAAGGTATTTGAAGGGTTTATTGTAGCTGTTGATTCGCATATCAGTACAATTACCAAGTTACAATTTACTACAGGTAAAAATTACTGTAATGAAGAAACAGATGAAGTGAAATCCCAGGTTGGTTTTCAAGAACTAGCAGTCAACAGTGGTATCTTTTCCACCCCCTTTTTGATGAATAGAGCAGATGTGAACTGCAACTGATAATAAATATGAAACCCTGCATTGTACCTTTTTTGAGGGCTACTTTGTGCCATACAATTGTACTTAAATATGTCTTAGTGTTTTTCTTCAGTGTCATGCTTTTCACAATTCAAACACAAGAGCTTAGGGGGCTAAGGCTAACACTCCTAAAGCATCAATTACATTTAAAGCAATGAATATGTTAGGGAAAAGAGGAAAAGCTTTAACTATAACTTGCCTAGCAGGGTTGCACAGGCGTTCTCAAAGAACAGTAGAGTGATAAATAGCGTACAAGTTTAACTTCTTTGTCTTTTGATAACCTAAATCTGATCTTGACAGAATCTAAGAAAACAGTGTGCTTTGCTGCAGTCAGTCAGAGGTGGATGCTTAGGGCATGGCTGTAAGTCAGAAAGACACTGCAGTATCCCCGTGCTTAAAGTGAGAGTGATACTGAAGCAGAACTTGCCGAATTTGGCCCTACATATTCTTTGCCTCCCCCACTGAAACTGCATGGATCTGCCAGCTGACCTAAGGCAAATGTGTGTCTTGCAGCAAAAATGCATATTCTTCAGGAAAGGAAAGATAGAATTAACAAAACTCCAAACGGAAATGTTTGAAGTCTTAAAAAAAAAAGAAAGAGCAAGGAAAAAGCAAATTGACTGTTTATTTTTTTATTTCCTGCTCTGCTTCTGTCTTCACATAAACTATCATCTCACATTACTTCATCAGTTGTAGAGTTTACCACCCAGTTATTGTTTTTTTCAAAATGTTCATGCTTATTGGATTCATGGGCCGTTTTTCTTCTCTTCTGCTAAAAATCAGACATCTCTTTGCTTCCAGATATAAATGCTGAATGCCCAGCTCTGAGATAACTTATGGTCTTTTTCATAATCCATATGCAATGAAACAACTCATGCCAATGCTTGAAAGTATCCAGCTTATTCAAAGACTGAGTGTAATCTTTCTCTCTCTGGTCTTCTGCGTGGTTTTTCATTTCTTAGGAAATATATATGTACACGTTTAGCGTATGCTGTATAAAAATATCAGATATATCAGATTTCATCATGTCTCAGATTAAACCAAGAAAAGATACATCAGTCCCGGCAGCCTGGGAAGTGTAAACAAAAATCAAGTAGCAGTTTAATGCTCTCTCTTCTTAAAGAACTGTCAGATTTCTATCATATGTAGTTCTTAGCTAATTCTTTTAAGCCCAGAGCTTTTCACTGTTGTTACATTTTCCCATTGATTTGTCAATCAGAGCTGAGACAAAGCACTGACTGTCTGTTGGGGGGGGGTTCCTTTCTTACTAAGAAAGGTAGAAATCAGTGACAGCCCTCTTTGCAAAGCAGTGTAGCATACAGCAGTGCACTGGGATATAGAAGTATATATAAGGCTGCATGGCAGTGGAGATGCTTCACTAGGAAGTGTTCCTTGCAGTGAAGGCTGTAGATCCCAGACAATTAAGAAGAAATGTATTTAAATAGTGGGCTGGGGCACCTGAAGTCTGTCAAAATCCCCTGCTGGCTGGAGGTTTCTGCAAACCACTGCTGCTTTGAAGCTAGAAGTACATGCCCCTTCTTCATTTCTGACTATTTCATGTCCCTGGTGGGATGCTGGGTAGCAGGGACAAGCTGAGGGCTGCTCAGCTGGCTCCTGCTGGAAACCATACAGATGTGGCTGTGAAAGGAGAAAAATTTAGACAGATCCTCTTTTCTGTGAGCCCTGAGAGGCAGACAGAAAGGCAGAACAGCCAGTAGGAGTTCGACCATGAGCCTGTTCATCTGCAGCTGGGAGCTCCTAGTGCAAGGTGTGGGAGCTTGAGTCCTGAGGAGGTGCAAGAGTGCCTCATCACATACCCTTATATTTTATAAAGAAAAGGAGTTTGGGAGATCCAGATTTGGTTCTGCAAATGGCTTTAAAGCTCCTACCAAAAGCAAAAGTTAGTCTGTGCATCAGCACCAGGGGGCTTGCTCTAGTCCAGTCCTGCTGAGAAGCCTCCATGGGAGCGTTGTTTTATGGAGAGCACGTTAGTGTTGTAATCTAGTCCTAATGGAGGTATACATCATCCCTGATTGAAATCTGTGTACTTTTGCTGTCCTGAGGTCTGCAGATTTTTGTTGTTGTTGTTGTTGTTAAATATAGTGATGCAAGATGCAATTAAATAATATTAATTAGGATCAAGGAATTACTTTTTAGTATTAAAACCAACATTGAGATTTCAATAGAGGCAGAAATCATGTGATCTACTAATGCAACTAACCCAAAACGAAACATTTTAATATAAGAGAAATCTGAATCGTTATGTAAATCTGGCGTATTTTATTATGTGCTAGAAAACATAGAATGCTGAAATGCCCATTTATTATTCATGTGTTGTGCCTCAGAATATGCAGTGCTATTTGTCTTGCAAGCATTTGCAGAAATTATTTGCCCAGATGGGCCATTGTATGTGTTTTGTTTTGCTCATTGGGGGAAATTAGTCTTAATAAATCAAAATCACATATTGAGTCACAGTTGTGACTTCAGCCAAATAGGGGAGAGGGAGGGGAGAGCTACTGTTTCGATCTAAAACTGAGCCAAAACATTTCACGTATAGGAAAGCATGTTTTGAAAAGAAGAGTGCTATTTTAAGAAAAGCCAAGATCTGTCTGTTGGCTGGAACGCCTGATTCCAGCTGCTTCTGATGGCTGTGCTCACAGCTGACCTGAGAGCGCTTGGGATCCTCTGGGTGGCATCTGGAAGCAAGGGGGACAGTGGGACTTCTCAATCAGTTGTGGGAATACTGTGGCTTCTCACCTTCCCAAGAGAAGTGTGGGACTCTTAATAGCTGTTGCCTTTGTGATATGAGATGCTAACCAAAATACATGCATTTGAAAAAACAAAGTTGTTATGGTTCTTGACCAGAAATGTCCCTTTGTGGGTGATGGCAGAGGGGAAGAATTTTCTGATACTGCTAGGTTAGTCTGCTTGTTTTGATGTTAATTGATTTTTTTTAAGCTAGAAAGCAACTATCATTGATTTATGTCTAATAGTTGAACTAATTAAGATTTAGTCACAATAGAAATATATATATATTTTTTTTAAGTAACTGATGGTATTGTTAGCCTACCACCTTTCCTTCATTGCCTTAATACTTGTAAGTGATATGCATTTCATTTAGTTATGATCATTAGTAGTGTGATTCTGATATTTGCTTTTCATCTCATTTCTGAGGTACAATCACATGCTTGTGTTTGGTAAGCTTACATAATGTGAAAGAAAAGCAGATATCATTGTCTTTATAGGGTAGAGGAATGGTTTTCAAACAGTTGATTGGTCAGTGGCCAAAGGCAAGTACTATCGGGTGGACACAAACAGAAAAAAGCAGCGTAAGAGAACAAAGCTGGGGACTGTCCAAACTTGGCTTGTCAAGCTCTAGTGGATCTGCCCTGGCTGTCACAAGTGGATTCATGTTTATGCTGCTGAAGTAGACTGCCACTTCCCAGTTAAAGCAAAAAGTTTGTTTCCAGCAACCATCTGCTTAATGAGACCCAAGAAACCGCAGGCCAGGTGCCCTCAGAGGTTTCTGTTAGTGGGTGACTGATGCTGGGGACAGGGCAGGATGTCAGGTGCCCCTGGGGTTGGCTGAGGGTGTGGGCCCACCTTTGGGTTTTAGAGAGGAAGCCTGAATGTTGGACAAACTCATACTGTACATTCATATCTATTGTCAGAATTTCCACAAAAATCTTCCCATCTCATGCAAAAGTCTGAGTCTTACCTGTTCGCTAATATTGATTGTGAAAGAGCCCTCTGGTAGGGAAGGAAATTGCCTCATTGCTAACTCTCTTTTTCTCAATTTTTATCTTCTTACCTCTGTTGTGACATGGAGGTTTGCAAATAGACCAAACTCAGCCAATGCCAAAAGGTGTAGAGGGAATTTTATAAACCACCATACACTCTGATTTTCACCCTCTGTTATTTTTATGAATGCTGCCTAGTCCTTAACTCATACTGTTTTACTTATCTTTCTTACCCCCAATCAAATGTTTTGTTTCTGAAAATCAGCCTAGTCTGAGTCCATTTAAAAATAACTGAGTTAGGTGCATTATGTAAAGGGAGCATGGAAGCTCATCACCTGATTGCCTTGTGCTCCAGGCAGTCTCTGCAGCTTGCTCCTAACTCGATTCAGTTCCGTGTAGGTATGAGGCTAGCAAGTAGACTTGAGAGGAAACCGTAGCAAAGAATGGGAAGTCATTTATTTCGCTATAGGACACTGTGGCATAGTTTATTATAAACACTGTTCTACCTGGATTAGTAGGGATGATACTCTGTGGCAACTAAGTATTTTTTCCAAAATGTATTAGTAATAAGACAGTTTTTAGGGGCATGTATTTTAATTTTGATTCTTCTTTTGCCATCTCCTACCACTATTTGTGAGAATAGAGAGGTTAATTGAGAATAGCAAACAATTTGAAGTTGCAAGGGGTAGTCTGGATGATCATCTGTTGAAGGCACGGCTTTTGGCTGGGGGATCTAGGGCTCTGTAAGACCAAGTCCTGCATGTCCAGTGAGGGAGATTCCACCTCTTCACTGGCGCACCTCAGCTTTGTGTGTCTTTGCTTGCTTTTACCAATGAAAATAAAGACTCTAGTCTTAAATGCCTCACTTCCTGTTTTTAGTGGTCTCAAGGTCTGGCTTGAATTCATAGACAATAGTGCTTAGGCACAGAATAGGCCCTTTATACCTTTGTACACAGAAATATGTTCCAGCGTGTAAATCAAGAGTAGTCATGCTGCTGCTAAGTTGCGTGATACCTAGAAGTTCCTGCTTCCTATAGGAAAACATGCAAAGGAAATGGCCGCCAGGGCAATCAGCACATGCTGGCGTCTCACATGGAGCAGGTTCCTGTGCGTGTCCGGCCTGCCAGGCTGCCACCAGTGGGGCTGATGTGCATAGTCAGAGAGGACTGATTGAGCAGAAGCTGCAAAGCACACAATTTGCATGCACTTCTAGCTGGAAGAGCATTTGCTGCTCTCCATGTGATGCTAAGAAAAGCCTTGGTGTGTTAAGATAGCATTTGCTGGCTGCTGTGCTTTTGAACAGCAGGGAGGTGCAAGAGGCTGTTTGCTGTGGTGCCTACTCCTGAGCACAGGTGGGACACTCACAGCCTTCAGCTGTGACTTCAGTGCTGAAGACACCACGGGGCCTTCATTACTTATATTCCTCAACACCTCAGGCTTACACTGGTGTCTAGCCTTACAAATACGATTTATTTATACTGTTCAGTGACACCTACAATCTGCCCTTCTTCTTGGGACTATTTGCATTTTAAATGAAATAATACGTTTATTTCTCTTGCCTCGTTCATGCATCTGAAATGAGCCCGTGCCTCAGTGTGGATATGTGAGAATGGATCTACTTGGGGCTGAGTATTCCCAGTCCCAGATGTCATGCATGAACTTGTCATTATGCAGAATAATCACCCAAGAGACCAGCAGTTCCCTCCAGAAATGGGTAGCCTTGCTGTTGTGTTAACACCAATAGCAAAGAGAAGAAGGAGAGAGAGTGAATAAGATGGTGCTACTTTATGTGGAGAAACTATGCTTTAGTATTTTCTCCAGGAGAAATCTAAGGGAGCGTTCACAAAAGGTAATGTAAGGAAACAAGACCTGGCACGTGTAACCATTTTCAAGCCCAGAATCAATATTTATGGCCCTAACTTTAGGGATGTAAATAATTCCATGGGCTATTCACTTTTTATATAATTATATGCATGTGTGAGTGAAGAGCATGCTCAAAATATGAGGGGCAGAGACTGGAGTAAGCTTGCCGTGGTGAAACCCTTGGTGTAATTACTGGAGAAGAAGCCACCTTCCTCTGTTGCATAACTCAGATGTGGATAGCGAAGGCTGTCTCTCTGAGTCACCCCTTGCCATGGACAGCAAAGGGGTTCTGCTGACAAGGCCAGTAGTGAGCACTATCACGTATCCTGCTCAGTTTTCTCTTTACCTGAAGCCGTCATTTCAGCGTGGTGTTTCAGCACGCAGGCACTCAGCACTGCAGTCAGGAGCACATAAGATGTCTGCTTTTTGCTACGTGAGCACCCAGTGTGTCCTTGCAAACGTATTTCTGCTTCCCAGGCTAGTGGCAGCGTGCACATCTCCTCCCAGGAAAAGGTGTATGGCAGGACTGAATTGTTTTGAAGCAACCACAACGTGTCCTCAGTCTTACATAGTTCAGTCACATCTGAAGGCATCTCCACGTAGGCCTCTATGTTCTTTTAATGTGCATAATGAAAAAAATGCATGTATGCATTCTGTTGTTTCCAACATTTGTAAAAAAGAACTTCACGCTAATTTATTGGTAATTCTAATATGGAAAATACTCTTTCTGGGTGAGGAGGACGTTTCCACAATTAGGAAGGTGTGTCTTGTAACTAATTCAAATGAGTTGAAGTGATAGCCAAAGTTGAACACAGCTTTGAGTAGCCAGCAGCAAATACCCAGAGCACAGCCTTCTGATATGAGGCACGTCATGTTTTGAGTGCTGCCATATGTCTCTACACATCTCAGCCTCATCAGAAAGGCTCAGTGGCGTTTCAGGGCTCTCTGGCTTGTTTGTTCCTTTCAGTATCTATGAGAGGAGCTGCTTACAGTGAAGTTTTTCACAGTGACACATTCATGGGAGCGAACTGGCAGACAAACAACGTAATTATTGGATAATATAATGAAATATGTCTTGTGCTTCGCTGCAGTAAAATGATGCTGAGCCATATTTGATGTGGCATTTGAAATAAGAGAATGTAATAATAAAAAATGGATTTCAGAATGGTATATGGAAAGCTTTGGATTTGGTTTGCTTAGACTTTATAATTGGGTCTGGATGAAATCATAAAGTGGGGGCTTAGAGCCACGGCGAGCTGCAGGCGCTTTGAACCCCTTGATGAAGCTGACCGTTGTGCCAGTGACTTGAAGATACGTTTAATATTAAGGAGCTTTGTTGCATGAAGTTCTCGTCTCGAGGGTAATTTTGAGTCATACAGCACGATACTGAAATCTTAACGGAGGTGTCTGAAATGAATCACTTCAGCTCTTAGAGGTCAGGTTTGGACTTCATTTAGAGCGTTCATGAACCATATGAAGCAATATTATATTTTCTTATTAGAAAGATTACTTTGGTTACTGTTTAAAATACCTTTTTTTTCTTTTTTTTCCTTTTTTTTTTTTTTAGTTTTTTTTTTTTCATCTGCTTTTGCTAATCACTTCCAAGGACTTCATATATTAAGAAATTGCACACGAGTTACTAGACTTAAAACAAATATCCTTTGGGCTGGTAGTGTGATGTATGAACTAATAATCCAAACAAAATATAATGAATTGCTGCTTCTGAGACAAACAAAAGTAAAAGGACTGTATTTATTTTGAAAACTGGAATAATTGCTTTTTGAAATGTGAGGTTTGTATGTAGCCTCTAAATATAATGGTTAATGGCAGAAAGTCATGAGTGCAGGTGCAGGAAATGGGATTATCTGGCTAATAAAACAGCTCGGTTCAGCAGTAAAGAAAAAGCACCTAAAATTTTCAAAAGTAAGAAAATAAAAATTCTGAACAGTGCAAAGTAGAAATTATGATATATAAAACGTGGCAACGAAAGCTGAAGGGATGGTGGAAAACCAGTTCGATAGAAGGGCCAAGGATGGTAAGAAACTGCCTTATCCTGCATGAGGAGGTATACTGGTGGGTAGTAGACAAAAAATAAGGATGCAGAAAGTGTTTCTGTGCAACGTATGAATTCTAGTAAAGGCTGTCATCTTATTTTTTTTCTTTATTCTTCAGCGAGGCCAAAGCTGCCCAGACTGCCTGCCTGTCAGCCTGCTCCCCAGCAAAACGTTAGGTGCTCAAGTTCAGCTGCATTCCCATAGCCCATTCTATCTGTGCAGGAAGTTTCTCTCATTCTGAAGTTCCAGAAGCCTTTGGACTATGCAGGCTTGTTACCACACGTAGCAAATCTGATTTTTGAGGAAAGGCTCCTGGAGGAAGTGCCTGAGAGGGATGCACAGAGAGCATAAATGGGGGCAGAGGCTGCATGTCACTGTGTTCTTCTTGGGAGTTGTTGCTCACGGGGTTATAACTGTAGGTCTTTTGCACTGCTTTGATTAAGCCAGTACAGTCTTTTGTATGTGGGGTGCTTTCTGTAATGAGTTCAAGCAAACCAAAAGTTGAATGACCATAGTCTGGGTTTGACAAAAATAGTTCAGTCTGAACTGTCAGGCTGAAGTTAAACTAGTAAGCCAGAGCTAAACAGCCTTACGTAGTCCCTGGACTTGAGTTTGGATTAAACCCTTGATCATCGCAGTTAAAAGTAAATGGCAGTTGTATTACTTCAGTTAAATTCCATTTTGTAAGTCCTGTGAGGGAGATGGGAGAAGGCTGGCTCCTGAAGGAGAGGATGGCATTGATTTCTTACAGAACAAGAAATGCTGAGAATTCAAACATTCCATATTTTCCCTTTCCAGTCCAGGACTAAGCAGAAGGTAGCAGCATCAGTCCTGGAGACAAGATACTGAAGAAGACTTCTGTTTCTCTTGTTCCTTCCAGACCCTCCAACCCCTTCCTGTACTCTTCACATAACTCTGTCACCTGCAAGTCAACAGTGTTTGATGGCAGCTCAGACATTCATTTGGGATGCTGCTCATTAATGTGGCTTTATACGGAATGCTATGTGACGGAAAGTAGATGAAATGCCTACATCAGCTTGAACAGGCTTCCATCTTATCTGGGTTTTGGTAGCTTTCAGAAATATGTCAGCTTTAATGTACTCTGTTGGCATGTTTGTGAGTATGTGTTTGAGCATACATATAATTTGGATCATTACTAACTGAAGGCAGCAGACTCAAAAAGCAGTTGATGAGGCAGATGCGCACGTGTCCCTGACAACTCTGTCAGGAGGTGTGGCTACCTGAGACATTTGTATTGACGTGATTTTTTTCTTGATTGCTGTCAGAGAGGATAAATTGATGGCCACCCACAAAATCTCTGTCATCTGTGATGCTCTGTTCCCACCTGGGAGGCTCACTCTGGACAGCAGGATCCCCTACTGTGGGGCCCCTGGGGGTTCCAACACACCTTTCTAACCTTAGTACGCGTAGTGTCAGACAGGTTCTGGCTCAGAGTTGCCCTCTGCACAAAGATTCACAGGGAGTAACTTCCCCAGTCTCTGAAGGAAAGGTGGGGCTGGGATATGCTCTGGGGAATACCCTTTAATTAACATCTACCTCTGCACACCCTAGTGTGAGACCCACTGTAACTGGCCTTAAGGCACTTCAATAAAAGGTGAGGGTTATTTTTAGTCTGCAAACAGGAGTTAGATCGTTGTGTGTTCTGTTATGCCAGATAGCTGACGTGACTTCACTTTGTCCTTTTAAAGGATGACCTTTACAAGGGTGCAGATCTGAGAGAGGTTTTCTGTCCGTGAACTCTTTCAGGCCTCTCAGGAGTTTTTAGACGTGTTTATTGTTTCAAGATTCCTTTTAAGAAGGGCAGAAGTCCACACAACAGTTCACGCCATTCTGTTGGCATTCACTACGCAGTGCACATTCTGCGGTAATGCTGTGCTGTCTAAATTCTGGGGGGATCTTTAAACATGCAGGCTTCAGCTCATTGTTTTCTTTGAAGTTTCACACTCATCTCTCCTCAAATTTGAAGGTTTTAGCCTTAAGCATGTGAGTAGTTCTTACAGCTAAAGGATTAGGTGGTTGGGTTTGTTTGTTTGTTTTCCTCTCACCACTGCAGTAAATGTGGAATTGATGTTAGGAAATAGATATTTTTCGTGTATAATGGAAGTTTATTCACATTGTTTTAACAACAATGGAAAGAGCTAGGAAGAGGGGAAATAGCTGCAGCAGGAATAATAGGGAAAGTTCACCAAGCAAAGTGCTGCTCCCTCAATGGTTACGTGTCAGAAGCTCAGGCGTTTCTTCTAGCAGCTGGGGTGTGGGACAGAGGCATCTTTGCAGCAGATGCCCAAATTTGAAACAGTCAAGAAACATGCTGCACCTTGGTTGGGGCATTACCAGGCATGGGTACAGACTGAGGGAGCAGCCCTGTGGAGAAGGACGTAGGGGTCCTGGTAGACGAAAATCTGGACGTGAGCCAGCAGTGTGTGCTTGTCCTGGAAGGTCAGTGGTATCCTGGGCTGCTTCAACAGAGGGATGGCAGCGGTGCACGGAGGGGAATGTCCCCCTCTACTCTGCTCTTTTAAGGCCCCATCTGTGGTACTGCATACAGGCCTGGGGCCCCCAGTACGCAAAGAGTGTTGGAGTGGGCGAGGAGGCCACAGAAATGATCAGAGGGCTGGAGCACCTCTCCTGTGAAGAAAGGCTGATGGAGCTGGGCTTGTTCAGCCTGGAGGAGAGAATGCTTTGGGGAAACCTCGCTGTGGCCTTCCAGTACTTGAAGGGAACATGTACACAGGAGGGAGACTGACTTCGACTGTGGGCTGATAGTGACAGGATAGGGGGGAATGGCTTTAAACTAAAGGAGGGGAGATTTAGGTTAGATATTAGGAGGAAATTCTTTACTCGGAGGGTGGTGAGGCTCTGGAACAGGCTGCCCATAGAAGTTGTGGATGCCCCATCTCTGGAGGTGCTCAAGGCCATGGCCCTGAGCCACCCGTGCTGGTGGGAGCAACCAACCCACATCAGGGAGGTTGGAGCTTGATGGTCTTTAAGGTCTCTTCCAACCCAAGTCATTCTGTGATTCTGTGAACTTCCTTTTGAGCTCTTCTGTCAGCTTGTTTGTGTAGTTGCTGGTGCCTGAGAACAACCCCAGAACCAATCTGTCTGCCTTGTAGATCTATGTGCAGGCCCAGTGTCAGAAGTTGCCTGCCCATCTGTCAGCTCTGGCACAGGTTGGCAGAGCTCTTGGGTCACCTCCCCCAGTAGCATTTGAGCCTGCCAGGTATCTCTACCAGTGCTGTAGTCTAAAAAAATATTAAAACCTTGCAAGTTTAAGGAGAATAAGTGTTTGGAGAGTGTGAGTCCCCAGCTGCCAGGAAGGGTACAGAATGGGCTGTGCTGTATATCTCAAAGAACCCACAATAAGGGGTAAGAATGAGAAACAGGGCTCTGAAGAGCCCAGCTGCAAGAAAAGCTTCACTCAGACTTCATGCCTTCTTACAGAGGAAACAATCCAGCCACAAAACACAAAGCCACAGGAAAGCAGGCTGAGTTCTGCTTCCCACAGAAAAACTTGCTCCGTTTGTGCCTGTGCGCTCAGCTTTGCTCTCCCAGTTACACTCAGCAGTTTGTTGAAGAAAAATGTGGTGAGCATTCCCATTCTCCAGGCTACATAGAACGGTTAAACTCCCTACTGCCATAATTATGAGCAAGTAAGCTCTCTGTGCCTCTGTTGACCCTTTCCAACCACTGCATTGTGTTGTCTCTGTTAGGGGTTGTAAATAGATCTGTAGCCCAAAGCAGAGAAGATTTTTGTGTTGGTTTGGTTAGCCAGCAGAGTAATGAGTAAGAAGTATCACTGGTGTTAAGAGCTTTGAAAGAAAATATCTCTGTCATCTGCATTTTTTAGAGTGGTGAGTGAGTTTCTTGTCATTGCACAGCAGCCTCATTCGTGATCTTGGACCAGTTGCGTGGTTGATGACTGCTTTCTGAAAGCTGATGACATTTCAGAAAGGCCTCTCTGTGCTGAGAACTGCAGATTCCCAGCGCTTCTGGAAAATAAAAACTAAGTGCTCGGCAGGAACACTTATCTGAACATCACCTAAGCTTTCCTTAGGTGTCCTTTTTGTTCATTTTACTGTACACATCGTTAAACTATAAGTAATTACACTGTGTAATTGAGAGATGATGTCACACGCTTGACAGCTGTCAGTCACATGCTGTGGTTTAGGACTGAATGACTCTGAATTATTAATGCTTCAGATGCAAGGGAGCCTGTTTAGCACTTCATAGGCAAGGGACTATTGTTAGAAAGCTTTCTGAATACAGCTGCAGTCCTCCTCATAGTGTCACAGTGTGTGGCTGTGATTGACACTGTCAAAATGTTACTGTACACTCTGGAAAAGAGCTCTGTGAAGCCATCTGAAGATGTGCTTCTTTCCTGAATAACTAATATGAGACATCGAGACATCCGCTATAATTCCACTTTCACTGTGTGCTACGTGTACATGAGATGTTGCTTCATAATACCATGTATTGGAAAACTCTAAATCCACAAAAGTCACATCTGTGATTCTGTTTTGCCATTTGTTTCTGAACGTGTCTCTGAGTATTAAAATAAAGGCTTAGGAAATAGAAGCCAGGGTTCCAAATAAAATGGTTATAGTCTGACCCGTATTTGGTTCTAGAATAACATTTATTTAGAAGAGACTTGCTTTCAGTGACATTGGAAGTCTGGGGCATATATTTGAGAAAGAAAGAAAATTGTAGTCTAATTAAGTTTTGGGTGTTGCTGATATTTGACAAGTTTGCCTGTTGCAGATTAATAGCAAAGGTAAGGAGTCAGAGAAGAGGAGACGAAACAAGGGCAGAAATCTGGCTTACAGAAGGAGGCAAAAAGGTTAGCCATTGAAAAAGAAAAGAAAAGAAGGGAACAAAAAGTCTTTTCAAGTTGGAAAAAAAAGCTATAGTTCTGATGAATGAACTGCCAAAGTTTTGTGAGTTCTGTTTGCTGAACATGGCCAGAGTGGGACTGCGCCTCGGAATTCTCCGCTGCTTCTGAACCTACAGATGCACATTAGAAATCTTGTGAAAGCAGGTTTCCTTGGGGTGTTTTGGTGCCTCTGTTTCTGGCAGTTGTCCAGCAGCAGGAAACACGAAGGGCGCAACAGCAGCGTCCGTTATCTGCGTGTGGGTTTTAGCGTGTGCATATGCTCGGTCCTTCCAGGTTGTCAGGGATCATTTGGCATTTGCCTGTGGAATAGGTCCAGGATGCACTGGCATTGAGACCTTAAACTTATTCTGTAGAATGTATCCATTGTTCATCCCAGGAAAAAGAAAAGCTTCAGAACAATGTACAGGTTCGTTAACATGGGGATTTCCTTCCTTTTTTTTTTTTTTTTTTTTTTTTTCCTGTGGCTTTGTTTTATTAATCAAGCATCCCTAGCCTTTGTGCAGAGCCTTAGCTGCCAGCTCCGGTTCCTGTGCAGAAGTGGGAGATGTGTGTGTGTGTGTGTGTGTGTGTCAGGGCCTGAGATCTCTGCCCCACATGGAGAGAAGTCTCATCACAAGTGATGCTTTCCTCCAGTGCTGTGTTCTGCTGGAAATGGTGAATGAGAACTGACTCAGAAAGGGCTCCCCGAGCCGACAGCTCTGTTGCAGCCAGGGTATGAGAGGCACCTTTCGGTGTATTGAACAGAAGCAGAATGAACTGGTGTAAAAATGGGGGAAGAGCAAATACAGAGCCCCTCAGCTGACGCACATTCACAGGTTGAAGATAGTACCGTCAGATGGTAAATGCAGTTAAACGTAAATAAAGCAGGCTGTCTAATCACTGCTTTGCTAACGCAGGCAGAAATAGTTGGTCTCTCACAATCCCTGAGAAAGGCTGAATTGGTTTGTAGTGCCTTCTCATCACCAGAACTTATGACTATTATTATTCCAAAATAGTCTCCAGCAGCTTGGTGAGACGGAGCTCATAGCAGCTCCTGACGTTAAAAAAAAGCCCAGAAAACATTTATTTAGCGGTGAGCAGCTGTCTCAGTATTCAGCTTGAGTAAGGCTGCCCTGCAGGATTTGGGTAAGTTGAGCAGAAGCAAAGGACGACTATGTGGCAGAGGTGGGGAAGCAGTCAGAGCAGCTCCACAAGACAAATGAGAAGTAAGTCATGGTATCCATCTCGCCGACAAGCTCCTGGTGTTCCCAAGGACAAAGCTCTCTGTCACATTATTTCCTAACACGTAACATGCAGATAAACAAGACCTGCCTTTGGTCTTACTGTGGCAAATGCTCTGGAAATGCCAATGCTGACCAGCAAGGATGGGAGATGCGAGATGCTCAGCACCAAACGTTGTCCTGCTGACATTAGTGAGGTGCTGGGTTAGGACACCGGCTGTCAGTTGCATGGCAAAATGGGTTGAGGGGTTTTGATAATTTAGCTAGAGCTTTATCAAATACGTATCGCTTCAGTGTAACTGAAGGCTTAAGAAGAAAGGAAGTTGGACATAAAGCTATAGGCAAAACCAATCTGTATTCACAGAGAATTAAAGGTCATCATTCTTCCCAGCGTGAGGATCAGTTGTTGGAAACGTGATTGAGATAAAGGATAAGCTGTTCCTTGGAAAGATGGCTGCCTTTGTTTCTGGAGCAGAAAGCAGCAGTGGGTATTGTGATAGATGAGGAGCACTGGCCTGAAAAAACGGAAGGACGTGTTTGGTGGGAATTGCCTTTCTTCTGCCAGAATTGCTGATCATCTTGAAAAGGTTTAAACTCTTCTCCTTGAGAACTGGGGATTAGAAGAATAATTGCAGCTTTCCAATTTACGGAACCCTGTGGTATCCTCTGGACTGTTTGAGGAGGAGGATGTTGTGCCATTACCATTTAGTGTTTAATAGTCCCATTGCTTTCAAGTTTCTTCTTACCTTGTTTTGAAATATAGAAGTATTTTGAGGGAGAGATCCCCTGAATGTTAAGCAAAGCTACCTCCAGTTCAGGAGATTTCGCTGCCTGACAGCTTCCTTGTGGCAGCAATGAATTTGCCAGCAATTAAAGGAACAAAAGCAAATTTAAAAATGGTAGGGATGGAAAGTGTGCTGTACAGTGGCTGTTCTATGTGTACGTTTAGCACCAGAACATGTACATTCACAAGGAGGTGCTGAGTTTATAATGTGCTAATGTGCTGTCTGTACTAGAAGGAACAGACTGAAGGGCACGTGTCAGCATAGATAATGTAAAGAGCTGAGATTCTGATAAATAATGATTGGAGCAAGAAATGTGCTAGGCTGAAGAGTTTAAGAAAAAAACATGGTAGGAAGTAGAAGTGAATGAATGCTATCTTTAAAATACCATTCAAAGCCATTAATTCTATGTGATTTCTGTGTATCATGAAAAATGATTAGTAATGTTTAGGGCAGTCGAGAGTACATTTTGGCAAATAAATTTTGTTAACAGCAGGAAAAAAAATCACTCCTCACCTAGACCAATAAGGACCAAGTTCGATAATATTAACTGAATTCATTAATTATTATTCAGAGCTCATTCTCTAAAATATGCTTATGATGTACCTTTTCTTACCTCGTTCTGCCTGCAGTAACAGTAATAGTACTCGGCGTTTGTAGGATGCTTTGTATGTGCTCAGCACACTACCCCAGTTTCCTTGGTGCCACTCCTAAGCTAGCTGGCTGCCTGGGAGCTGACTGTGCTGGTGTCTGGGCAGAAACACAGCTGAGCCTGGATGAGCCCTTGTCTCATGTTTGGCTGAGGACCTTGGGCCGTTCGACAGGTACCCCAGGGTCAGGGGTTAATTCCAGCTGAAGGTCCTGCGTTTCTCTGGAGGTTATGGGATAGCTGAGAAATTGGTGCTCTTTTCTGTTCTCTTTAATCAAGACTGCTTTCATTCCAGTTGCTCCTTGCATGAGGAAGCTCAGTGCTGCAAGGCAGTACTTGCAACAGACAGACCCCCCTTTGTACTACAGTCCCTGCTGATGCTGTGACTGATTGCAGGGGTGGAAAAGCAGAGCCTGAAATTTTATATCATTCTAAAATCAAACACTGCAATTGGTGATGCAACATTTTGGATGTTGTAGCTGACAGATTTGATTGTAGTGTAATGCAAATGGAGTAGTACTTGAACGTAAACTAATTTAACCTTCAACAGCAGGGCTCGTTAATTCTTGTTCGATGCAAGATGTTAAATGCACAGTGTACTTACTGAAGCAGGCTTTATCTCCTTGTGCTGTTTAGAGCTGTCACTGTTCTTGTTCAAAGTACAGCCTATGAATTACATAGAGTTTGGATTCGAAGTAGCAGCAGTCAGAGCGTGAACTTGGGGTAGTTCATATGCATCACACCTTCGTGGACAGCAGTGGTCATTGTATTTTATTAGGTACCCTATAAACAGAAGCAAAGAGGGAAATGGAAGGCAAAGTTGATTCCTCAAATTCTTCTTTCGGCAATTTCTGATGGGTGTGACAAATTCTTGCATCTAAGCTAGTCACAGATCACATCTATTAGAAAGAGACAGAAACAAAGCACATGTAGAAGCAGACAGTCCGTTCACTGGTTCTGTGGTTTCCTGGGCCTGCTTAGCAGGGAGGTGCTTAACTTCAGTCTCTTCTGCAAAGCACTTAAAATTGCCTTATTTTTTATCAGTGCCTGGAGGTAGGATGTAGCACGTCCTCAGCAGACCCGTTCTCATATGGCTGAGATTGGTGATGGAAAGGACCAGCATAAAGGTATTTCCAAATTTCAGTCATGATTAATCAAATGAAGCAGAAGTTAGCAGAGGTTCTCCCCATTCGTTAAGAACTGTGATGCTGAACCTTGCCTAATGTTTGAAAGATCCTCACAGGACACCAGTGTTCTATAGGAGCAGACAGGCTTTCCTGCAAACACATAATATGGGTGTTTGCTCACCAGTGCTTCCTAAAGCAATCAGCTCTTTCAGCCCTTCAGGTTACCTGCAGGTGACCCACAGCAAAGTTTATCCTCTGCCCAACTTACTGAACAACGTACTGACTGCTCCTTAAAAGCTGTAATCAGCGCTCTTCTAAGAAACGTTTCATGTTTCAAATAAATCAGCTCCTGAAAGAAGCTGCAGTATCTCTCAGGCATGCTTTCTTCATGTCGGCGAGGATCAGCTGCAGTTTGCGTTGCTTTGAACTGTTGCTTTGATAAAATTGCATTCGGCATTTATCATTCTTCCATCAGAGGAAGTCATTTTTTAATTTAGATCTCTAATATTACCTAAACGTTAAGATCCATCCGAGTAATCTCAGTTATCCCATCTGTGAAGCAAGACAGAAGACTTCCTTGTTTTTACCTTGTATTGCTGTTAAGAAGTTCACCGTGCTGATATTTGCAGTAAATATGGAACTTAGGGACGATTTAGACGTTTTCACTTGTCGTCTCTTTGATGAAGAGTTAGGGAATACTATTACAAGCCAATTTCAGTGCTTTGTCGGGTAGGGGAGGGAATTTCTAGGAGAGATTCCAAGCCCTTTGAGTTAGATTCCTCATCTCCCTGTGAGGAAGGAGCCACTCCCTTCAGAAGCCCCTTCTCCTCGCGGGCATCTCCTGTCTTCTCGTGTTGGCAAAGCACCCAAGCAAAACCTCCTCATCCCCACCGAGGCCTGAGAATTTAATACAGTAAGTGTTAAACCATCACGGTCTTGTAGAAGCCGTTTCAGTGCTATACTATGTTAGGGGGAAGGATGATGGGGAATACAGCTTTTTCTGTGTGCCAGTAGTGACGCTGAATGTGTGTGCCAAGTACAGGAGCAATGTAGCAACTGTACCACTGGGTTAGCAGAGAACAAAACACTGCTATCGCCTTCTGCACACTGCTTTGATTTTGGTGGGAGGGATTGGCTTTGGCAGTCCTCAGGGGATGAAGTCTTGCTCCACCTGGCAGAGTTTGCCCTCAATTGGTCCCAATGGAACACTTACCCAGCACAGATTTGAAAGGCAATCATCATGTGCTGGTGCTTCCATGCTACACTTTAGCAAGTGAGCATGAGTGCATCTCGGATAGAGGTCAGTTGCTGTGTAGGGATGGAATAATAATTAAAAGGAATAGTCCTAATACATAATAGTATGCTTTAGGTAATAATTTCAGTAGATGCTATTATTGCTGGCATTGTGTTGTTTCACAACAACCTTCTCTGAAACTCTCCAGGGTCAATTCTGCCTTTCAAGAAATCCAGTTCTTTTACAGCAGCTGACAGAGTGCTCTGATTTTAGCACTTGAGCAGTATGCCTGTATCCCATCTTCAGCAGATAGGGACTGAAGTACCTGCTAACACAGCTGGGTGCTGATTTGGGCAGCTCAAAGCAGGATGCAGATGCTGTCGTTAGGTTACCAGTCTAGGTGTTATACTGCTCTTGAAGGGCTCAGAATTTAATGAAATATGCCGTTTTTAGTACTGTTGAAATCAACGCAGTTTGCCCATCTTCTCTGTAAACAGGGTTTCAAGCAGAGCAGCTGATTTCTCTTTTTGCAAATTCTGGGCTTGGATGCTGGTAAAGCATCACTGAATACGCCGTAGTCCCACACTGTAGTGCCATGTGGGTGTGTGCTCCTATCACAGAGCCTCCATGCAGACCAGCATAACTTCTAGGGCCAGCTGCTGAGTGAACTGGCCAGGAGATGCATTGGCTGTGGGAAGACGTGTGCAATGCCTGCCGTGATAGGTCTCGATCTGGTATTGATATTTATTCTTGGGAGTCAGGAGCTCCAATCAGTGAAAAGTTAAAAACTCACAAAAAAATAAATAAAATAAAACAAAATAAGATAAAATAAAATAAATTAACTCTGTGAGAACAGACTGCCATAACTTTCTCACTGTTCTAGGCTGGAGTTGGGAAGTATTCACTTTGGAAGCTGGATTAGGTCGATGTGTCAGCAATGCCTCCTCTGTTCCTTTCTCTGTCGTGATTCCAGTGCTGAATTGCCAAGTGGCTTTTTTTTCTTCCCTCCTAGGGCTGCATGCATTTAAAAAAAATACTGAACACCAATTAGTTTGACTAATTTACATGAAAAAGTGCAGAAGATGCCTTTTTTTTTTTTTTTTTTCCATAATTAACTATATTTTGCAATTCATTAAAATTCTGCAGCCCTACCCATAATGGAGCCCTATTCAGTGCATGGGAGATAAGTGCTTAATTCCAAAAGGGGCAGACGGAGGAGGCAGAAAGGAAGTGGAGGAGGGCAGGATTGGCATTTGGTGTATTAGTTATGCATATTCATGAGGGAAAACGAAGCTCTGCAAATTCTTGTTGGTTTTAAGTTTATTTTGTGGGGTGTTCACATGGCCGTCCTCAACAAATGGTTCATGTGGGCTTCCCCTGGCTTTAATTGAGCAGGACCATGGTGACGGCTATTTAATGAACCTGAAGTATGCAAGCATGCAAGGAGCAGACGGAGGCTGTGTCAGACACAGTGGGGCCAGGGGGGCCGTACTCCCTGGGAGGAGGCCATTGAATTGTGAGCTGCTCCTGAAGCGTGGCTTGCTTCTGTAGCACCATAAGTGCAATTTTCTGCTATGTCTATTTGTTAATTGTCCTGTTTTCAACTGGGACAGAGTTGATTTCCTTCATGGTGTCTGGTACGATGCCATGTTGTGGCTTTAGGAGAAAAACAATGTAGGTAACAGTGATGTTTAGTTGTTGCTGAGCAGTGCTGCACAGAGCTGAGGACACTTCAATTTTCAGCTTCGTGTGCTGTCCTGCCAGTGAGAGGCTGGGGTGACGTGAGGAGCTGGGAGGGGACAGAGCCAGAACAGCTGCCCTAAACTGACCTAAGGGATATTCCATACTGTATGGTGGAAAAGCTTGTAAAATGGTGGAGAGTTGGACAGGAGTCAGCTTGGAGACTGTCTGAGCATTGGTTGGCAGGTGGTGAGCAGCTGCTTTGTGCATCACTTGTTTTGTTTATATGTGCGTATAGAATCATAGAATCACAGAATCACCAAGGTTGGAAAAGACCTCCAAGATCATCTAGTCCAACCATTCAACTACCACTGACATATCCCCATTAAATCACATTTCTTAGCACAACATTCAAACATTTCATGAACACTTGCAGGGACAATGACTCCACCACCTCCCTGAGCAGAATAATGTGTGTGTAGGTGTGTGTGTGTGGGTGGGGAGGTGTGTGTACAGTCATTATTACTGTTATTTCCCCTTGTTTTTCTGTCCTTATTAATTATCTTACATTTGATAAAGGTTTTTGGAGACAGCTATTCTTTGCTTTTGTCTGCACAACTAAGAGGGTATGGACTAAATGCAAAGTGCCCACCCAATTTTCTCACTGCCCTTCCTGTGTTGTTTGGGATTAGATCAGCCCGTCTTGCATCTTGAGGCCTTTTCACCAAGCAAGAACATTATCCTCTTTCTCCCAAACCCAGCAACTGAGTGATCTATGGCAAATTCTTGCCCAACATTTTGCTTTTTAACTCCATCCTGATTCCATCTCTCTCATATTTCCCATTTAAGATTTTTTTTTCCTTTATAACTGAGCTTTGCTGTCAGATGAGCCTCAGATGTGCGTTGTCAGCTGGTTCAAATCCCATTTCAAATACCATGGTGCTTGCTGCTAGAAGAGCTGGCAGGATGGTTTCCCTGCACAGACCAGTCTGGTTTGAATGTTGCCGAGCATCCGTCCTTGTGTCTTTGGAGCACTTTGTTAACAGCCCAAAATGAAACGATAAACAGAGATGTAGATAGTATCTAGTAAAAACAGTCTAACCATTTTACCATATTCTGCACAACTTATTTCTGCCTTTGATAGAAAATGCCAATACAAATGTCAAAAACAGAATAGTTTCGATGACTGATCTGGTAACATTAATAGCATTAACTTAAAGCCACGCTGCATAAAATGCTAACTAATATCTAATCTGGCCTGTCTCTCTAAAAAATACCTTCCGAATGACTCATTCTAGATTTCTAGCACTTGGGTAGCATTTCGCTTCTCAGAATAAATCAGTCTGCAAGTCATGCTTCTGTAAATTCAACCCATATTTTGCGGTGTGTTTGTGTGTGTGTTTACGTAGTTGTTACGTGGATGGGAATAAGGAGCAGATGAAAGAAAGAGGAACAGTGATAGGGGGGTGGAGTGGAAGTGAAATCCAGAAAGCTTCAGTTGGGTGTAAATGGCCAAATATTTACATCCCTTCAGCTGCTTTGGTGCAGGGAGAGGCTGGAGGGCTGGTGGGGGAGAATAAGTTCCCTTTGACCAGGTCGCATCGTTTACTTTGGCTGCTCCACTCATTTCCCCTCACATCTGTTTTATTTCATCTGGAGATCAGGAGGGGAGCCAGAACTATAGCTGCAATGTTGGGAGCCACAGATTTAATTGAGCTTTCCTTTTTATTTGTTTGGGTTTTCTTTCCCCCGTGTGTCTAGGGTTTCTAAATGCTAAAATTGAAGCAGTAGCAATTTAAAAAAAAAAAAAGAAAGAAAGAAATATATTTGAAACAATTCTGCTATCCCTGCAGGCTTACAAGTTCAGACCATCACTCTAAAATAAATCATAAAGCTGCTTATTACCATCTACGCTCAGCTTGTTCAGGCACAGGCACACACAGGAAGGGAAGCACAGGTCTTTGTCACTGAGAGAAAATGCTGCAATCTGAAATGTCCCTTGAGGCACCTGGGTTCAAAAGGATCAACGTGTAACAAGAAATTAGCCTAATCTACAGAAGTTCTGATCTCGATGTTAGAAGTCTCCGGAAGAGGGGTCGTGTATTGCAAGCACAGGAGTTTAAAGCCAGCCTCCACTGTGGGTCTCACTGCTGGCAGTGCCCGAGGTCACAGGGCGTTCTGCAGAAAGCCCAAAGCACGTCTAAATGTTGCACAAACCCACAAACCTTCGTGATGTAATTCCTAAACTGAAAATGTGGAGAGCTCGTTGATAGTGGTAGCATGATCCCGGACATAGGCTTTCTTGTTTAACTTGTGTTCACTCAGCTAGCAAAGGAAGGAATTTCCTCAAGCACATGCCTTCCTGGGCCAGGGGCTGGCAATAGAGGCAAGAAGAGGCCAGAATGGCGAGGAAAGAGGAGGAAAGGCACAAAGCCAGCAGGGACACCCTGCTGTCCACAGAGCACCGAGCAGCAGGTTTCTTTGGGGCTCACCGGTTAGCTCAGTCATGAAATATTAAACAGCTATTGACTTGAATGGAGGAGCACATCAAGATTTATTGAGCCAAGAGTTAAATACTGACTGAGGCAAAAGCAAGCATATATTTGCTACAGGGGCCCGTTTGACCATATTTAGTACATGCAATGCTGCTTTGATTCTGTCTGTCTTTATAGTTGAGCTTCGTAAGAACATCTTAAGGGCAGAAATCTTTTATATGTATATGCCTACATGTTTGAAATACAAATAGGTATGTATATGAATGTGTATATATAAAAATAAAGGAAAAATCCATTTTAGATAATAGGACTGACACTACCATTAGAAAAACTGACACGACGATCAGTAATGCATGTGAAAAGTCACGAATATAGAGACAGCAATGAGCTCAGAAAGAGACCTTACAACCAGCACTGCTAAGCTGGAGAGCCTCCCCAGGAGCTTCCAATCTCTGTGTGGGACAGAGCAGCAGTCAGGCTGTGTTTCAGGATCTTTGGGGTAGCCCCACTGGCCCAATGTAAGCCCCTACAGTAACCAGGATGCAGAATGTGGGGGAAGCTGGGCCTGGTGAGGGAGAAGCCAGGATCAGATTTGCTAAATATCCTGGTAGTTTAACATACACATGCTCTCAATGATGGAATTTTCTTGTGTTCTATATGGCAGCTTCGGTTAAGTGTTTCCTTCAGGTCAGTGTCTCCTGGTGGCATCTTTACCTGCCATAATTAGTATGTGTTATTTGTTAGGAAAAAGCCGCATTTACAGTGCTGCAATGTGTTATTTTATATCTAAAAGTGCAGTTGTGGTCATGGATTTGCATTTATAATCTTGGCTGCTTAGTATGTATTAAGGTCAGATGCCAGCATTCTGTTAATTTTAAACGCTCCTAAAGCATGTCCAAGAACGTAGGATAACTTTTGCGCCGATAAATGGGGTTTTTATCAGTGACAACAAATTACTTCCTATTTAGCTCATACCACAAATGTGGAATCACGATACCTTTCACAGCAAAGTCATTCAGCATTGCCGCTGTAGGAGGTGTCAGCATTTCCCTTCCGTCTCCTTCACTGAGCAGCTTATAATTCAACCGTAACATCCCACTCAAAGCAGACATTAAATGGACCAGGTATTAACACAATTTAAGGGGTTATTCCTCATCAGCTGCTCCATTTCAGTAGAGTAACAACCTCTTTTTGTGACCCATCAAAAGGCAGTACATTAGCCTCCATAACTCATCGCGTGCTAATGCTCGCCTTGCAGCATCTAAACTTTCAGTGTGTTCTTTTCAAAGTCAGGCTTGGTTCAGGTGAGGCTTTGTGGGGGCAGCATTGTGGCTGCTCGGTTCCGAGTCTGAGGGATGAGGAGAGCCAGAGATCGGTGCTTCAAAGTCTTCCCCCTGCAACCTGCTCTCATCTCCTGCCACTGTGCACTCCATTCCCGTGTCTGCATGAGCTGGGGGCACAGAGTTGTGGCTTCCCAAGTGCCTTCCTGGGTAGAAGCTGGTAAAAGGATGAATGGCCCAAAGCAGCTCTGCAGAAGCTTGCTGCTCCCGACCCTTGCGGTGCGTTGTGCATGCCTTGGGTTTCTCTGGAACAAATCCCAAAGGAGGGGCAGCTGCACAAGGCTGTGCTTTAAGTCTCCATGTCCAGAGGCAGCAGCTTATCTTGAAGTGCCTTGGGTAAAAAGATCTGCTCCAGTCATTTAGGTACTTTATTCATTCTGCTGAAACTGTTATGCGTTCCCAAGTGCTTCACTGCCTCAACAAATGCCTCCTAGAACATCGTTTTGTATACTCTGTAGGGCAGGAAGCCTCATTTCCTTCGCTTCTTGCAGCTTTGTGCCTGTTTATAGATAAACAGGTAATGATTCATAAAGATGAGCCACTTTGCTTCTTTTGAAAATATTATTGCCTGCCTTGATAATGAAAATAACCAAATAAACTACATTTTATGTGGAAAGAAAGAGAATTCCTCCCTCTTCCATCCCTTTATCTCAGGTATGCGCAGTAATTGCAGCTGGGAAGAATTTGCCCTAGGAAGATTTCCCATAAATCTAATTAAAATAGACTTGTATCTTTTTAAAGCAGTAATTCGCCAGTGCATCCAGTTATGAGCACCTTATGGCAGACGGCATGAATACTCTGAAAGGCCTGAAAGCTGGGGATGGAAAAGAAAGACGAGCAGCAGAAATGAGAACCTTTAATGTCTCCTGGAAAAGGCATCGTCTTACAGGGCAGGGGAGTAAGTGGACAGTTTGCATGATAATTGCAAATCCCTGCAGTAAGATTTGAGGCTTAGAAATGCTCCTCTCAGCACCATTGATCCAAGCTGAGAGTGCTAGTTCACAGCACAATTAAGTCGTAAACTGGATATTTTTCTGCATGTTTGAACCTGCCCCAAACTTTTCCCTGGCTGGTAGCACACACATGCATAGCCGCTGAGTATTTGGAAATGCATCATCACTGCATTGCCTCTGCTGTACCATGAAGTCCTTCACAGGGAGGTATGTTCTCGAAGGAATAGGTGGAAAGCTTTCAGTCTCGCTTTAATATACCATATTTTGCACTTCATATTGAAGTCTGACGAATGAGTGCTGATTTAGAATTCCTTTTCACTTCCTGCTGCAGCTTGCTCTATAAATCAGACGGATAGGACCACAAATTGGGTCAGGAGAAACAGGACTCCAGAGTCTCATAGAGAAATGCAATGGGGGAATTAGCGTCACCAAGTCTCGTGCTCATTTTTAATATTTAGTTACATTCCAATTGAGTCGAGTGGAAATAAAAAGTCAGTTAATATTCAGGCAGCCACTGTGAAAGATGTCTCTTGAACTACATAATACTTGAAATCTTACTGGAAAAATACGATCAGGGTAAAACTTAGCGAGTAGCAAAAGCTTTCCAGTGGTTTGAGTGATACACGTAACCAAGAGAACGCTGGGCTTTTTTAAATAAAGAGTATGATGGCTTTTCTTTAAGAAGTAGTTTAATAGGCCATAGACTTAGGGTCAGCTTCATAAAATAGTGTTTTCAAACCCAAATATCCCCACTCTGTGGCACAGCTATCCTCTGGAGAGTATAGAATGAAAAAAAAGATGATGGATTGCTGTATCTAGAGATTTCCAGAAGAGAACATTAAATTCATTGAAATGTATGCGAGGAAAACACCGAGTGCCTTTTTTTTCACTGTAAAATAGGCTGGCTTCAAGAATTCTGAAGGAATTACGGCTCTTTACTGAATGATTCTCTGAGGGGTTGTTTTGTTGTTGTTGTTTTGTTTGTTTTTGTAAGGAATATTCGAAAAATACTTTCTGTCATATAAGCAATTCAGCAGGAATGTGGATGTCAGTGAAGCCAGTATGGCTGCGCTCACACCAGCAAAGGGGAGCACCGCTGCGCCCCTCTTCCATCTTAAGCTACCACTTCAGGAGAGTGAATCCCCACGTTTCTCGGAGCAGAGTCAACAGGAGCTCCGGTGAGCAGCTGGTGTGATGTTCTGCGTGTTATCTGCCTCGCTGGCAGACATCACAGCCGCCTTTATCAGAAGGGAGCTGGCAGCCGGCTGAGAAATGCTTCCCTGCTGTAAGTGTCGCTCCTTGTTGGATCGGGTGTGAGGAAGGTAATCAGCCCTGTGCGTGGGCAGAGGGTTCACATTGTAAATGCGTGCATGGAAGAAACACGGGTGCGAAATTCAACATCTCTGCCAACAGTCTTGTGTGCGTGAATGGCCCTCCAGTCCTTGAATCCAGGGCCCTGCTTTTGTTGGCTCTGGGCATTGGGGTCCTGGAACCGTACTGAGGGGAACTTGCTGTATGTTGTCAGCAAGAACTGATAGACTCTATAGACTGAACAGAATAATTAATAAGAAGAAAAGAGAAAAACAAGAAGATAAGTGGAACCCCATGTAACAGCATATAAAAAATATTAAATGTTCCTAATTGGTTGAAAGCAGTTGCATAGCACTTGGCAAAACTATATACAATATATTGTTTGTATGTATTCTCTCCGAGTTTCTCTCTCTCTCTCTCTCTCCCCCATTCATCAAATTGTCCGTTCAGACTTCAAATAAATAACTGTAATAAAAAAAGCTAAGGCAGATTCTTGCAAACTAAATGAGCCTTTCAGACTCACAAAAGCTTGAAGTGCTGGATTTTTTTTCTCTGAAAGGGTCAAACACTGAGATATTAACAAATCATTTTGTCCAACTAGCGTGAGCTTCAAACACACAGCTGCATGCATCCAGAGGTGACATATCTTCAAAGAATACAGCCGGCCTGAATGATGAACATCAGTCTGCCAGCCTGCACAGATTTACATGAGTGCTTACACTATCTGTTAGGCATTTCCTGTACTCCCATGATTTTTTTAATGGGAACTGTCAAGGCTTACAAATGGACAGTTTTCCTTGCATTTCCTCCCAGCTCTCTGTAAGCAGTCGTGCAGATGCAAGGCTCACCCTGGGCTGCTCATTGTGCACTCACAGCCTTGGAGTGGGAGCTCTTTGCAGGATCAGCAGGACCCAATACAAAGCTGTGATGTTTAAAGACTATAAAGAAGTACGTGGGTGATTTGGCACACTGATAGCCAAGTGTTGGTGTGTCTCTGCTGCAGGGACGGTGGGAGCTGTGCTTAGTGAAGCCTCGTGGTCAACCACAGGCACCCCTTGTCAGATGCTGTGCTTCCCTTCCTATGATACACTGATCTTTGTGAGCCTGAGCTGGCTATCCAGCAGCTCAGCCTGGCTCCAAGAGCTTGACAAGCATTAACATACACTTTGATATTCATGCAGGTAGGATGTGATACTGCAAGGATAAATCAAGAGGCAGCAGGTCTCTTTTGGAAGATCGTGTTGTGTGGGGCTGTGCTTTGTGCTCAGTGACCTCCTGGCTTGAGAAGTACAGTGCATTTATTATCAAGTGCGGATGCTGCTTATTTCCTTTTAATGCTTAACATTTTCAAGATTTGGATGGTCATTCTCTACTTGGGACCAAAACCAGGTCCTGCAAGGCTGGCTTTTCCCCACAGTGGGAAGGTGGGAACTGTTTTATAAAGCTTGAGGTGAGTAGGAGCAGCATGCAGGGGTCTGGGTTGAGGTGACGGAGGTGGGCTAGGCCCTAGCCAAAGTAAGGTAGTGTGATCCTGGGCTGATGGGAAGGATGAGGAAAGGACAAGAAATTTTGTGATACAGGGAGGAATTGTAGTGGATGTCATTGACACAACTCGTGGAAGAGAGAGGGAACCAAATCCTTTTCTCTCTGCCAGAGGCATTCTCTTAAACTGCAAAAAAATTGAGGAATGCCTCTGTGGCCAGATGCTGGCAGTGGCAGAAGCCAACAGTGTAAAGCAGCACTTCAGTTTCTTAGAACACAGTAAAGGATTAATAATAACGACTTGCGCAGCACACGTTCAAAGATTAATGCTGTAATAAGAAAGCAAATGTTTGTATCGGTAGTTCAGTGAACAGTTAGGGTATATTTTGCCTTCTGTTATTGTCTCCTGAGAGCATTTCCTTCTCAACGCTTGCTTTTTTCTCTTCTGATTAGCTCTCTTACCTGTCCATGCTGTACAGCTGGAGCACATATTTGGACAGATATGTTCAATCTGTTTTGGAATTGCTTAAGAGCTTGACTAAATCCTTCGATCTGTGCGCACAGCCAGTGAAATAATGTGTCTGTCTGCACAAATCAATCGATAAGAAGTTTGATTTAAAGATTAAGAATGTAAATGAAACAAAACAGCAGATAGGTCTGCCTGTTTCTTTATAATGGGTTCCTGCTTACCCCTCTAGCTGTCTGTGCACATTATTTATTATAGCATTGCACAGTCTCCAAGTTTGCATAAACCACTCTAATCATTAGGACTTGCATAGAGTGCAGTAGTGCCACGGCCTGGTGAGATCGCTTTGAATGATGTTAGTGAGGAATGATGGTGCAATTTGTTACCAAATTTTATTGATCAGGCCTGCATTTCTCAGTTGCTTCCTGAGACTATAATGGCCATGAACGTGCATGATCTAAGGGCACCTCTGTCTTACGTTCTCTAACCCTACGTGGTATATCGCTAGAGAGGCTGGCCTTTGGTAAAATCTTTAAGGATAGGTTTCCCACTTGAGGGTGGGAGTCTTTCTTGGGAATGAAAGCTTCAATTTTAGAGAAAACATGATGGGAAAAAAGAATACAACAGAAAACTCTGGACAGAAGCCTAATTGCAGTGATGTATTTTTAATGCTCCATCTACCTAATGATATTCATTCCTTGTGGAATAATTTACTGAAAATGAAGTGCAACGGTAAATATTGTATCTCTGTAGTGTTAACCAGAGTTACATCCTTGACTGATTAAAGGTTTAGAAAATGCATTTAAAGAGTTTTGGGCCACAGTGGAAATGCATTGCCCAAATACCTTGTGTTAACAAGATCGTGAGAAGGAGAATCCCAATGTATGTAGGTAGTAAGTTGCACTCCCTTACGTTTTATAGATGTGTCATTTTGCATATGAAATGTTCTCTTTCACGTGTGTGTCACTGTCATTGGTACTAATCAATTCTGAAGAAGTTGGAACTAAGAAGGGAATGATGTCTGAATGTGTTGCTAGAAGAAATCACTCGCCTTTGATGGAAGGAACTGAGTTAAACAAAATGTGCAAAACTGTGAGAAACAAATCTGACATCTCAATAGAGAAGTGAATGGTTTCCATTAAGCTTGCTAAATCTGCCTTTCTCAGAATACCCAATATAGTCTCATACACTCTTGATTTTAACAGGCTTTATAACAGGCTTTATCAAACTCCATCTCAACCACATAAATATGAAGCTAAAATATCTAAAATATTTAACAGATGTGGAACAGTACAGAGACCTCTACAGCATACAGCAGAGGCTTGGTCCGAGTTAAACTGCTATCATGGATTTTTAAATGTTAAACACGGATCAGAAGATAGGTCATTATCCCTCACTGTACATAGGCTGTTCTGGCACTTGAGCAAGAAATGGAAAAAACTCTCAGCTGTAATCTTATCTTTGAAATGAGTAGCCTGAAAGTGCTTTGGTTCTGAACATGCAAGCTGCATTCACTTCACAAGAACACGTGAGCCTAAATCCTGCTACAGATACCAGGTACACCTCAATTTAGAAGATACTATACAAAGGAAGTTCTAGCTAAAAAAAGTTAATGAAGGCAGCAACTTCAGATCAGCCTTATTTCTGCCATAGCTATGGGTACACGTGGAAGAGAACATCAACTTGAGTGCTTGCTGCCCAGAAAGCAGGGGGGTGACTGTTCTTGTCTGCTCCACTTTCCACCACCCCTTCAGCACTGCCTTCAGCTCTAAGGACCCTCAGATAATAAGGACATGGAGCTGTTGGAGGAGGTCCAGAAGATAGCCACAGTGATGCTCAGAGGGCTGGAGAGCCTCTCCTATGGAGACAAGCTGAGGGAGCTGGATTTAATCAACTTGGAAAAGAGGAAGTTCTGGGGAGATCTTACTGCAGACTTCCAGTGCCTACAGGGTCCTACAGGAAGGGTAGAGAGGGACTCTTTCTCAGGCAGAATAGTGATAGGACAGGGGTAAGGAATTTAAGCTGAGAGAGAGGTTTAGATTATATAAAAGGAAGAAATTGTTTATTCAGGGAGTGGTGAGGCCCTGGCGCTGCTGTCCGGAGAATGCCCCATGGACGCCCCATGCCCCTGTAGACGCCCCATCCCTGGAGGTGTTCAAGGCCAGCTTGGGTGAGGCTCTGGGCAGCTTTGTGTGATGAGAGGTGTTTCTGCCCATGACATGAGGATTGGAACTGGAGAGGCTTTAAGGTTCCTTTTCCAATTCAAACTATTTAGTGATTCTATGCATAGGATTTATGTTAGATTTGCTGAGCAGACTGCCATGGTGGAAGCTTTGTAGGGAGACAAGGAGAACTGACAGAACCAAGTATATATATGAGATCAAGCATAGAGGGAAGAACTAACCCTAGAGTGGTTTGAGAGCAAAATGGATACATGAACCTCAGGAAGCAAGGCAGTGATGGAGTGAAGAGTTGGGATGAAAGTCTGAGAAGCCCTGGTGTGTATGTGTAGGATATGTATAGCTAATTAGAAAGGTCTTTTTGGGAGAAATTTAACACAAAAATGTAGCAAAATAATGGTTGCTTCAGTCAATTACCCCTTCCTTACAAACTGTATAGAAAGTAAAACCATGACTTGATCTGCTGACTGTTAATCTTTGTGTTAGATTGTTACAAAGACAGTACATATATGATGTATTATTAATACAAAATTCCACATTTATGACAGTTTGCTGCTCCTTGTTGTAAGATAAATTCCCAATTTTGACAGTAATACTAAGAATTATTTGTCCACTTTGATGAGAGCAAATCCTTGGTAATATCTGAGTCTTTCACAATGTCAAGAACATTCAGAGAAATTTTAAAGATAGGAATTTTTGAAAGAGGCTGCTAATGTAAAACATCAAGTGCAGATCCAAGGAAAGGATAGGAGGGCACTCCAAAAGTAATGCCTCCTATTTATTTCCATCGAAACTGCAACAGATACAGTGAGCATATAAAAAATGTTTCATAGAGCAAACTCTCAGCTACAAAACACTATTTTTCAATGTAGTCATCACCATTATGCATTTCCACATGCAATGAACAGGAGCCCACATGCCACGCTTGTACAAATCTACTGCAGGGGAGATGATCACTGTCAATATTGCCACTACTGAAGAGCACCAATCACCTCACTATGCTTCATCCGCTGTTTGGTCTCCATTGATTCAGTAAGTGCTGATGAATTTTGGTCAGTGCCATTCTTTTTCATATTAATTCGATCGCGTGGCTTTGCTCCAGTTGCACTTCCATGTCAGCCACCATTCTATCAGACTGCCCCTCTGCTGCCATCTGTCACACGGCAACAACACATAATGAGATATTGGTGGCAAGGTTCAACCTGTTCTGCCATCTCACTAACATTCACCTCTGATACCATGAGCCAACATTATGCAATAGAAGGCACCGCATTTGGAGATGCCCTTCTACAAAACATATGAATGTGCACCATAGGCTCAAAGTTCACCTGGTCATAATAAAGTGCCTTTTTTTCAGGAACTATGAGTATAGAGAAACTACTGAAAGGAAAATCCTGAGCTCCTAGCTCGGGAACAGAACGGAGACAAACATAATGCCATAACTGAACAATTCTAAGATTAGAAGATTTAACATCCATTATTGTGTCTGCTTTCATTCTCCTGTTAGCATTCCTTCTTTCATTTCCCATTGTTAAACATCTAAACACTGGTTGCTCTAACATGTGACATAAGACAAAACACTTATTCATTACAAGACAAAGAATAGCTCATCAACAAAACACACCTTCACAAATAGATCTGAGAGGCACAACAGATTGCAGTAATTAAAAGATTCTCTCAAGCACTTCAAAACACAGATACCTCAGCTGTGTGTTTCATATTAATCCAACTCTCCTTGAAGATAAAATTCAAGAAGAAGGTCCTTCATTATGGTTCAGTATTGCCTTCTCTTTAACAACAAACATCTGAAGTGAATATGAATTAGGATGCAATCTATTTAAATATTCACACTATGATTTGCAGTATGTGTCAGGATATATCTCACTAAGAGTAAAACCTGTCAAATGAAAGGGGTCAAGAGGAAATTAAATTTATAACATGGGCATAATTAAGCACCATTCCCTGTATTAAAATCACAGCTTTTCATCAGCTGTTTATATACTGTAGAGGTGGTGAGATCAGACTTAAAAAGACAAACCCAGCATTCAAACAAGCAAGCCTGTCATCTATACAGTAATGACAGAACAAAAAGAGGGATAGGAGGGAGAGGAACATCTTTTTAATTATTATAATTAATCATGTTTATTACAGAAGGAATAAAGGACCAGCTAGGAATAGCCCTCAATTGTGGCAGTAAATCCAAAAGAGTAGGCAGACCCTGCAGAGCTTATACTCATAGATGAGACCAGGTAAATCTCTGGGGAAGGTGACCTGAAGCACAGCGGAGAGCTTTATGGAGAAAGTAGATCTAAACACAATTTCCATAGGGCTCTTTGTCTGTTTTCCTAAATATGTTGGCCTGGAAGATCATTCTTTCTGTATACCTTTTTTTGTCTGTGTTGTGGGAATCATGGAAAAAAACAAAAAGTAGAATTCATGGATTGAGATAAAATTATTTACTAAGATAGAGAAATGGAAATGGAAAATAGTTATGACTATATGTGTATATATATATACACACACAAATGCATATAACAACTGATGCACAAGCAATTGGTCACCACCGCCCAACTGATGCCCAGATAACATGTGAGCAGCAGAAGAGAGGCATGTGAACTCTCACCCCCCTACTCCCAGTAGTCATGCCAGTGACTCTTTCATGTCCCAGTTGGGTTAGGCAGTACTGGTGTGCTTGGCTGCCACGTGTGGCCAGCACAGGGCTTGGCACAGTGATGCCTGCGTGACTGGGGAGGAAAAGGCTGGCATCATGTTAGTGATGTGTGCTAGGAATGGAAATTCTTCATAATCTTGTGCCATTCCTTCCTTGTGTTTCATGATTTGTGGTTATGAAAATGCCCAGTGCAAAATTGAGGCTATGCAGCGTGACTGCTCATGCGTATGACTGAGAAGACAAGTGGATGGGAGTCTGCCTCTGCTTGCTTATATCATCCTTTGTCATTACAAATAATTGTATCTCCCTGAGTTGCGTGTGAACATGGAGCGTTTGTGGGGTTGAATGCACAGTAGGCAGGGCTGTTCCTGAGTTGATATGGAACTGAGACATGCTGCAGCTTGTTCTTCGTTTCACTGGTAGCTCAGCATCAGGAAAGAATGCTGATTTGGTTCAGTGTTTGCAGTCCATTGTAAAATCCTGTATTTCTCATTTGTAGCATTTTGTTTTAAACAGGTGTACTTACTGGTTCTTGCTGCAGTTTCAGGCCATGATTAAATGGAAGCAAAGCAGGACATGGGTACAAAATGCCAGATCATGACACGATCATACTGATCATGTCTCTTCCCTCACACAGAGGAGGCTGAGCCAGCAGTGGGCCAGGCCTGATGTTGCAGGGAGCAGGCCTGGGCCACTTCATAAGTAGAATATGGACCTTTCTGGAGCTGTCTTAATCATTCCTTTCTGGCTTTTCTTGGCCGCATTTTTGATCTGTAGTGGCGAATTGCTAACTAGCTTATCTATGAATTTCTAAACTGGGGGGAAACGTGCTCATGGTCACTGAGACCATGGTTGATTCCTTCTCATTTCGACTGAGAAACATCAGTAGAGATAAAGATTCAGATTTGTGCAAAAGCCATAGGATAGCAAACAGGAAAAGTAGCCAAGCTTCTTTCCTCAGAGGCCTATAGATGAGAGAAAGAGGTGAGGTGACCACAGTGGTCCTTTGCAGACCTTCAGTGAGTTAACAAAAGAAGGAATGGGTGGAAGAGGAGTTTCCACCTGTAAAACCTGATAATTAACATCCCAGCAGAAACGATCAAGAATCCTCATCCTCAGCTGAGTTGGTGACCATATTTGGGTGGGAAAGAGGGTGTTGTTAAATGAGAAGAAGAAAAAAAAAGAGATGAGGGGGTCACACAAACAGTGAAGAGAATCTGGGGATCAAGTACAAATGAACTGGGGAGCAGAAGCACTTTACCGAGAAGGGGAAAAGCAGAATAGCAGAACAGTGTTCTGTGAAAAACTGTCTTCCAATGGTAGCTCTCAGACCGCTTTGCTGGGATTACTTGTAATGAGTGTTTATCACCTATTCCAAAGTGTTTCTCATTATTGTAACAGGAGCCAGCTCCAGTCTACACCTCTCACCTTCAGTAGCATTGACCTCTTTTCTTTGCTTCTCTTGAACACAGCTTGAAATTCAAGAACTTCAGCCTACAGAGCAGTTCAAGAGAGAAAAAGAGGATTTTTGATTTAATTTTAATTAAACAAAAAAAAAAGTTTTTTATAGCCTGAAAAACTTCAGAAATTCCAGTGTAGAGACTTTAGTGAAAATTATTCTAATTGATTAGGTGTGAACATAGTCACTTGAAAACATTCCTGAACAACAAGTAAACTTGTAAGTGTAAAACAAGAGGACGAATGAGTGTTTCATGCATGTACTGAAACTGCTGAAATGATTTCTGCAGTATGATGCTTGTAGCACAGATCTAGTGCTCTGTTCTGAAAATCTCAATCCTCTGCCTGGAAACAGCAGTTCCTTTATATAGTTTGAATAAGATATACAGAGAAAGTTTCAAAGCCACTTTACATGTCAAGCAAATTTGGATCAGTTCCCAGTCCTGACTTGTAGGTACAGTGCAGGTAGAATGCATTTTCTTCAGTGCACCACGAGAGCTTTTGATCTTCGTGGTCAGATTGTCTTGTTAGTAGCTGTTGAGAAGGCAAAAGGAGAAGCTGATAGCCCACAAAGACCAATGCATTGACCTACTTCCACTTAGTGTGCCTTTTCCAGGCTTGTGTAGTGATGAGAAAGACAAACCCATGATGAGAAAGACAAAGCAACCATTCCTGCCCTCCTGAAATGTTACCAATGATCTGTCAGAGCTGTCTGTTCATTTGTCCATACATTGGATTTTAACCTGGTTCCATAAACAAGCACAGCTTATACAGTTGTGCTCTGGTATGAGGATAAGGAGAAGGCTGAGGTCCTCAATGCCTTCTTTACATCCGCCTTTAATAGGCAGATCAGTTATCCTCAGGGCACTTTACGCCCTGATCTGGAAGTCTAGGATGCTATGCAGAATACACCTCCGGTGATTCAGGTGGAGACAGTTAGAGAGCTCCTCCATCTGGACTGTCACAAGTCCATGGGACCAGACAGGCTCCACCCAAGGGTGCTGAGGGAGCTGGCAGGGGTGATTGCCAACCGCTCTCAGCCATCTACCAATGCTCCTCGTTATCTGGAGAGGTCCCAGAGGATTGGAGGCTTGCCGATGTAACTCCCATCTACAAGAAGGGCCATAAGGAGGATCCAGGGAACTACAGACCTGTCAGCCTGACCTTGGTACCAGGGAAAGTTATAGAGCAAATCATCTTGGGTGTGCTCACGCGGCACGTGTGTGGCGCCCAGGGGATCAGGCCAGCCAGCACAAGTTCATGAAAGACAGCTCGTGCTTGAGCAACCTCATCTCCTTCTACAACTGGGTGACCAGACTGGTAGACAAGGGAAAGGCTGTTGATGTAGTCCACCTAGACTTCAGCAAAGCCTTTGACATGGTCTCTCACAGTATGCTCCTGGGGAAAATGGCTGCCCATGGCCTGGACAGGTCTACCCTTCTTTGGGTAAGGAAATGGCCAGAGGGATGTGCCCAGTGGGTAGTGGTTAATGGAGTTAAGTACAGCTGGTGACCCGTTACAAGTGGTGTCCCCCAGGGGTCAGTACTGGGGCCCATCTTGTTTAATATCTTTATTGATGACCTAGATGAGGGGATTGAGTGTACCCTCAGTAAGTTTGCAGATGACATCAAGTTGGGAGGTGGTGTGGATCTGCCTGAGGGTAGGGAGGCCCTTCAGAGGGATCTGGATAAGCTGGATCGCTGGGCTGAGGTGAATGGGATGAGGTTCAACAAGGCCAAGTGCCGGGTCCTGCACTTTGGCCACAATAACCCCATGCAGTGCCATAGGCTTGGGGCTGAGTGGCTGGATGACTGTGAAGAGGAAATGGACCTAGGGGTGTTGGCTGATGCTCAGTTGAACATGAGCCAACAGTGTGCCCAGGTGGCCCAGAGGGCCGATGCCATCCTGGCCTGCATTAGGAATAGTGTGGCCAGCAGAAGCAGGGAGGTAATCATCCCCCTGTATTCAGCACTGGTGAGGCCGCATCTCAAGTACTGTGTTTGGTTTTGGGCCCCTCACTGCAAGAAAGACATTGAGGCCCTGGAACGTGTCCAGAGAAGGAAAACCAAACTGGTGAGGGGTCTGGAGCACAGGTGTTATGAGGAGCGGCTGAGGGAACTGGGATTGTTTAGTCTGGAGAAGAGGAGGCTCAGAGGAGACCTAATTGCATTCTACAACTTCCTGAAGGGAGGTTGTGATGAGGAGGGGTTTGGCCTCTTCTCCCAGGCAGCAAACAGGACCCAAGGAAATGGCTGCAAGTTGTACCAGAGGAGGTTTAGATTAGACATAAGGGAAAACTTTATCTCTCAGAGAGTGGTCAGGCACTGGAATGGCTGCCCAGGGAGGTGGTGGAGTCACTGTCCCTGGCAGTGTTCAAGAGGCATCTGGATGAGGAGCTATGAGATCTGGTTTAGTGGCTGGTGGTAGCAATGGTAATGGGAGGACGGTTGGACTAGATGATCTTGTAGGTCCTTTCCAACTTTGTGATTCTATGATTCTATGGTGTGTCCCTGTCTGTCAGGCTTGCAACTCTTTCTATATACTTTTAGTCCCTTACCTAATTTTAGCTAAATGCAACATATTTTGAATTCCATGAGTAGAGGACTGTCTGGTAAAAAGACTGTACTGTGAATTCAGTCTTTGCTAAGACATCAGAGAACCTTTGTAGTTCATATACCTGCTGCTCGCAGGTATATTCATCCCTATTTCTTCTTCCCTTTTTAAATAGAAATGACATAGCAAAAGTATTCAGTCATACATCCTCACGTGTTGCATGGGAACATGGCATCTGGAAAGAGGGAGTCTTTTATTGTCAAATTCACGCAACATGGAATTATTTGCTTGTTTCATTAAAGCACCTGGCTTTCCCAAATGAAACAGTCTTGGTTGGCTCTTCATGCAGGATCAGTTGGAACAGCTCTACTGCGTTCAGTTTGCTGGTTCATAGCAGCACAGGCTGCTATCCTTTCTTCTGTACATATGTGGCACCTTCGGAATTAAGCAACACATTTAGAAATGTGGTGGGATTTCAGAGAAGTCCGATGGTGTTGAGGCAGCATGATTGTTTACATGTTTCCCTTTGGGTTTCAGTGGCAGTAGAACGGTTAGCTTGAATAATGAATAGTTTATGATTTAGCTGCCAGCATCAGTACATCTTAAAGGAATGACAGGTGTTGTTATTCATGTTCTTAACATGTTTTCTGTATTTTATTCCACATTGTATTTCAGCACTTGGTTGCTGGGATTTAGAGTAGAGGAGACTAAATAGAGTACTGCTTCTGTCATGTTTTAACATGTGACATCAAATGCAGAGCCCGAGTCCTTTGAGCACTCCCAAATAATGAGAGACTGATGTTCACAAGTCTTTCCAGTGAAATGTCAAACTCCTCATACTATGAAAATGATCTTCACCAACATAAGCTTGAAAGCAGATAATTATCCAAGAACATGAAACAGAATTAACATGCACTGCAGCATGTCATGAAAATTTCCTTTAGCAAATAGAGTAATTGCTGTCTCAGTATAAAGCAAGGAGAAAGGTTAGCTCTGTTCTTTTGATCATGTAGAGCAGCCACTGTTTACTTACTTAACCCATGAAAACAGACAGCTTGTCAGAAGGATGCCATTCAAGGACTGATGGAGTGCATCCAGCCTCCTGATTGCAGGCACTTCTCATTTCCTTATTCCCAAGTCTGATCAGATAGAAGATTCTTGGCTATTATTAGATATCTAAAACCTGATGAGTCGGAACTCCTAGTCAAACAGCATGTTTGCAAACCATGCAAAACCCCAGCAAAAAAAATTAATGTATTTTTTGAGCCACATTTTGTCTTCAAGCACAGCTAAGATGCTTCATTCTTAGTCTAGAGGAAAGAATGGACATCATTTGATAGGTAGACATCATCTGCCCATACAGAAATCAGACAAGCAAGGAAATAACTAAAATGGCTAATAGGAGTGGTTCTGGTTTGTGATTTTAGTTTTACGAATCAATTTTCTAATATTAGAAACCAGCAGAGCATAGAGACACAGAATGGAAGCCTGGAAGAGACCTGCTGAAATATCACATACAACTCATTGACACCACAGGCAACTTTTCTCGCAGATTTATTCAGCTAGATCTTGCAAATACTTGAGGATTTTTGTCCCCATCTTTCTCTTGGTAGAGTGCTTGCACAGTGATTAACTCTGATATATAAAAAACTTGCTTCTCATCTTCATATTTCTGTGTTAGTTTTATTCTCAGAGATCTCTCCACATTTAAAGGAAAAATTAAATGTATTTATAGACAGCAATCAGATTATCCCAGTCAGTCATTCGGAGAAGTGTCTCTTTAAAAAAAATAATAATAATAAAAAAAAAAATTTGGTAACTTCTTTAGCTCTTATCTAAAGTTAATCCACTTGAAACTCTCTTCTTTCAAAAAATGGAGAAATAATGTCTGAAGTAATGTAGAACAATGTCTTTTGTGAGAGCACAGGAGGTGACACTTGCTAGGTCTGGCTTGATGCCTTGCTATCTCAGTGCTGCTGAGACACAGGTCGTTCATCTCCCAGCTTCTTGCCCTTGCAGAGAGTTGCACATTTCAATCCTAAAGCAGTATTACAATTGTTACAAAGACTAAGCACAGCTCCAGCTTGTGATCACAGTTACCCATCTAATATGTGCATGAATGCCACACTCCACATCTGTGTCTAGAAAAGTTGTAGCCCACAGTTTTCTTGCAGAGGGCAACAACTGCTCTGTGTCACTGGCACTCCTAACAGCCCTCTGCCTTTGAAGGTTTTGTGTCAAACAGCCCCTTTCCCAAAACTGAACTGTTTGGCAAAGCAAAAGAATTTTCTAGATGCAGCTCCTGCGTACTCTCCACGAATAATGGCATTATTTTTCTTAGATTTTTGTTACAATTGCCTTTTAACTTCAAGAAGATGCAGAAGGTCTCAATGTAATGAGTTTTTTTTAGCTATATGCTCTATTTTCATACTATACATACTGCAATTTAAAAAGCAGAGTTTATTTTTGGAGAAGACTATACTAATATCTAAAGGTGAAGGGAGTGCTTATGGCAAGGACTAACCCAAGGTGTATGCATTAGGCACACCAAGCATCAGGTGAGTAGGGTCTTCTTTGGTATATTACGTAATACCAAAAGTTAACTAATTTTCACAAAGTGAGGCAAAATGTAAAGGAGGGATATCTGCTTGCTTCCTTGACCCATCTGTCTTAGTGAATTCAAAACAAAATGTGTTAATACATTTTAAACAGCTGATGCGCTTGGTTGAAAGAGATCATTAACTAGAATAAGCCCTTTTTTATTTGTGCTCAGTTTAAATAATTCACAATTAATACCTTCTGGGTAAGGTATTACAAATCTAAACTAGAAGCAGTAACTGCAGTACAAAGGAGGTGAACCTGAAAAAGTCATGTTTGATATCTGATGAAATAATTCTCTAACATTTGTAACCAGCTGAAAGCTTTTAGCTCCTCTGCTGTGGAATATGCATCTGCAGTGGTCTATATGGGAAGTCAGAGGGAAGAAGCCAGAGGAGAGGAAGGACAGGGAGGGGAAATGAAATGTATTCAAACATATTTGAAAGTGTAGGTGCTGAAGTGTTTAGTGTGTCAGCTGGCAATAAAAAGTGAGGAAGGGGATAAAGAGTCAATCTGCACAACCCAGGAGAACAGAAAGTATCACAGATAAAGACAGACTTACGCAAATATAAAGCCCTGAAGATGGAAATGGAAAGAATAAAACCGTGAGAAAAAGCTGCATCTAAAAAATAGAGGAGTGATTGCAGGAGTCTGCCACAGAAATGCTAGGAAAGTATTTGCCTTGTAGGAATTCAGGTGCAATTTCAGAAAATAGCGTTTCAGTGATGTAATTGTTGGGGGGAGAAGGGCATGGGAATGACAGAGCAAAGCAAGTAAAAGCACCAATTGCATCACCTTGGGTGAATAAAGGCAAAAGGCAAGTCCTGACCTTCCCAAAAGTTACACAGCTAATACTGAAGCTACTTGGAAACACAGTAGAAGAGTTAGTGAAATAATCAATATATTTTGAAGGAAAGTCTTCTGGAATGAAGTAGAAGGGGAAAAACAGGAGGTAAAACACACTAGAAATGTGTGTGTCATTCTCCACACAAAGTGGATTTGGTTGATAGTTGAAGTACACAGAATTGCACTGATCATTGTGTATGTTCTTCGTTGAATGACTTCAACCAGAAACTTGTGGGATTTATCTGAAAGCTGGGTTTCTGAGAGCTGCGAAGTAAGAAACTGGTGTAGAGTGGAAGTCCATAACTAGTTACAGACCTGGCATGGCTATTCTACCTGTGTGCCACTTCAGGTGGAAGCACTTCAGATGATGGTGGGAAGTTTAAGGAGGCAGAAGAAAAAATGGAAAAAGAAGAAAAAAGGGGGGGGCTCTAAATGCAAAGTGTAGCTAGAGTGGGGATACACTGGGGCAGAGGAGGTATGACTGTTGGTCCCCCTTTGGTGGGTATACTTGTGGCACTTCTGCTTTGCATGTTTCCATGTTCTCAAACAGGGCCTTCTCCATCAATTTGTACACAAGCAGCATTGGCATAGACGAGAAATACAAATCTCAGTGCAAATAAATACAGGGTACTCAGGCAAAAGAGAACATCATAAAGCAAAGGCATCTACCACTACTGGTCCACTTCCCAAAGTGAAAAAGGCCTGGTCAGGAGAGATGGGAATAGAATTCAAAAGCCATGGTAAATCCTTAACCATGTTGCGTGAATTATGCATAGCAGTTGAATTAAATTGTTCTAATATTGTACTGGTAACTTGTAAAGCAAGATTTGCTAAGCAAAGGTTATTATATGAACCTAAATAAATCCAGCCAGAGAAAACCTTGGGGGTGTCATTTCTTCCAGAAGGTTAACTGTCTGTCTTTGGCTAAAAAAAGGATCCAGGAGTTGCATGAAGCTACCTCATTGAGTTATATACTGCTGTCAGAAGAAGCTACAAAGGGATAATGCATTGGGGCTTCTGGATTTCTCTGAAATGAAAACAGGGGAAGAACAAACCGAAGAAAATGTCTGATAAGATTAAGGACAAATAAGTTCATTTGGCTTATTTATGCTGTAATATGTGAATGCTAGATAAATGTGTAAAGAAGGAAGAATAGCAACTGCCAGATGCTTTCAGAAGGAAGCGGAGAGCATATGTGGAGGAAAACTCACCATAAATGTTATCTCAAAAAAGAGGACCTCTTGGAATAAGCCTGTATATGGCAGTTAAGTCTCAAATCTGTTGTATTTGTTTTGTGAAATGACAAAACATCTGCTCAGTCACAAGGCCCCAGTAAAATGCAGCTTTATGCCTAAAGCAGTGTGTCAGTAACTAAGAAAAAACGTATATAAAAAGGGAAAAACAAAAGGAGCGTTGTTTATTTCAGTTGTAGTCATTTCTGACCTAATAATGCTTTTGAAAGGATTTTTAGTTTTATTTTTGAATAAAGAAATGAATGACAGGACTGAGTCATTTATGACTCTTTTCAAGATTAGGTTTTGTGCATTATTTGGGTGGAAGCTGGCAAAATGCTTTGCTTCTGCAAATCATATTTATGTAATTGAAGTACATTTTAGAAGACTACTTCTTAACTTACAGCTTCTGATTTCAGTATATAATAAGCCACTTTTTGTTCTCTGTGAAAACATGAGCAAGTCAGATATATGTGCTAACATGAAAACTGGAAGGAGGTTAGATTCTACCTCAAAACTGTCTTTGCAGAGAAGAAAAAGATTCCCACTGAAATGTCTATAGAGAACTAACCAATGAGTTCCTCATTAAACCATTATTGTACGGGCTTTGACTCTCAATATTGCAATATTAAAAGCTGAACACAGCTTTTAAGTGGTTTTATTCAAAAAGTGTGTTCTCTTATATTTTCTCTGCTGTTTTCACTGACCTGAAAATTCTAAAACTGTGATGCAAACTACAGTTTTAAAGTCTATCTTCTGATGAAATTAATATAACTCTACAGCTTACAGCAGTACTGGGACTGATGCTCTTTAATATCTTCATCAATTATATTGACAGTGGGATTGAGTGCACACTCAACAAGTTTGCTGATGATACCTGGCTGAGTGGTGCAGTTGACATACCTGAGGGACAGGATGCCATCTAGAGGGACCTAGACAGGCTGAGCAGTGGGCCCAGGTGAACCTCACGACGTTCAACAATAGAGCGTAGCCCTGCTGAAAAGGACCTGGGTTGTACTGGTGGATGGTAGCTGGACAAGAGCCAGCAATGTGCCCTCACCACCCAGAAAGCCAACCGTATCCTGGGCTGCACCAAAAGAAGCATGGCCTGCAGGTCAGGGAGGTGGTCCTGCCCCTCTGCTCTGTGCTGTGAGACCTCACCTGGAGCACTGCGTCCAAAATGTGGAGTCCTCAGTACAGGACAGACACAGACCTGTTGGAGCACGTCCAGAGGAGGGCCACAAAAATGATCCCAGGGATGGAACACCTCTGCTACAGGACAGGCTGAGAGAGCTGGGGCTGTGCAGCATGGAGAAGGGAAGGCTGCAGGGAGAGCTGAGAGCGGCCTGTCAGTATCTTAATGGGGGGCTGTAAGAAAGAAGGGGCCAGACCTTTAGCAGGGTCTTTGGGGATAAGACAAGGTGAAATGGTCAGACTAAAACAGGGGAGATTTAGATTGGATTTAAGGAACAAGTTTTTTACAATAAGGGCAGGGAGGCACTGGCATAGGTTGCCCAGAGTTGTGGTGAATGCCCCATCCCTGGAGATAATCAAAGTCAGGCTGGAGGGGCTCTGAGCACCTGATAGAGCATGGGTGACCCTGTGCATTGCAGAGGAGTTGAACTAGATGGCCTTTTAGTAGTCACTTCCAACTCAAAAGATTCTATGATTCTGTGAGTTCACATCCTCTTGGAAGCCTGTGAATTCTGAAGGACTCTTTAGGTGATCAGGAATGTGTGTGCTATGTGGTATTAATAGGGGACCATTCTCATAGGACATCTTTCTTCTCAAGTCTTTGCTGGAGTAAATAAAGCACGTGCATATAATCTTTATCTGACTCAGAGCTGAAACAGATACTAAACCTTTTCCACAGAAAGACTGTAAAGTTTCTCAGAAACTCTTTAGAGTCTTATGAACCTGATCCAAAAGCTTACAGTTCAGAAAATTTCTGATTCAAACCAGTTTTCAGTTGGGCTGTGGAAAATTTTGCTGAGCTATTTACATGAGCTTTTCATGCGTAAGCAGTACTGTCTTTCAAATATGACAAAAACTTGAAGACTTAGATTTTAAGCTGTTGGGATTCCAGTATCTTCTGGAATCTTGAGCAGCAAATGCCTTCTGCATTGTGAAGTTAAAGATGTAGGCTGCAGCGCTCAGCCTGAAATCCATTGCAGTTGTTCAGTCGAAGCATCAATTCTCAGCCCAAAGGTAGGTCGCTCCCAGGCTGGAACTACTGAGCAGAGTTGTCAGAGATGGTTGGATTGCATTACGCATCAGCAAGCAGAGTGTAAGTCAGCAAAATATAGCTTAAGAGTAGCTTTAAAAGGTGTAAGTGCCATTATTAATTCCATTCACTGCTGTCTGCCTTCCACTTTGGGGAAGGGACTGCTGTGTGCTCTGTGGCCATCTGGGGAGATCTGGAAGCTCTGGGGGCGGCTGTCTTCCCCTAGGAGATTTGTTCACATGTTTTGGCAGGTCATGGCTGTCTCTGAAGAGGCCTTGAACGTGGATAGCAGTGTTGTATTAAGAACATTGCAGAACACTGCAAGTGTGTATTAAGAACATTCCCTGTCCACACTCATCTTCTAGACCTAGTAGAGCTGAAAAAATATAAAGGACATTGTCTTTCTATTGTGATTCTTCTAAAGTACCAGCACCCTCTTTGATGCTGGCACAGCCTATGCTGTTTCAATGCAGTCTTGGGACTTTGAGAAGGGTGTCTCTGATTCTATGAAGAAAGGAAAAGGAGAAAGGCTAGCATGCACTTTGCTATCACACTGAATCAGTGCTCTCACTAACATCATGTAGCAGTTGTCAAGGGACAAATGTTCCTAATTCACACTGCTTCATCTCCTGGAATGTGTTTATTCATATATAAGCCAGTATGTGTGCACAAAGTTGGGCTCTGGTTCATTGCTCTTGGTCAGTGGTAGCCACAGATCCAAAAGTTGTTGATGGAAAAATCATTGAAAAGATTTGGGAAGTGTTGTACAAGGGAGAAAGACTACGTAGGTTGCACTTGAGCAGGTTCTGAGCTGTGATGTGTTTCCACATCAGAGTTCTGTCTAACTTGACCTGCCTCTATAGTGGCAAGCCAAGGAAGAGCTGGGTCAACTTTGAATAGCACAGGGGAGATGCAGGTCTCAGCTGTGTTTAATGTCTTTTTGTTGTGCAGGCTTTCAGAACCCAGAAATCTGGTGCACCATGTTGAAAAGCTGAGCTTGTTTCTTGATCTTTTTCCAAAACTGGTGCACACTTGGTTCAAGTATTTACTTGTTTTGAGCAGGGGTCAGATTGGGCCATGAACACTGAATGAAATGAAATTTTTGAAAAGAATGATTTCCTTAGCAGGCAATAAACATTTCTGCTTACAGTCATTAAAAACCTTCATTAAATTTTGCATCTGTTCTGTTCACCACTTAGCCATTTATTTTCATTCTGAAAGATTGTAACTAAGAATGAATGGGTCTTGTCTAATACAGTGAGGACATGAGAGATGTGTGAAAGAACTGTGTTATCTTTCTCCCTCGTGGGCAGATTTTCCCAATTGTTTAACAAAATGGAGTCATGACATCAGTCGAGATACTGCTGAATAGCAAGACTCAACGTTAGTCAACTTGTTTTTAAAAAAAAAAAAAACAGGCAAGCAGTAACAATTAGACAGTGTTTGATGCTCTTCCCCATTGAAGAGGCTGAAGATGCTCTTCCCCCACTGTCCTCCCACTTACTGATCTTCCCACTGCAGTGCAAAGTAGTTCACGTCTTCTGAGTGAGCAAACAGATCTTTTCAATGAAAGAGTGAAAAAAATCCTCAGTTCTGCCACAAAGAAGTTGGTGTCTGTAGATCAGGATCTCTGCCATGCTCTACAAGCTCTCCAAGCGCTTATCATCCCCGGAGTGGAGGATGGCAGCTCAAGGCATCTGAAGAACAAAGAGAATACCACAAAGAGCTTCACGCTGCAGAGAAATGGCTGCATTTGTTGCCATCCATCCAGCCCAGTTGTGTTAGTCCTGTGCTCCAGTTCCTCCAGCTCACAGCCCTCCTCCTTTTTACTGTGAAATCTGCTTGAATCTTCAAAGGAGCTACATTTTAAAATATGTTTCCCTCAGTACCAGGGATAATCACAATCCTCCAGGCTAAAACAGATAACAAAGTCTTAAATGTATCTGCAGCACTTTACAGAGAAATGTGTGTGGTAGAGGCTATTGGGCAGCCCTGTCCAACTTCAAACAGTGTTTCCGTCTTTCTATTTGATTAAGATATACTGGTGTAACAGGAGTAACAGGTTTTAATCATATCTTGTCATACTATAGGGGCAGAGCTAACACAAAGCTGATGTGGTGTTTCCAATCAAAGGTTTGATGGTAAGAGTTGGGGGTCATCTGTGGTGGATATGTTTTGATGGTATAGTCTTTTACTCCAAAAATACAAAAATACAATACTGCTAGAATCAATCTATGATGTGAGTAGCAGTTCTGGAGAGAATGTGAACATGCTTGTTGCTTTGTAAACCCAGCAATCCAGCATGGTCACCAGAAGTAGGAGCTGTGTAAATATTCTTAACCATCATTGGTTCTTTGCTCTTTCGTTTTAGCTGGATGCTGAGAAGGCAAAATTAAAACTGGAGAGATGGGCTTCCCGAGATGCTGGCAGTGGGGGAGGAAGAAGCGAAGAGTTGGAGACAAGTGGGGACTGTGATGATGAGGATGGCTGCCAAGGATCTGGTGACAGGATTCACACAGCAGGTAAATACATTTTCTGTGGACACATACAGAGTTTAGAAATTCCTAACTGTCACAATTAAGTGGACAGAGCTAAGGTTTGCACTGCTCAAGTTACCGTCAAATTCCTATTGAATTCAAAGGATTTGAATCTTAATACATGAACAACTGCAGTAGAACTAGAATGGTACAGACGGTAACGCAATACAATTTAACACTTGGCCTGCAGATAAGAGACTTAGAGTGAAAAATATCTGTAAGGAAGTCTGGATCATAGAAATACTGGAAGAGCTTTCCTAGATACTGTGGGCACTTCAAATAAATAGAAAATTAATGCCCGTGTACACTGTACTAAATGTTAACATATATATCGGTTGACTGCATAATCATAGTGAAGGATGATCCAAAGAGTTTTGCTGAAAGTATATGTTCTTAAAAAAATACCTGAAGTACGGTTTTTAGTGGTATTGAGTAGCTGGATAAAGATTATCCTGTATAAAATGTCTTGATAGCCTCAGATATGCATTCTACAATATTTATTTTTGTAATTACTTGACTGATATGTCATAAGGCTTGGAATCAGCTTCAGAATCTAACTTACTGTGTTCAGTTTTGGGCACCTCAGTACAGAAAGGACATGGAGGTGCTGGAGCAGGTCCAAAGAAGGGCAACAAGGCTGGTGAAGGGCTTGGAGAATGTGCCCTATAAGGAGCAACTGAAGGAACTGGGGCCGTTTAGTCTGGGGAGGAGGAGGCTGAGGGGAGACCTTATTTCTCTCTTCCAATATCTGAAAGATGCCTACAGAAAGAGCGGGGTTGGTCTCTTCTCACTGGTGACAGGACAAGGGGAGATGGCCTCAAGTTGCGCCAGGGTAAATTTAGGTTGGATATTAGGAAACACTTCTTTACAGAAAGGGTTGTGAAGCACTGGAATAGGCTCCCCAGGGAGGTGGCTGAGTCACCATCCCTGGATGTGTTTAAAAACCGCTTGGATGTGGTGCTCAGGGACATGATTTAGCAGAGGGTTGTTAGAGTTAGGGTAGTATGGTTAGATTAGAGTTGGATTTGATGATCTTTAAGGTCTTTTCCAACCTGAACAAGTCTATGATTCTATGATTCCACCAAAATATTGGCAATTTAATAGATAATTTCTTACTATAATAAGTTGTCAAGAGGTGCGATGTTTCCTTCTAAACAGTTGAAACTACTGATATGCTGTATCTGGAAGTTCTGATTCATATCAGGTCATCAAAGTGTAATTGTATTAATTATTGATAATTTATATATATATATTTTCATTTGAGTGAACAAATATGTGAAATACGAGCATAATAGCGTTGAAACATAGTGCTCATTAAGGTGAGATAAAACACAGGTAAGCTTTAAACTGCTATTTCATTCAGCAGAAGTAAACACATGCCTCTTGCTTATCTTTTTACCACTAAGCAGAGAGAAAGAATGTATCCCATACTCAGGTAGAACTTGCAAACCAGCTTTGATGTAGACTGTGTTCAGGACTTTCGTTGTTCCTTTTATGAATATTTGTTCAGGAAAACTGAGCTTAAGCATGTATTTTGAAATACGTGCAAAGCATTAATTTTATTTTACAGCACCAGGTTTTCATAGAATCATAGAATGGCCTGGGTTGAAAAGGACCTCAATGATCATTGAGTTTCAACCCCCCTGCTATGTGCAGGGTTGCAGACCACCAGACCAGGCTTCCCAGAGCCACATCCAGCCTGGCTACAATACGGTATACGTTGTTGAGCTGTATAATCAAGGTAAATGAGTTATTATTACATAGAGATGATTCTTAACATTTTTAAGTAGTTGTGAGTAACAGATCAGGTTGAGATTGTCACTGTATTCACTCATGTTTTTGAACAGAAGAGCTTTTATACGATGTTATTTTAAAACTCTGCTTAGCTTTTTTTAATTTCAATTTTAGTTGTGTTTTATATATGAGCAATTAAAAGATTGCTAAGTCTTTCAGCCCCTAGAGATCTGTGAGTGTAAATACTATAAATAATGTGCTTTGCTCTCTATGTGGTATGATGCAAACAATAGCCAGGTGCAGAGTACTCTTTAATGAACAATTAAACTATAAATACACGGTTTGGGGAGGATGTGTGTGCATGTTTACACACAGTGGTAGATTTCAGATGTTCAAAAATAAAAACTTGAAAGCTTTCAAGACTAGGCTTGCTGCTGGTTTAAATAACGGTAAATAAAGGAAATGCTTAATGTCTCTTTTTTCCTTTTTGCTTGCAATCTCTTTAAATAAAATATTCTATGATGTTGATACCATCCTGGATTTAAAAGAATTACATTTATACAAATAGCTGTTTCAAAGTTTAGTAGGGTTTATATCCAATTAAAAAAGAAATCACAATTAATTGTAGAAAATAGTATTGATTCATAACAGTAAGAATATTTCATTGTGCGACAATGGTACTTCTATTTCATAATTAGCTTTAAAATGCTATACTGTGTACAAGCCACTAGCAGTAAATACGTTTGGCATATCTGGATACAATTAAGAGATAAAATGGAGTAATCTCATTATAGAACTTCTTTGCTTTAATAGAATGTTAAAGAAATGAACACTGGATTGGATTAGTTGCATTTCCTCTTGCTGCATGTCTATAAGATGATGTTTCTCATTGAATATCCTGTGAATATGTTATGTTTCCTAAACTTAAAAGCTGTCAGTTCCTTCTCACTGTTGTTTTGTAGAAGCGGAACATGCCAACATTCACTATTCTGTGTTCACTTTAAATACACAGTAAATTGAGACATGAATGGAGACTAAGGCTAAATCCCAAATAAAACTCTGACTGAAGCTCAAAAAAGTCAGTGGGAATATTCTTACTGACTGCAGCAGGCTTGGAGCTGTACAATGCCATTGATCTCATCAGCGAACACTGTAGCTTGTAGTCACATGGTAGAACAAAAGGAATAGGAAAGGAATAAAAACCCTTTCAAAACATAGGCTTTTTGCCAGAGCAGTGATGTTTTTAACAAGTTCATGGAAAACAGAAAAGAAGGAAAACAATTACCAAACTCTAAAAATAGTGAATTCAGAATCCAGTGAAAATTTGCTACATCTGTAATTTCTTTGAAACCTATATGAAAATGAGATTTACAATTTATGTGTTGAGTTCCACTTTAAGCATTGCAAAAGATTCAGGATCATTTAAAATAGTTTCTAAAAACATACTGAACACTTCCTTCCCACCTTCCTGAGAAAAATACCCCTTTTCATTGACAAGAAATTGGCAGGAGTTTTGCCAATAGCAAGGCTTCCATCACCAAAACATCTCTTTTGAGAACTATTGAAAGATCCCTCTAGACAGGGTACATAGCCATCTCCCCAGTTTGCTTTTTCCAACTACTAACAGAGAGTCTGGCTTCTAGGTTTGAAACTTCAATGTGCACCAGGGGGGTAAAGACAAGGAATGGTTGTGTGCTAGCCAGGCGCTTCGTATGATCCCTGTCCCTACTTGGTGTGTGTTGTATGCTGTGTGTGCACTCTATATTTCAGCCCACCTTACCATGGATACTGAAGTCTGTGTTTCAATTCCTAGTTTAATGTCTACAGTTATGTGGATATTATTTAGTATTTTTCTTTGCTTTTGTTACCAATAAAGCTTTCCTAGTCAAAATCATAATTATCTAAAAAAAATCACCACTTGTAATCATAGTGTGCTGCATTGTCTACCTATCTATATCATATATGTTTATCTAATTGATTTCATACGGACAAGATAGACACCCTCTCCAGAAGCCAGCAGCCCCTCGACACACTAGGTGGGGTAGGAGATACTTGAGCATGTCGGGTTCTATCAGGCCTTACCAGTTATCACAACTGTTCCTTCCCGGGGAAAGCTGTAGAAACATTAGTTTCTCAAGCAGATCCATGTGCTATTTGTTGGCAAGTGGCAACTTTTTAATGGCTGCATCTGTTAATCATCTTTGAACAAAGCTTTGTTAGAAGAGATTTAAGAGGAAAAAATCCTGAACATGGATGGGGAAGTAGATTTGCAGTTTGGACCGCTGCATGTTTCTGGGCAGAAGTGCAAAGCAGAGGCTCAGTATGAACCTTGCTGGGCAGCGTGTGATCGTGTAAGCGTGGTCCGATGTGAACTTCAATCACAAAAGGACTCACAGAATGATGCGAGGGCATATTCTTAAATAGGACTGTGCAGGATGCTCAGCGGTGTACAAGGCTCGGCACCATGCAGTGGTGCACATGCTGCAGTGTTTACTAGGGGAGGGATTAGCATCCTGCAGATCATGAAAAGGTGCAGTAGCAACAGATTCACGTTGTACCCTACTTCTCCTCTCTTTAGTGAAAAGGAAAATAAATGCTTCAGTCTGATCAGTGAAAAGTGGGAAGGAAGTCCCTGCAGGGGATTTCCCACTCCCAGCTGTGCTGCACAGCTGTATGTTGTTAAGAAGCCTGATCCAGACAGTGACTGCCAACAATAGATCTCTCTTCAGAGAAGTCATCAGGTGGTTTTCCATTAAATAAGGTTTAGAAGGTCCAACAAGATTGGACCACAGGCAGGGACATGGTTTACTGCAAACCCCAAGACCTCCACACTGTAAAACAAAAATTAAGACAAAAATTAATCCAAACTTCTTTCTAGACAAGCCTGAAATAACATGATGGAAAGTCAGAAGGCATTTAGCAAGTGTGAACCAGGGCTGTCTTCACACTAGCAAGGCATCCAAACAGCACATGTTAAGGAGAACGTCTCTTTTAGTCTGTCCTTGGGCCCGTTCCCCATGGAGCAGGGTAGGCGAAGCCTAATGTCTGACATACAGGAACTGCCATCTTAGCCTTAAATTTGCCCATCAGTGGGTACCATCAATCTGTGAGGCAAAACCTTCAGCTCTCAGATGGGGCAAATGTTAATACACCCCTGACATGTCTTGAAACTTTGGATCTTTGTAAAACAGGAACAGGGATTTACTTTTCCCCTTGCTGGCTGCTTGCTCTACACTGGGATGAGCTTCATCTGTGTCCCTATCGCAAAAGCAGTAGGTTTCCATGGAATAACAAGTAGTGCCTGACCAGCACTGATTGCAGATTTTAGACAGTCCTTAAAATTTGCATCTGTAAGCACACATATTCAATAAATAAACGCAACCTATGACATCCCAAGCAGATTTTGAATGTGGCTATGTGTGAGAAGCTCTTTATTACTGTGAGATTTGGGCAAATGCTTATGTAATCCCAATAAAAATTTTATTCTATACTTCTAATTCCTTCTCGAAGCTCCCTCCCTTTAGTACGTATTCTCTGATTTTAAATATCTCAGTAGAATATACTGCTTCTTCGTTAAGATTGGAGGCAGCCTGGGCTGTAGTGACCATGCCTTGGTGGAGTTTGTGATCTTGAAGAATGCGGGCCTGGCAAAGAGCAGAGCTAGGAGAGGAAAATTCCAGATGCTCAAGGAACTGTTGAGTGGGATCCCCTGGGAAACTGTCCTTAAGGGTATGGGTACAGAACAGAGCTGGCAGCTCTTTAAGGACACCCTTCTGAGAGCGCAGCGGCTCTCCATCCCCCAGCAGAAGAAGTCGAGCAGGGGAGGCAGGTGATCATCGTGGCTTTGCAAGGACCTGCAGCTAAAACCAAGAGAAGAGGGGGAAATGTACAGAAAGTGGAAGCAGGGTTGAGTGTCCTGGGAGGAATACAGGGCTGTTGTCCATGTGTGTAGAGATGATAGGATTAGGAAAGCCAAGGCGCAGATGGAGCTGAACTTGTTTCTTAGACATAGAAAAAGCTGAGGTACTCAGTGAGTGCTTTGCCTCAGTCTTCGTGTGTGGTCAGGCTTCCCATGTCTGCCAGGACCACGAGCCTCTAGGTGAGGATGTGAGGAATGGTTTCTGTCCCACCGTAAGGTTGGAACAAGTCCGAGTCCTCCTCATGTAATTGAACATATATAAATCCATGGGGCCGGATGATATCCATCCTAGGGTTCTGAAAGAGATGGCTGATGTGGTTGCCGAGCTGCTCTCCATCATGTTTGAAAAATCATGGCTGTCTGGTGAAGTCCCCGGTGACTGGAAAAAGGGAAACATTGCTCCCATTTTTAAGAAAGGGAAAAAGGAAGACCCGGGGAACTACAGGCTGGTGAGCCTCACCTCTGTGCCTGGGAAGATCACAGAGCAGATCCTCCTAGAAACTATGTTAAGGCACATACGAGATAAAGAGGTGATTCGAGACAGCCAGCCAAGGGCAGATCATGCCTGACCCACCTGGTGGCTGCCTATGATGGAGTGACAGCTTTGGTGGATGGGAGAAGGGTGGTGGATGTTATCTACCTGGACTTCTGCAAGGCTATTGACATGGTCCATCACCACATCCTTCTCTCTAAATTGGAGAAGTGTGGATTTTGAAGGATGGACTGTTTGATGGATTAGGAATTGGCTGGCTGGATGCAGCCAAAAGGTTCTGATCAGTGGGTCTGTGTCAGGGTGGAGGCCGGTCACAAGTGGTGTCCCACAGGGGTCGGTCTTGGGACTGGTGCTCTTCAATATCTTCATCAATGACATAGATGATGGGATCGAGTGCACCCTCAGCAACTTTGTAGATGACACCAAGCTGAGCGGTGCAGTCGATATGTTGGAAGGAAGGGAAGCCATCCACAGGGACCTGGACAGGCTGGAGAAGTGGGCCCGTGAAAACCTAATGAGGTTCAATAAGGCCAAGTGCAGGGTGCTGCACTTGGGTTGGGGCAATCCCAGGTATTTATACAAACTGGGGGATGATCTCCTTGAGAGCAGCCCTGCAAGCGAAGGACTTGGGGGTCCTGATAGACGAGAAGCTGGACATGAGTCAGCAGAGTGCACTTGCAGCCTGGAATGCCAGCTGTGTTCTGGGCTGCGTTAAAAAAGGGGTGGCCAGCAGGGAGAGGGAGGTGATTGTGCCCCTCTACTCAGCTCTTGTAAGGCCCCATCTGCAGTACTGCATCCAGCCCTGGGGCCCCCAGCACAGGAAGGACGTGGAGCTCTTGGAGTGGGCCCAGAGGAGTGCCACTAAGATGATCAGAGGGCTGCAGCACCTCTCCTGTGAGGAAAGGTTGAGGGAACTGGGCTTGTTTAGCTTGGAGAAGAGAAGGCTCCGGGGAGGCCTCATTGTGGCCTTCCAGTACTTGAAGGGAGCATATAAACAGGAGGGGGATCGGCTGTTTGCTGGCGTGGATAGCAATAGGACAAGGAGGAATGATTTTAAACTAAGACAGGGGAGGTTTAGGTTGGATATTAGGAAGAAGTTTTTTACCCAGAGGGTGGTGACACACTGGAACAGGTTGCCCAAGGAGGCTGTGGATGCCCCATCCCTGGAGGCATTCAAGGCCAGGCTGGATGTGGCTCTGGGCAGCCTGGTCTGGTGGTTGGCAACCCTGCACATAGCAGGGGGTTGGAACTGGATGAGTATTGTGGTCCTTTTCAACCCAGGCCATTCCATGATTGTGATTCTATTGTGTTGGTCTTTCTGTCATTGCACCTTTTCCATTGTATTGATCTGTCCAATTGCTACAGCAGAATACCTGAAGAGATTGTCCTGGCTGTATATTTCTTCTTCAGGGCATAAAGGAAGCATTGGGTTTTTGATCCAGAGTACTTTTTTAAGTGCAGATAAATAAAACTTTTTTATTTTGTCATGTCTTCTGATGTATATCTAGTCTCAATAGTTACGGAAAATCAATATATCTTTCCTCATTGCTTATGAATGTTTTCATTATCTGGTTTGGTTTTTTTTTCAGCGTATCAATATTATTTTACCCTTTATTGTGTTCTCATTCTTCCTATTTCTCTGTCTTGTCTAGGAATCAATATTACCATATTAGCTGTCATTTTCAATCATGCTTTATTTCCATTCATGATGTTACAGGATGCACTTACACTTGTATTTATCCAAATAAGTAATTGTAAAGCTGCTGATTTTGTAATTATTAGTACAAAACATCAATATTCTGAGATCATAATATCTGCTGGCAGTCAGCCACGCTCATGAAGTTCTCATCGCTACACAACTTCGCTTCCTTTGCAGATTATCTTAGCTCTCAGAAATATGACATTTTTAGTGTCTGTCTTCCAACCTGGACAAATCTCTCTATCATGCCTTGCTCCTGGCCCATGGCCTTGTGTAGCTTTTTCCTTATACCCTTTGTTGTGCAAGATATTTTATCTCCAGTTCTGTTTTAGATAGCCTATAAAACCCTGTATTGCTCTTAGTGTTAATGCCTCATTACATCTATAAAACAGTAACAGTAACAATTTAAGCTGTCATGTAAGATTGATCTTTTAGATAACTCAATGGCTTTCAGACTTTATCATTTGGGTTGGTAGATAGAGATGGGCCTCTGTCTACTGTGGTGTATGCAAACCCTGTGGGAGGGCACTGGGCATCCCTGGGGCAGCAGAGGAGCCTCACAGTTGAAGAGTTCTGACTTGGAGTTGTGTTGAGAGGTATAGTTTGGGAAGAGGCATGAGAACAAGGAAAACCAAAGAAGTCTGGATAGTCAGGGTAAAAAGTGTGGGTTTCGGTTAATGCTGATGGAAGTGGATAGAATCTGATGATGAGATGAGTCACTTTGGGGTTGCGGTGCTGTCGCAGTTACCTCGTGGGCACACTTTGCTGAGCATTTCTGTCCTGTGCTGTCCTGAGCTGTCCTGAGCAGCTCTGTCCTGTGCATATAGGACCAGAATGCAGCAGAGAGAGGGGTTTGGAGATGGGGATAGGATGAGAGAGCATTTGGAGGGGAAAAAGAAGGTTTCCCCACTTCTCTGTCCTAAATCATTCTTAAATAGTTTATAATCTACTGGCTGAGATAAAGTATTGTGTGTCAGTTTAGCCCCCTTCATTACACAGTATAATTTAAACTGGAATGCCTATGAGAAGAAAAGTATAATTGTTGTGAATCCATCCTCAACATTTATATGATAGTTTGAGCTGTAAATGAAAGGGATTTCAGTTCCTTCAGATTTTTACTCCTAGAACAACCAAGGTGAGCTCAGGTCCATACAAGACAGGCGTTTTTTGCCAAGGTGTGTGAATCACTTTGTGCATGGCTGGATAAACATTTCCTGTGTAGGAGTTTTTCCTACTGGTAATCAGAATGCCAGCTAGAGCAATGACAGGCTGACTGCCAGCTCTGTGACTCTGAGAACAACTTTGGTACCGCCTTTGGTACCTTCAAAGAGATGAAAATGTGTTTTGGGAAATGTAAATCACAGATTTTTTGATCACTTCAGCAGTGCAAAGACAAAATTAGAAGGTAACAACATTTTAGTTCTTCCAGTGCTCTGTTCCATAAGGAGAAGTTAAATGTTGGAGAGATCGAGATAAAGACGTTTGGGGCTTACCTGTTTGCTGTAGTTCTGCATAAGCAGTCATCAGAGACTGCGCTGTAGATCACTGATGGGTAATATGCTTTTACCTACCTTATAAAAATATTACCAGTCATCTGTATCCAGTGAATGCAATTGCTACAGCTCAACATTTTTTGCTGACTTTGACAGCAGAATTGTATCTGGTTACTTTCCACGGGCGCAAATCAATGTACTTTTCTAAGAAGTGATTTGAAAACAACCCTGAACTAAAAACTCACAGATGGGATTTTCCGCTGCGTTGCCGCTCACGGATATTTCTCATAAAATGAACTTTTACGAACAGAAACATCGCAACACTGCGTAGCCCCAAACTGGAACAGCATAGTCAGGCTGCAAAGAGCATGAATGAAAAGAGATGATTTAGTATGTGGTGACTAGCACTGTGAGAAGGACAGGCTCCCAAGAAAAACAGCCTTCCTGATCACATTAAGCAGAGCACCCTTCCTGCTGCAGGCCAAGAGCAGTCTGCAGGCAGAGACTTTGACCCCATGCAGGTCATGCCTACCTCTGTGGTAGTCATCCGCAAGCATCAGCATAGCACCCAGAGGTTAGAGGCCAAGCTAAATGGGGAATGAAAACTACGCTCCTCAGGTAAGTCTCGTCTGTTGTATGATTTAGATCCTCCTGACAAGAAATTCATTTAAGAGCTGTAATATCCTGTCATGCCAAGTACTGATGGGATAAATGTGAAGGCTAAGCCAATTTGCCCCCAAAATGCCATAAAGCCAAAATTAATTAAGAGGAGTTAACAAGGAAAGGTCCTTCAAATTACTTCAATATAGATAACTCATATAACTTAATGGCAGCGCCGTTTAACATGCTAATTCCATTACACTATAAGGAAAAAAAAAAACACAAAGCACAAATCCTGCAAGCCTACGGAAAAATGCTCTTCACCTGCAAATTAGTCTTCATCCCACACAAGGGAATGCTTAGCTGATAACAGCTAAGTGACAGCAGCATCAATGCAACGCCACATGTCGTGCCTGCCGGGCCTTTCCTCCTCAGCAGCAAAAGCAGGAGCCTGAGGACCTATATGAAGTGAGCAGCTGTGCCATTAAAACCTCACTCCTTGTTTTGAGGTATTTGTTAGGCTTCTTCATGTCAGGGTTTTAGTAATATCCTAGCTGTCAGAAGCAACGTGTTTGAGAAGTAACATGTGGATCTCTGGAGCTTAAAAAACATCACTTTTCTCCAAGGAAGGTAGACGGTAAAGGCAAACCTGTGACCTTATTTTATTCCAAAGGCAGATTATTCCAGGTTAATTACGGTAAGGTTATGATTTACCACAACCTTAAAGTCACTCAAAAAGCCTGTCGTCTCTCATTGCATACAGGTGAAAGGCAAAGAACAGAGGTGTTTGACAGTGGTAGCAGAACTGAAAGTCACTGAGGAATGAAGAGGTTCTGTTTCTTCCTGCTACCACCTTGCCTTGTTGTATGATTCATGAGGAAAGCTAGGAGGTTGCTGCTCCTTTAAAAGTGCAATAGAATAGCTTTGCTTTGTTTTTTCCTCCCTCCCTGTCTTTAGACCAATGTGTCTTGGGGGTCTTTTGTCTGTGCTTTAAGGGAGAAAATGCCTGGAATGCATCAGGTATATGTTTAGAGGTTTTCTATTCCTTGATTTTCCGTTTTAAGGTATAATAATACACCTTAGAGTGCCATGGAGCCTGAAGCCAACAGATATACCATCACAGTGTACCAGCTGATAAATTTAGGGTCAAAACAATAACCTGAAAGAAAGCATAGTTTAATTCAGTGCAAATGTGCTGTGCTCTCTATATTCAGTTTACTATAAGAAGAACAGAACTTCGAGTTGAAGTATGCGACATATGAACTGGATTGTGGATTTATGGGGCTAGATCTGGCTGACTTGAGATCAAGGTGCTTACAGTAACTTAAACCAGCTGAAGTTCTTGCACATTGTTAAATACCTTCCTCGAAAAGAGCTCAAAGATTAGGAACATTGTTCCTCAGTAGGTGATTTGGCATCTGATTTATCCCACAGTGGTCTCCGGTCTCATGGATTTAAGAATATTTATTTTCTGCTTGTCTGTCCTCAGAGCAGTTAAGTAGCATTTCCATGTAACACTTTCCAGGATGGGCAGGACAGCTGACACCTTTCAGGGGAATATCAGGGTTTTGTGCAGATTCAAGGAGGCTATAATGCCATCTGCCAACCCTAAGTCCAAAAACTGGATATGCACTGCAGAACAGTGAAATTAGGGACTTAATTGTTTCTATACCACATCCTGGAGTATGGAGCGTGATTCCATGCAAACAAGGTGAAGCCTCTAAATCATGGGTGTCCAACTTTTTGGCTTGCCTGGGCCACATGGAGTGAAAAGAAATTGTTGCTTGTATGTAGATTGCACAGAAAGTAACGCCTCTTATTTATTTCCATCTAAACTACAACAGATAGAAAGAGCACAGTAACACTATTTGATAGAGCAAATTCTCAGCTACAAAACAATACTTTCCAAGATAGTCGCCACCATCAGCTGTGCATTTCACCAGTGATGAACAAGAGCTGCATGCTGCACTCATACAAATCTGCTCCAGCAAAAATGACCCACTGCCTCTGTCACCACTAAAGAAACGCACCACCCACCCCTCCCTGTGCTTATATCTACTGTTTGCTCTCTGTAAATGTTCAGTAGACGTTGATGAATGTCAGTGGGTGCTATTTTTTCCACAGGAGGGAGTTCAGTGATGCACCTTTGCTTCATTCACGCTTTCACATCAGACGCCATTCTGACAGACTGCCCGTCTTCTGCCATCTGTTGCACAGCTGCAAAATGTAATAGAATATTTGTGGGAAGGTTCAGTCTCTGCTGCCATCCACCAACACCTGCCTCTGATATCACAGGCCTATATCATAAAATAGGAGGCATTACTTTCAGAGCATCCCTCATGAAACACATAATGTGGTTAATGTATATGAGTAACAAAGCTTATTTTAATTCTGTGTGTGTGTGTGTGTGTGTGTAATTTAAACATAAAAGCCTATAAAACTAGTGGGATATTTGACCTTGTTTGTGTGAAACTGATGCATCGCCCTGTTCTGGTGGCAGTGGTTGGAATTCCTAGTGAGCTCTCAAGGTGTTTGTCAGAGAATTTTGATGAAATTTTACTCTTCCTGCGCTTCATCCTTGAAAAGGATGTACGTACATCACATTTGTATGTACATTACAAATGTGCATGCTACCAAAAAGTGATGACATGAATAAGATGTGATTATGAAGCAAGAGATGTTTTTCTCTTGTAAGAGTTCTTATAAAAGCCTGGTTAAGAGACAAGATTAGTTTTTTTTTGGTTGAATTGCAACCCTATACATTTCACTTGAAAATTTGCAGGTACTGTATTTGCATCGACTGAAAATTGAGTTGAAAACATACCAAAAACATCATATGAATTTTTCAGAAATCTTGAAAATTATTCTCAAGTTCCTTTATCAACATGGAAAACAAGGGTGTATGTTTTTTTGCTGTTTGCAGGACTGTGTTCAGCCAATGTATCAAAACGCATACAATTATTTGCCATAACCATAGTCAGCACTGCACCCTCCCCATATCCTGGTTTCAGCTCAGACAACTCTAATCACACACACAGAATCATGAAATCACATGCTCATCTATCCCATGCTTTCTAAACTTCCTTCCAATCTTTGGTAGCTGCTGAGTTACGGGTGTATGCCCAGGGCCAGGCCAGGCCACTCAGGCAAGGAAGAGCTGCCGCCATGATGGCATGGGGCAAGGGATGGCTGCAGGATGGACTGGGCAGCATGCAGCTATGGACCATGGGTTGGACATGCCTGGTCTAAACAATAGGTTACTTAAGAGTCTTCAATGTAGTTGTCAGTGATGGAAAAGCCAGCTGGATACAGTATCTTATGGCACCTCTTCTATTGTTGTTGGTCTAGTTTCTCCCTTTCCCTCAGTTAATTGTCCTTCAGGCATATTCCTTTCAAAAGTTTTTCTTTTTCCTGAATCACATTTCTATCTCTAGTTAGCATTCCTTCATGCCACAATTAGAAAGAGATTTCTGCCCCTTTCTTCTTGCCTTTGGGGTTTTATGCGGTTGTTCTAGCACTGTTGAGTCTTCCTTTAATCAGTCTCTCAGCCCCCCTATTTGTGCTTGTTCTTCTCTGAATTTCTAGTAGTTTGTCAAGCCGACTTTGACATATTTCTGAAATAAAGTGACATAGGGAGCCAACCAAATTTTGAATTTTATTAAATACTATTCTGAAATTTTTGAGAAATTTTGAGAATTTTGGGGGGTATGTGTTGAGGTATTTTGTGTCTTGTTAGAGTCTGTTCATCTTCTATATATACGCTTTTGTCAAGATTGCAAATTAATCTGGTTGAGCAAGATTTAAGCCTTTAAAATTTAATGTTTCTATTTTAGTGCATTCTGAGGTTATCTGTATTCTTGATCTAGGCATGATTTGCTCATGCAAAACATGCACAAGTGAGCTATCTTGGTAGCAGCATTCCCCAGAAATTGGTAAGATGCAGCAGTCTGATGTCAAACTATTCAATTTAGCTGCAAAAATCATCAAACATTCTCAGAATCCCAGTTATAGCCCATTTACCATTGAATTGTTGTCCACAGATAGCAGTTAATTCAAAGATAAGCAGGATTATATCAGGATGAGGACTGAAACATCCTTTGAATCCCTAGAAAGTAGGTGCACTGAAATCGCTTGCTTTGGGGGTGAAATTCCACATTGCGTATGCCTAAGGCTTATCCATTATTCACACAGAGAACCTTAGAAATTCTCAGCTTTCAAAACTGTTTGGCATTCATCTCAAATTAAAGAAATTAGGGAGAGTTTACCATTGTAGTATTGAAGCTGCCAAGTAATAAATCATTATCTGATATTTGTAGCCCAGAATTAAGTCTAGCGACTCAGACGCACTGCTGACCATTCAGCAGAGAAGTCCTAATAATCCAATCTGGAGCAGCAGGGAAAGGAATAGCCTTCTGATGTGAAGTCAGACAAGTAATTTCCTATTTAAAATTTGATTAGATAAAATCTTTTGAACATGTGCTTGTAAAGGAACAGCTTGTTTAAATATGTATACTGCTGCAGCACATGCTGTACACTGTTAGAACTGAAGCCAGCACAAAGAACATCTGCACTAACCTGAATGTGCCAGGAGGGGCACAGCGCCCAGGGCTAAACTCTCTCAGGATAAATCTCTTACAGGATGGCAACAATAGACCTGATGGGGAAATGTAGAATATATGTATTGGCAAGCTATCATTGTCCAAAACAGAAACATGTGCTGACTTATGCAATTAGTTAAGCATTAATTTGAAGGGGATATTTGTGTAGCTTTTCAATACAAAAGGGAAAAATAGAGAATCAACCTCAAATATTTTGCTACCTGCAAAAAAAGTCAGATTTTAAAGCCATCTCATTAGCTTATTATGCCATACAGAGGGATCTTAGACATCTATTTGATTTAAAAAGCATTATATAATAGAAATCAGGAGAAGGAGAAAAGGCAATAAATACATTTTAAAATAAAGAAATAAATAAAAATTAAGAAAAAAGAGAGATGTGAAATTTTGGCCTAAAACTGACTCAGCAATCATGACTGGGAGTTTTGCCTTTGGCTTGAAGAGGTAACAATTTGAGCAATAACTGAAAGGTCAGTGTCTGCTGCCCATATGTTTGCTTTGCAGGGCGGTATCACAGCAGCTCCAGCCAGAGAGGCTGCCTGCAAAATTGCTGCAGAAATGAGTTCTTGCCTGGGCCACAACACAGCAAATGACAACGTTTCAGGTTGAACAGCCATGGAAAAGCGACGCTGTCTTTTGCTCATATCCTGATTTATATAATTTACAGAGCTCGTGGCAGCATCTCAAGGCAGCTATTGATAATAAAGCATACTGTCAAAACTGGGATGCTGTCCCACTTCAGTTTCACTCTGGAATCCCGTTACAGCAGTTTAGCACAACTGTAGCCATGCTGGAACGTTTCTATCACTCGTCATAAAAAGGGCTCGCATAATAGTCCTGGAAATTGAGATTTTCAAATTACATTTTGAAAAGGATTATTTTTGAGAGTGACCAACTGCTCAGATGCACCGGAAGTTTGTTTTTGTCAGTCTCTTTTCATGGAATTCTACACTGTTGTTTTTTCTTTAGTAAAACCACGGGGACTGTAGATCTGTGAGTCCATTGTGTGGAAAATAATTGTTTGTACAAGAAGGTCTGGTAGATATGTGCCAAATTTGTGTCCCTTCCACAGGACCTGCCCTGAAAGCAGGGACTGAAGGTGAATGAATCCCATCCCCAGTGAGTCTGCTTTGGGTGCAGCAGCCCTACCCAGTGGAGCAGGAGTGTGCTGCCTTTCTCCAGACTATTTTAATGTTTTCGTTGCCTTGACATAAACTCCACATGGATATCGGGAACTGGAAGGAGCTTAATCAAAAAAAGGGCTTTAATCATATCCTGAGGTCCTTTGGCATCTCAACAGATCTTGGCAGCTTGTCGGTAGATGAATCAGATGCACTGCAGTGATGGGGACACGACAGTGCTTCAGTATCGTATTCAAATGCATCACCAGGGAATGCCCAGTGGGGAGCTCCCCACTAGTCCCCATAAAAATGAGTAATCAGTGGACATCCATGAGAGTAAAAATACACAATCCTTAGGATTTAATGCAGAAGGTACTGTCAGCTGAACACTCTTTGTCAAGAAAATTTGCATAGTCTGCATCACAACAGAAATTGGAAATGTACCATCTCAAAGAGGAATTGGAATGAAAAATTTAAACTGCAGATAAATCACAAACATATTTGCAAGGTATGTGAAAATAGATTGTGAAGGCTAGAGAAGTCTGCTCTCTAAAGGAACAAACACACAACAATAGAAAATGTTTTTGTATCTATATAAGCAGACTAAAAACTCATCCATCTACAGAATATATCAGAAGAAGGTATTGTAAAAAATAAGCAAATTATAAATTCCTAGAGAACAATTTTCTTCCACGGATTATGCAAACATTGCATATATTTCAAGTAAAGTCTCATTTTATTGAAAGCGTAACTCATGATAAAATAGATATAACACGAATAGCAATTTAGAATCTATATTATTCTTACCTGATAAAAGGATATTGAAAAAATGAATTGAACTAACACAAGTGTGTTCAATATGCATGAAATTTCTATTTAGCCTGTAAAATGCAAAGCAGATAGATAGTAGCCATTTCCCAGTACTGTAATTACTGTGTCACCACTTGTAAAGCATTTATGTAAAGTACAATCCTTGTGACTAGCCATGTGCAAAATCTCTGTGTCTTGTTAAAAATCAAATCATTGATTTCAAACAATTCTTTACAATGCTGATATTGATGATTGCACTGTAATCCATCACTAAGAGACTGATTACATAAAATAGAACTACTTTTGCATGTGTTCTTGTTGGACAGACTTATCTATTGTACATACTATCTTAATTTTGTCATTGAAGACTATTAAAAAATGGAATCCTACTTTATTTGTTCCCTTATGCTACAATGAAGGCTTGAACACTGGAACAGACATATCTTTTCTTAGGGCTTCTTTCTCCATTTTTGCAGATATGTGCATTGATTTTAGCGAGGCTTGCTTTTTCGTGGCTACTGCTTTTCCCTGGAAGGACCTTATCCCTTTTCCATACCATTCAAATGGTCACAGCCATTTGAAACTAGATAAATGCTGAGGTTTGGGATGTGCTCATCAGTTAACTTCTGAGACAGAAGGCTAATCTCCACTGCTACTCTATTCTCTGGGAGTGGCCTCATTCACTTGCAGGAGTGATGGGGCCACGTGTCTGTGCCCTTCCGTGAGCTGCGAGGCAAGCATCATTTAGATCTTGAACTACGGGATGTGTTTAATGGGGAAATACTGTGGTGGTAGCTGGACAATTGGACTGGATGGTCTTGGAGGTCTTTTTCAACCTTGCTGATTCTCTGATCAGGGTGGCTGTTGTACACCAACTGCTCAGGCAGGTCTGCCAGCAAAGCATCTGCAAGGGCAAGGGGTAAGCACTGCGAGGCATGGCTTGAAAGATGGAGATCCAGGGCCAGTCTGCTTCCCCTGGGAAGCAGCTGGGAGCTCTGTCTCCCTGTTGCCACACTGATGTTGCGCTAGTGGTCCTGTGTCAGCTGATGGCAGCCCTCAGCAAGGCTTGGCAACGTGCACTCCCAGGCACATTAAACTCCAGTGATGTCTGTCTGAGTTGGTGTGAAGCATGGCGGGATAAGCTTGCAGCTGTCTGCAACAGCATGTCTGTGCACTTTCGATTTGCAGAATAAGTAGATGTGTAATCTGTTTTCTCCTGGGGTCTCGTACGATTCATGGGTATCATAACTGTGTTACAGATAGACCACATTAACACCGCTGCCTTAGAACGGAAGGCTTTTGGTCTTGGAAGGTGTTAAGATATTAAAAGCTTAGGCAATTTGTCCTGAAACAAATGTGTAGGAAATTGTCCAGTGTTAATGCCTTAAAATGCCCATCATCAAATGTGTGACCGCTAAACTTTCAGATGGTGTGTGATATTATAATAATTGATGAATTGGTTGGAGGCTCACACCTTTTCCTTGGAAGTACCATCTTAATATTCTTCTTTGAATTCTTCACCAGGCAGAGGTAATGCACACATGTCACTCAGTGTCATGGAAAACTAGTTGTCACAAGTTAAGGATATATTTCCTTTAATGATTACTTGAATATCTTTGTTACAAAAAAGGTATACAAATGTGATGAAATTAACTATGGATTAATGTTACACTGCACTAGGAGTGATATTTTATTTGGCTTACTTTTAATGAATGCGTTAGATTTGGAGGCATGAATGCTAAAACCGATCAAAGCAGAAGTATTGTTTTGAAATAAGCAAGAGGAATTGTTACCCAATCTGTGCATACAAATTAACAAGGCCTCTACATGAGAATTGGTTATATACTTTTAGTATGGCATAGCTGGTGAAACAGCTGTGTGCCGAGTAAAACAGTTACATGGCTGCAGTCATCTTTGTTTCCTGTTTGATGTAATGGCTTGTAAAATGTTGTTAGAAATAAATCCCGGGAAGTGGGGAGTTGCATGTGGTTAAGGGTTTCTTGAGAGCTGCAGTTTTCACAGTTTCTTAAGGGATGAAATGATTTGTTCTCTTGGCTACAACCAGATGCGTGTGCATCTGTGGATTAATTGTATTGAGGATTTGTATGTTTTGAATACTGTCTAAAACTATCAAGGCTATGGGGGCGGCTACATCTCTGTTTAATTAAATACATCATCTTTGAGCTGACTAGCAAGGGTTTCAGATGAGCTCCCCAGAGAAGCTGGAGAAATTAAACACCAAAGGCGTTTTTTAGATCCACAGGGTAGGTCTAATTCAGTGTTGAACAATCCCCACAGTATTACAAAGGGTTTGCATTTTCTCCTGCTGTGGGTAAAAGTGGAGCCTCTCAGCAAATCCCTTACAAAAAAAGCCACTCTCCTTTACCTGGTGGTTGGCAAGAATTCTGTAGAGAACTCCTATACAACTTGTTTCTCATAATTTCTCATGGATATTAGTGAAAAATATTAATAACGAGAAAACAATCGGCTAAATTTGCTTCTTTTTCAAACCCAAATCTTTCTTTGACACCATGTCAAAAACGTCAGGCTATGAATATGCCAAGATCTTAGTGCAGCCCCCAAGGATCTGTCATCTTGGTTAACACCAGCTAAGTACCTGCCACCAGGGCTATCATCTTTTGAGTATGTATTAGAAAAGTCACATGAGTTTTGAATGCAGTAGTACATTAGCAAAAAAAAATTAATTGCTACATATAATGAGGAGCACACATCGGAATAATATGCTCTGTTAAAATCAAATTACCTCCAACTTTAAATAGTATTTGTCTTAAAATTTAGAACAGTCCATCTTTGAATGCAAGCAGACATGGCCTCGTGCCAAAAGAAAAATCAGATTTTCTGCTGCAGGATATATAGAAAATCATAACAAACCTAATTACCTGTTACCACTGCTAAAGACCCTTCATATCTTAGCACTCTTGAGATTTAGCAGATTGTCTCATGTCTTCCTGATGTGCCGTTCTGACTGAGAAATTAAACATTCAGACTTAGTTAAATTAAAAAAAAAAAAAAAAAAAAAAAAGGATTCCATTTTGAAAGATGACAATTTGTGAACAGCTTCAATGTAAATTGCTGTAACTGCTTTGAAATGCTTAAAATTTAGTGTATTTCCTCATGCTATATGTTTTGGATTTGGTTTTGTGTGTGTGTGTGTGTGCTATAGGAATAAATATCAAAATAGTTTCAATTTTCTGAGATCTCTCTGCTCCTCAGTCATTCTTAGAGGTCAGGATATCAGCCTGGATTTTTCTTTCTTTCTTTATTTTCAAGGTTTTTCTCACAAGGGATTCAATACAATGATCTCTTCACAACTTCTAGGTAACAAGAATCTATGGAGCAATCAAGATCTCTTATTTTTCCCTGTAACTCTTGGGCACTTTATGATCCCAGTCCATTTTGAGATGTCAGCAGGCTCCAAGCAGGTGCTGCAACTGCCTAAAGGGGACATGGGCTGTAGGGACCTGGGTGTGGGGAGAGCACAGGAGTACTGTGGAAGGCAAGGCTCTTATTTGGGCTGCCTAACTTTCAACTGTTGTTCTCTGTTCTTTATTAACATTCCCTCAGTATTGCTTGTGAGTTTAAAAGTTCAATACTGACTTTCTGGCAGTAGCTCAGTGCCTCATGATTTAGGCATTGGCATTTTTATAAGCATAAAAGAATGCATTCAGCTGCGGCTCAGGGTGGGAATAAGACCACCAGCGTCCCCATGCTGTGCAGCTCGGTCCAGCCCTGACGTCACACGTGCCTGCAGCTGGCTTCACAGCTCTCCTGAGCCGCTGCAGTGCTGGGCTGTCCGGCGGCCTTTGCTGTGCTTGGGCAAAGGCTCACGCTCCCTGGCTGGGCTGACCCCCACCTTCATTAGGCACTGCTGCCTGGAAGGGCCTCGTCACACGCACGAGCACATTTGATCACAATAATTCTATTTCAGCCTAATTCTCTACTAATGCTTTGCAGGACTTCAGTGCCAATCACACATCTCTTTCCAACATCCTCCAGACACCACCCTCAGTCTGAAAGATTCCAGTTTGTGCAGTCTGGCAGGGCGTAAGGAAACCCCTCAGCCCTCACTGCCACTCTGTCTCACACCTGGCCGGCTCTGCTGGCAGCAAAACTCATTAAGGCCCAATGCAGAGCATGGGCAACAGCGAGAGGCCAAGGCAAAGCCTGAGCTCTTTCGTGCTCAGGCTTGCTCACCTCAGCAGTACTTGAGGTCATTTTGGTTATGTGATAGTTATTTAAGGAGATACAAGAAACAGTACTTCATTAAGTGTCCATCCCGCCAGCACACAGTGCACACACCGGGCAGAGCTGGATGAGGAGGCTCGTGAGGAGAGCAAGGCCTGTGCTTAGGCCTTTGCCTTCCAGGCTTTAACCTTGGAGCAAGATTAAGCAAACACTGTTAGATCTCTCTCCTCCCCAGTCGACATTATTTGTATGTTTAGTTTTAGCAGGTTAGTTAGACAAAGAGCAGATAAGAACACTCTTTCTGAGCTTCCTTCTGTTGAGAGCATCATGGATAATTTTTTTCCTGATTCCCGCCTTCGTAGCTCTGTGCCTCCGGGGAGCTATTGCACTTAAGGGATGGATTTTCCTGCCACTTACCTGATTTCAGCTGGGAGAGGTGTTCTGTTCTATGGGAGCAGTCTCAGATGCTGGTAGCTATGAAACAAGTCACTTAGTCAGTCAGCTATCCCATGTGATGTGGCACTGGGCACTGTCACATCAGAAATCAGATTACCTTTCCAAATCACCTCTTCTCCTTCCTCTTGACCAAATGGCATCCTGAGAAGTGTGTTCTACAGCTCTTTGCAAAGCTGCAGCCCTCACCCTGCTGGCCTGCGCACTCCCAAGCAGACACTCCAAACATATTGCACGTCCACATTCATCTGGGATCCCACTTAATCTCCTCTCTCCACCCATCTTCAGTGTCTGCTTATCAGCTGAACTAATTTCTGTGTGCTTTACCAGCTGCATGTTAGAGCCTCAGATTACTCCAGCTTTAAAAAGCAACACTTGTTTAATTAAAAGGAGTTGCCAAACTGTCTCGAGAGTGCCAGATGTAATAACAGGAATCATCACACCCCTCCTTTCTTTTATTATCTCTTCTCCAAAACACCTAACAGCAACCAAGAAGAAAATTAGCCTGTAAAAAATGAAAGAAGAAAAAACAACGTAGCCATGGAGAAAAGCAGCCCTGACAGGAAGTCAGCCCCATAGGATGAGCCGCAGTATATCAGCATGTCTTAAAAGAGACAAAACACAAGTCCTCTCTGATTCGTTTGCTGTCGTGTTCATAAGTGTCAACTGTTATATTCATTGCTCTGTCATGTTTGAAGTTGTACTTATAATGTTGAGAAAACTGTCAGAAAACCTATTGCAATACTTAAATGTGGCTATGAAAGTGAAAAATTGATTTTTCCATAAAGGCAGATTCTCTAGTGGAATTATGGCCCTAGTGAAAGTGTACTCCATGTCAGCACCTTTTAAGATGTGCCTCTTGGATCTCATGCTAGTGTTATACCTAGATGCATTGTCTGCACGCACTGGACATGATCCTTTGGGTGTGCAGAAATTCGATAAGGAGCAGTTCTTTTGTATGATAGTATATCCTTTGTGTAGCCTTCTGTGCAGTGCTATAAAATTAGTTCAGCTTCTCTCCATATAGAGCTTATCTACTGCCCCAGCATTAGGGTATACTTCTGCATTTTACCTGGGAGACAATATTTGTAACTTGATTTTGTTAGAAAATTCACTTTGATCGTTTACTGAGCAAGTTCAATTCCAGAGTCAGCTCCTTAACTCCGTGCATATTTTTTGCAACATTCTACTCCCAGGTTAAGTTGTACAGGAAAAAAGAACTAAATATGCCAAAGAGAAAGCTAGTTTGCACACTGCAGGATGTGAGGTTGGTTATCCTGCCTGTGATGGGGTGCAACTCGGAGCACTGATCAGAAGCCAGAACCCTCACTCTTACGAGAGGTTTTGTTTGTAACTTACAGTGTCACTGGCCTGTAATTCAAATACCCTGTTACTCATGAGACTATAAATTCCTTTTGCATTTTTCTAAGTATCAATTACCATTTCACCTTTTGTTTGGGGAGTTCATATTTGCTTTTAAGGCCTGGAAAAAAGAAGAATTTCCACTGCTTGCTTCAACCTGAAAACTCATTGTCTGGTACTGGAAATTTGACTGAACTTTTTCCAGTTCTGCATATAATACCCTTAGACCTTTGCTGACATGATTTGTACAAGAGAAACATCTAGTGTGATGGATTGTCCGTAGCATCCTGCCCTTCTTTCAAACTTTTAAAAATAAATCAATCTTACAGTTTTCTACCATTGTTCCACGACGGCTACTTTCTGCTCTTAGCCAAAGTTATATAGACTTTGACAGAATCACAATTGGACCTGAAGTTTTCTACGGTTTTAATTTCCCATCAGACACTATCATGGGTTACTATTTATGTTGAATCACTGTTCTCTAATGCTTCTCACAGGCAGAACACGTTACACTGGGACAGTCTCATGTATGTTTAGAACAAAGACATTTCTGTCCCTGTTACAAAAACTGGCATAAATTGCAAAGCCGTGGGACTGTGAAGATAATGTCACAGTATCACTCACATTGCCTTGAGTCAGCATCAGTGAATCAGGGTGTCATCCAGAGTAAGTTCATTCAAGGGAGTGATGTGTATGTGTGTGTATGTGTGTGTGTGTGTATACATATATATACGCAACCAGTTTATGCGTTGTGTCTCTGGAGCCTCTCTTAAAAAGCAGTATCAGGAGTTTGGGTGGGGGGCATAGGGTCCATCTCTGGAGCTAAAAGGATTGATTTCATAGTTCCACATTTTAGTCTCCTTCCCCCTCAGCAACAACTATATTTATTTCCTGAAGCATTAAAAAAAATAAAAAAAAGGGAAAAAAAAAAAAAGGAAAAAAAAAAGGAATGTGTCAATAATGTGTCAGTAGTTTCAGAAGGTTTCCTTCTTCTCCTTTATGCCCACATTGTGGTGAATTATGTGTGCCTATAGTTTAAATACACTTACTGTGATAGGGCGTAATGGTTTTTATTCTCTTAAGATGGATTCTTCTGTTCAGGAATGACTGAAGTGGAGTTTAGTTGACTTGAGAGAAACTGTTAATTATAACAGTATCCAACAGAAGTAACAGAAAGACATCTTCTGGTCTCGACAACAGGGGGAAATGCATTCTGGGACAGGGTCAATGAGGGGAGCACTGCAATGGATATGGGTAAGCAGAACAAATTTGCCCTTACTCTGAAATGAAATCCCGCTTCTCAACTATTTTCATGATCAGGAAATCCAACCATCATCATCATCACAGAATCTTTTGAGTTGGAAGGGACTCTTAATGACTATCTCATGCAGCTCCCCTGCAATGCACATGGACACCCACAGCTCCATAAGGTGCTCAGAGCCCCATCCCCCCTGGCCTTGGTTGTCTCCAGCCATGGGGCATCCACCAGCTCTCTGGGCAACCTGTGCCAGTGCCTCACCACCCTTATTGTAAAAAAGCTTTCTCTTTATATTCAATCTAAATCTATCCTCTTTTAGTTTGAAGCCATTTCCCCTTGTCTGATCAGCACAGACCCTGCTAAAGAGTCTGTCCCCTCCTTTCTTACAGCCCCCCTTTAATTACTGAAAGGCTGCCCTCAGATCTCCCCATAGCCTTCTCTTCTCCATGTTGCACAGCCCCAGCTCTCTCAGCCTGTCCTGGAATCATTTTTGTGGCCCTCCTCTGGACGTGCTCCAACAGGTCTGTGTCTCTCCTGTACTGAGGACTCCACATTTTGGACGCAGTGCTCCAGGTGAGGTCTCACAGCACAGAGCAGAGGGGCAGGACCACCTCCCTGACCTGCTGGCCATGCTTCTTTTGGTGCAGCCCAGGACACAGTTGGCTTTCTGGGCGGTGAGGGCACATTGCTGGCTCTTGTCCAATGCCATCCACTAATATCACCACGTCCTTTTCAGTAGGGCTGTGCTTTATCCTTACATCTGCCAGTTTGTACTGATAGCAGGAGTTTGCCATAACCTAGGTGCAGGCCTTGCACTTGGATTTGCTGAACCTCATGAGGTTCACCTGGGCCCAGTGGTCAGCCTATTTAGGTCTCTCTGGTTGGCATCCCATCTCTCAGATGTGTTGACCACACCGTGCAGCCTGCTGTCATCAAATACTGAGTTCTATCTACTTTGCTTTCAGTCTTTGCGAGCGCTATATGCCTGTGACATACATTTTAATTACAGTGGACTTCAGCGAGGCTGACTGTGGTTGCATCAATCTAACAGTTCTGGTAGAAGTTACAGATGGGCCGAGTGACACAGTGGGACAAATATATATGCATTCATATGTATGTATTTATATAATGCAACTGACAGTAAGCAGTAACAGCCTGTCTTCTTTGCACCAAGAAACAGCAAATATTGTGAAGCTTCGCTCCGTTACACTGAAAGGTTCTTCAGTTCGTATGCATTCCAGATACACGCTGCAATAAAAGGCCTAAACAGGTGGCTTGACAAACACATACTGGCAGGTTGTGGGATACCATTTTGCAGTTTGACATTGTGCAATACTTGAGCCCTGCGGAAAAGTTTGTCAAATTGATTTAAAAGCAGCACAGCTTAGATGGATGATGCGGCCCTTTGTGCAAGGATCACTTTGGCAGTCCAGATCTTGCAGTATCTCAGAAGTGCCGTGGCCTGATGTGTATGTATAGGCAGCATAGATGTGCTCCTCGTTTATAGGCTGCAAAAGGCTCAGCGTGCCAAGCTGGGCACAGCCTGGCTGGAAGGAAGAGCTGTATAGCACTAATTATTCACACTAGGGCGTTCCTGGGGAGTTTTAAAGGTGACAGGGAGCTGGTATGCCTTTGACTTCCCCAGTGAGCCTGTACTTGTGTGCCTGACGGACAGCTTTAAAAGTCTTCTCCTGTTCTTTATGGTATTTCCTCCCAAACAAACACAATTTTGTATTACTTGGATAGGCTTCTCCAGCCCACCTACTTGCATGGTATCCATTACAGCTGTGCTGGAGCTCTGTAGCCTTTCATCTGTTTTTTTCCTCATTATGCCCCCAAGACTTGTTTTCTTAATTTTACAGCTGGAGAACTGGAACAAACAGTCAGTGGGAAGTGGGCCAACCATTCTGCATGAGTTGTTTTGCATTGGTTTTAAGTGAGTTTCTCTAAAATATAATTTAAAGCTTTATTGTTCCTTGATTAATATGCTTCTCTGTTTAGAGTATAATGCCACATTATCCATATTGTTCCTCATCCATTTTATAAATATTTCTGTGCTGTGTTTACTTTGGCAATTGCTGCCAGATGTTGACTGTATGAACACTTCGCAGCTCTTTGAGAGCTGCACATGCAGTATGCCAGGGTCCGGTGAGGTGAGGAGCTGCAGGCTCACCTGGGACCAACCCTCCTGTCCAGACAAGCCAGGCTGATGTGGGGAGCAGCAGAAGCGGGTCAGAGCCTGGGATCTGAGCCTCCCAGTGCCAGGCCTGGCTGTGCCACTAGGACTGCAGATCCCTGGCTGCCCCTTTGCTGAAGCTTTCACAGGGGAAGGGTAACGATATAGGGAATACAGTACCAGCTGTGCTCACTTTAGGGTCTGGATGGTAATGAGGGCTGAAACAACAAGTGAAGGATAGTTTCCCTCTGGAAAAGGGAAAACTAGCGGTTGCTTAATTTCTTCTATAGATTTTAGTTTTTCTTTCTTCATTCCACATCTCTTGCTGTGAGCTTCAAGACAGAGAATCTATCGTAACTGCTTTCTGTTTAGGTCTGCACATAGGAAAACAGACTGGAAAGCCTGAAATATGTGGCTCTGCAAGTCTGGGTACCCTTCTCAGACTCTGACACCTTTGAAATGATGTGTTTAGAGCTCAGAGGAAATTTTAGGCTGTCAGACAAAATAAATGGAACAAAACAACAGCATTCCTGCCAGGCATCTACGCTTCCATGATGTAGCAATCAGTCTGAGGTTTCATGACATAAATTGGCTGCAAAGAACTGTCAGCTTACACCACCCATCCCGTGGCCCTGTGACGGGCCAATCAAGTACTCCATCCCTTGCAGTGTTCCAGTCCCTCTGTGGTGCTTCTGGTAACCATCAGAACTTGGAGTAAAAGAAGTAATCTGCTGCTTCATGTTCATTTGTGGTAGGCATTTCCACTGAATGAATATTAGGAGCTGTAATGTGATTGTTGCCAGCTAACAGACTAGCTGTGCCCCTGGTAGTTACAGGAATTAGCAGTCTTTATTTTGCAACATTTGAGCTATTCACATTGCTGACAGGTTGCAATGCAGGGACCAGATAGCCCACTTGTGTTCTGCAAAGCGCTTTCAAGTTAAGAGATCACTGTGCCATTGAAATCAGGTATGTAAAATAAATCACATAAGGTTTTGCAGACCATAATTCTGTGAGGAAATACAATAACCCTCTCTTTATTAGAGCAAGAAACTGATTAACAGACATTCTGCAACATGCACTAAGAGTCTCTGGAAACCATCCCAACAGCAAATTTAGATTCCACAGCCAAATGTGCAGACTGCAAAGCTCAAGGTTAAGCGTAATAGCCAACACAGACAATTGCAGATGCTGAAACCCCACACTTGGAAGTTGGAGACAGTTGGAAGTCTCCTCCTGAGGACTGCGTAAGGGCAGATCTCTTCCCTCTCCCCTTCCCAAAAGCAACATAGCTCAGGTCCATACATATACCTACCATCTTTCACTGGTCACCAGCTGTGTGCACAAAACGCCAGCCCCAGCCTTGGGTACAGATGTGCATGACTCACTAGGAGTCACAGACATTGAGTTTTTCCCTGTCTTTGGTGCCCTGAACCCCTGGCACAGGCAGGTACTTCCTGGAGCTCCATCTCTCCAGGTGCTCTTCTCTTTAGGCCCACCCTGATCCATTTCAAGTCTTGCACTGCCAATTTATTCTGATTTTTGTCTAAGTAAAGGTAACGTTAATAAGCATCAATTTGTTCTTTTCCTGCAGTGATTTGAAAACAAAAACCAAGCACAAAATAAACTGAAAATGATCTTATCTTTGGCTTGTTGGATTGTAAGTGATGTCACATTATATAAGGATCCTTTAAAGAACAGACTAAACAAATCACTATTTCCTTTATATATACCCTTCAATTATATTATACATAGCACATCTTTTTCCTATCAGTCATTGTTTTTGTTGTTGTTGAATTTTTTTTTTTTTACATCATTTCCATTTAAGCATGTTTAAACAGTTTGTGGTCTAAGTTTTTGGCATTCACATGAGCCCCACATGTGGCATTGCATGTAATTATAGAGCTTTTGGAGCAAACATAAGGCGCAGGGGTTGAGCTGAGTGCTGAGTTGTGCCCCAGTGCAATGCATTCACAGAATCACAGAATCACAGAATGGCCTGGGCTGGAAGGGACCTCAAGGATCATGAATCTCCAACCCCCCTGCCGGGCAGGACCACCAACCTCCCCATTTACTAGACCAGGTTGCCCAGGACCCCATCCAACCTGGCCTTGAACACCTCCAGGGATGGACGGGGCATCCACAGCCTCTCTGGGCAGCCCGTTCCAGCACCTCACCACTCTCCTGGTAAAGAACTTCCCCCTGACATCCAACCTAAATCTTCCCTCTTTCAACTTAAAATCGTTTCCCCTTGTCCTGCTGCTATCTACCCTTTCAAAGAGTTTACTCCCTTCTGTTTATAGGCTCCCTTCAGTTACTGAAAGGCTGCAATGAGGTCACCCCGCAGCCTTCTCTTCTCCAGGCTGAATAAGCCCAGCTCCCTCAGCCTGCATTCCTTTGGGATGCATAGGGGGAGAGCTCTACGTGGCTGTGTTGGGAGGAAGGTGGATGTCCCAGCATACTGGAGGAATATCTTCAACTAATTTACTCTAACCAGGTCACTCAGTGAATGGGAGACTTCAGAGAAGGCTTTCCATCCTTCCTGGCCATATTAAACTAGTCCATGGCATGGAGGTTATTTTCCAAAGGTGTCTTCTCTAGAGCAGAATTGTTTGCACATAGACCTCTGTAAAATACTGATTTCTAAAGTAGATGGGAGATGGGGAGAGAAAGCTGCAGTGATACCTGCATGGCAAGCGTTTGTCTTCCTGACTTGGAATTTCTCTTGAGAGCTCATGAGATCTGAACCAAGAAAAAGGATGCCCAGCCACTAGCTTGGTGCACTGCTTGTTTGCATATGCTGAATGTTTTCTTCAAAATTAAATGTATTAATCTGCAGTACTTCTGTTCCTTAATTAGGTGTACTGATTGCTAATGGGAAGAAATGTGTGCTTTGGTTTTGGGGCTAGTTTATGAAAACAGCCTTCAGAAGATACCTTTTAGTGTGAGTTTGGTTTGTGGCGTTCCTTTCTGGGCTCAGATTCTGTAAAGTAACAGAGCAAAAACTGTGATACGTTATCTGTTTTTCATGTACTGCATAGCTTCTGGCATTTGAAGGCAGGTTATGATTTTTTTTTTTATAATAATTAATTGACATCAGAGAGAGAGAGCTATATAATGTAAGTGTTGCATACTCCTATCATTCTTTGATGTTTGTCATTCATTCCGACCAACTTGATGAAACCAATTCCAAAAGATACCCTGATTTTAAACATCACTAAAAGCTCAGTCTGGAGACTCGGCTGATAAAATAATTCATTTCTAAAATACAAATAAACATTACTGTTTTGGGAAGTTGTCATATCAGTGAAGCCAGACTTTTCTCTTAAGGCTAATACTGTGTAGAAGCTCTTGTAACAACAGTACTACTAATTGGTATTTGGAAAAAGGTTTTAATTCCTGTTCCCAGAGCTATTTGATGCTGCCAGTATTTGTTACTGTTCCGGGGCTTCAGATTATTTTAAGCATCTGTGGTATTTTCTGAGGTCTTTTGCTTCCTTCTAGAGTACGTTTGCCTTCTTTCTTGGCTTGTGCTGCAGGGTGTTGTGGGTTTTTTTTGTTTCTTGTGTTTTTTTTTTTTTTCTGGGGATTGTGTCAACTTAGGAATGTAAGTGACTGTGTGATGGATGCTGTGGCCAAGGTTTGAATGTGCTACTAATCAGGACTTGTCTCCTTATCACTGACTCTAGCAGCAAACAAAGCTGCTTTTTCCATGCCTTTGCAAGCTCACATTGGCAGTCACAGTCGTTGAGAGCAACTAGAGATTGCTGATGTGTTCCAGGCTCAGTCTACAGCCTATGTTTCTAGCCAGAGCCTAGGCAGACAACTGCTGATTCAGAAGAAATACATTCAACATCAGAAAGCCCAAAGGGGAAAAAACTGAATTCAAAGCATAAATCTGAGCAGTAGCCAACACTGTTGGTCATGCTCTTTTGAGTTCCTAAATACCAGATTTGCAGGGTAGCCCTGTAGGATGGGATGGCTGTCACAGCTTCTGCCATGGCTGGTACTATTTCTCATTCCAGTTAGGATGGATATCACAAATAACAGTGGAAAAGAAACATTGCAATGAAATGCTTGTATCATCCAAGCCAGAGCTTCCAAAATGGAAGGGTCGCTGACCCTCAGACTCCTTACTAATGAGCTAGGGAGAGCTGGCTGCAGCTTGAGCGCTGGATTGGCCTTCCAAGAAGCACAAGTGAAGTGTGTAACATCTAGGGTGTCTGATACTCTGCAGCTGCCAGGAGGTTTTTGGTTTCCAGTGCGGAGGAGGATGTCTGGGCACCTGTGCCCTGGATCTCTAGCTGATTTCTTTGTTAAATTGGTGCTTCCATTTTGGAATAAATTATTGTATTACATTGTACTTTAAAAAAAGTCTCTGTAATGGTAAAAAAAAAAAAAAAAAAAAAAACCTTTGTTCCACAGTGTGGGCTCAGCAAGCTACTTAGGAGCCAGCTGGGCTATGGTATTTGTGTCAAAATCATTTTCAGTCCTATCAGTGAACAATTATTTTAAGAGTTGCAGTTAGTCTATCTTGTTTTTAAGATGCCTCTACTATCAGTTTGGTACGGGGAATGTTTCTGGCTACATCCTTGTGCCAATTGTAATTAAATTCCCAGCAAGCTGAAGACATTTCCAGTTGGGTTGAATATCATTGCAGGGTGTGATGAGAGAAAGTCTAGAATGCTCTGCTGCATAGGAATGAATTTGAGGCCAACACATACTACTTTTGGAAGAGGATCACAGTGCTTCGGTCACAGACAGAACCTCAACTCATCCACCAGTGTTTGAGTTTTGAGTGCTGTAAAGCAGATTGGTAGGAACGGGCAACGCCTCCACAGTCACCACCGTGATTTTCCTTGTTTTGTACCAAAGAAACCTGATTATTCCTTAAGCAAGCATTTGGTCCTATTAGTTTAGTTCTGTTAGCTGAACTGTATATTATGGTGCTCCTTGATCCAGGTCCTATTTGTAAGACTTTCAGTTACTAGTGATAATATAAATACTCTGAAATATCCAGCAGAAACTATCAGGCATCGGTTCTGTTACCGCAGGGATGTTTGACAAGAATTTTAAGCTGGTAGAGAAGGATTACGGTGATGTTCCACATTGAGTGGGTTTTAGACCACGCAGCACAGCATGTTAAAGCCAGGGAAGCCAACAGTGGGTCAGTGGCCTCAGTTCCCAGTGTGACATGCCAGAGACAGCATCTCAGCTGCAGGTCTCATGTGAGAATATGACCTTGAAAACAAAGAACAAGCGCAAAATGGTGATCCTTGTCTGGGCCTGCAGGCATGTGGCAGTTGCAGGAGCCCTTCCATGGGTCTTGGGGCCTCTTGTGTGCAGGTGCTGACACCTGAAGGTGATTCCCATTCTAGAAAGCATTACTTCACTGCAATGGAGTCTGCGTGCTGGGATTTCTGAATGTGAGGAGTGGGGAGTCAACTGTCCTGTGGCCATTTTGAACTATGCCTGGATTGTGCAAGGGCCTCTGCCCAATCTTATCTGCTGTGGGGACTCCCGTAATGGAAGGATTTTATCAGTGCAAAGGTGGGCTTGGTGCAAGTTGGAGAAATAGCATCTCCCTTTCACAGGGTGTTATATTGATGGTACAAAAAACCTCTCAGTTTTCTCACAATTAGGGCGTTTTCTAATAATTTAAAAGCTTGAATTACTTATATGTGGAGCTAAAATAACTCTAAGTGCACTTTTATTGCCTGACCCTGGAGCTGACATTCAGAGGTTAACAGCCCTAATGCTTCTAAATAATAGGAGAGGGAGTATATGCAGTACAGTGTTAGAAAATGATATGTGTCATGTTATTTGGACTCAAGTAGAGCACTAAAAGCATTGTTCCATTTTGTACAGGATGTTTTCTTCTGAAATCTCTGGTTTTACAATATCTTCCTGTGGACTAGTTAACGCGGAGATGCTTTGAATGTGTAAAAATGCTGTTGTATAAATCTTATAATTAAAGAAATTAAACTAGTCTGGTCTGCAAGCTTACATTTGCAGTAGATGGCTATGCATACTTTTCAGTTTAAAAATACGGAGTCTGTTTCTAGCTTTCTGGGACAGGAGTCTTATTCTTGCTTTTCTCTCGCATCCTCTTCAATTTTTTTATGTACTTAAGAAATTAAGCTGGGAAATAGCTCACTGTAGGGGAAGAAAGCTATGAGATGTCCTGCAAGTGGGAGAACAGAGACACACTAAAAGTTACCAGTGTATGGTTTTTTTAATTATTATTTTTTAAAAAGGTAGGATTTAAATTCACAGGCCACTTAATTGACTTTATGTATGTAAATGCCAGTCTTTTATTGGAGATAGGGGTGACAATCTATCTTCTGTAGATAAGGAAAGCAAAGCGCAGAGGCAAAGTGCCTTCTTTCAGTTCATGGGGGCTGAACTGTATGGCAGAAGAGGTGCCGTGGATCTCTCTGTCTACATCCTCCAGTGCTGGGCTCCATCCTGCCTCCTCGCAGCCTTCTGGGTGCCCCCGGCAGCACCGGGCTGCTGAGCAGAAGCCTTTGCCCCTCTGGGATAAGTGCTCGGTGCGTGGTGTGCTTTACTCATAAAAGCATAATCCGAACTGCCAGCTAGTGCTGATCTTTCTTTGTGTATTCACAGAGATTCTCTTATGTTTCCTTTGAACTTCATGTCCACCTTTTCAAACACAGCTTGTTTCTTACTTTTGGCTGCTTGGAAGATGTGTTGCTTTTAGGCTGTAATTATCCCCAGAAAGTTAATGAACAATCAAATGTTGAAATAAAAAACTTTCTGTATAAAATGTTCTGTGGTACCTCAGCAGGGGTGAGGGTCTCCTGCAGTTACCTTCTGATAAATGGCACCTGCTCCAGATTCTTCCTCCTGTGATGTGCTGAGCCCTCTCCTGTTCCTACGTGACTTTCGCTGTACTGCATTAGGGTAGACAGTGGCTGCAGCAGTTTTTTTAATGAGAATAATCCACATCTTCCTCCAGTAATAATAATTTTGCATACCGTGTTGTGTTGAGTCAAAGTCTGCCATTATCTGATTTTAAGAAAACAAAAAACCCTTCCACTAGGCTAATTAATGTGTACAGATATCTAAATCTATCTGTATGTGTATGTGTACTTTTCATAGGCAAGAAGCAGCATCCTGAATCTACAACACTGGGCTTTCAAGAAATATTGTCTAGTTGCCTGTGCTTTTGGTTTGTTAGGCTTATCTCCTAGTACTTCTGTATTTACAGGTCTCTAAGTCAGTATCAGGACTTGCTTTTTTCGCACTTTAAAGTGTCTTAAACTGTGAAATCAGTACTGCACCTAGGTTGACCAACACTAAGCTTTGCACTATGCTGTGTAGCTTTTTCTTGTGTTTCCCATTGCCAAATGTCATCTGTACTGGAAATGATGCACTAGTCTTTCTTCTCTGTAGTGTAATTTCTATTTTATATTTCTTCCAGCAAAGCCTTAATCGCCATGTATTTTGCACTGCTGTTAGCCAGGAGATGCACAATTGTCCTTCCTTAAAGTGTATTAAGTTATCCATATGATTACCTGCTTCAGCAGACAGTCTGGATCGTCTTGCACACTGCCTGCCATGAACAGTATCAGCTAAATGTCCTATCTTTCTGCAGCCCTGAAGGAAGGCACTGACGATTTCTTCCTGACCAGCATGTTGCAGCTTTTTCAGTTGACCAGGCACTAATTCAAGCTTACTTTTTATGACTCACCTTCTTTATTTCATTCCACTTCTGAGGCCATATATTTTTAATGAGTTCATAGTTAAACTCATAGAATTTAGCTTACAGAGAATGCTGAGCCACAGAAGTGATTGATGTGCAGCGACCAAGCTGTCTGGAGTTGGCAATGCAATTTGCACCATCCTGTGACATTTCAGTGCTTTGTCTGTTCTCTTGCCTGCTATTCCTGACCCATCAGTTGAGAAGCAGTGTTCTGGACCATTTGCATAACCACTAAATGGGATTTAAGTTTACCGGACCTCAGGGCATGCCCTGTTTGATGCTGTGTTCTGTGATCTTTTGCTGTTTGTTATGGTTAGATCCCGTGAGCATGAATGCATACAATATTCCGTACAAAGAAGCCAAAGTTGCCTGCACTGGAAGATCTGCAGTGGATTTAGGTGCAATCCCTTTGCTGTTCAGACTTCCCCAAGCACTCCTCAGCATTGGGCAGAAGCTCTTTGGTGGCCGGGGCGTTGCTTGGGCTCCATTTGCTTTCAGTCACTGCCAGATCAGGTGAGCAGTTCAGAAGAAGGCCCAGCCATTAAAGCACCTGCATCCCCTCCCACTAATGGCTTTGTTTGTGCATTCATTTTCCCTGTGGCTCATCCCCAGTGTTAAGCCAGTTTCAGTGGGGGAGATGAGCTTTTGTGTGCTGTATTGTACTGAGGATGTATTGTTCTGGAACAAAAAGATGATAAGAACCATTCTAAAGTTTCTCACCTGGATGAACCACATCATGCCGGTACCTTGTACATCTCCCAGTCCTGTACCAAGTGCAGGTAATGGGCTGGATTAAGATATCATATTAATGCCTTAAGCGAAGGAAGATAAAACAAATCACAAGGAGCAGAGCCCACACAGTGCATATTTTATTTATGCTACCTGCGCTGCACTGAGCAGAACAGATTGGGATTCTCTATTCTGCCTTGCACTTCAGAACCATGCTGTGAGGTTCTGAGCTATGAGGCAGCCCAGAGATAACAAGCTGGCCCACATTCATGTCTGGGGTAAGCAGAGCTGCCGCTGCTGATTACAGTAACATCTCACCAGCTTGTGCTAAATCTGAGTTACTTCTGAATTCTTTTTTCCAATCATTTTCACTACTTTCTGAAACAGTGTTGCTCAGAAGCCTTCCCCAGACCTAATACCTCTTCCTCCTGCTCAGTAACAAGCATTTTAAAAAACTTTCCTCCCTCCTCAGGACCTGGTCTGTACAATTAGCACACCCTGAGAGCCAGGCTTTCTGGAAGCCAGTGCAGTTTGTCCACTATAGGCTGTGCAGAGCGAGTCACACCACAGCGAGCTGCAGTTGAACCTAACCACAGATGTAAAGTCTGCCTTTTTGGTGGTGCCGCTGAGAGCTTCAGGATTTGCTCTCCTCTGCATTGCCAGAAACAGCAGACGCCAGATCTCTTGGCACTGTTCTCCATCCCAGCTCCTAGTGAATGAGGATGCCTGGCATCCAGTGTGCTGCGTTTCTTCACGCCTTGGCCCTGTATCTCGCAGGGCTGCCACAACCTCAGATTCCTGATCAGATGCTCCTGAACCCTTTTCTGCCACTGTGGCTTCTTTGGCATGATCAACTTGTCCTCTAGGTCCGTGCCTCAGGATTTGCAAGGGATACAAACACCCTAAGAAAATGATTGTTTTAGTATCACAAAGGGATTGATCACTTCCTTTTTATAATCTTTGGGAGAAAACCTGACATTGTAATCCACTGTTCTGCTAAGCCATTGCTTTATTTGCGTGTGTGTGTGTGTCAAAGTTTTATTTCAGTTCTGAGAGTAAGCCTAAGGATATGAGGAGACCAGGAGGAGGTTCTTGCCAAATCCACAGTGATGCAGCAGGGCTGCTACCTACTGTATGCACCCATAACGCTGCAGACCTGAGCTGGGATGCAGTCCCAGCCCTTCGGGCTGTGCAATCAGGAGCTCACTGTGACTGTAACACCCTGGGGTAGCAGGATGTGCCCTGAGAACTGAAGCACTCACTGCTCTCTACTTACATTATGTAGGCTGACTGTGGCTTAAGAACTTCTGGGCAAAGTATAAAAGCTGATTTTCCATGACCTGGAGGCTGTTTGAGATTCTAGTTACTGTTGTGTTTTGTCATAACATATGTATGGTCAGGAGTACCTTAGGAAAGGCTTGTTTGTGTTTGCATGTTGGTGTAGAAGTTCAATACAGAACAGGCTGAGATAATCTGTGATGTGCCAGATGCTATAAAAATACAAACACAAAAGCTGTTAGAAGGACGCCATGTACAAAGATGTTCCTTTTGTCCTGTTACAGATGGAAGTGTTTAGTCTTATGCCTTTTTGCTTTTGTAAGCTGCAGGTGTTACACCCTCTGTGTAAAGCATGTTCTCTCACTTAGAGAAGCAGCTCTAATTCATCCACAACTGAAAAAGCTGAAAAATACCAGAGGAAGAAAGAAATCAGATAGCTGCAGTGGCCTCGTTGCTTGAGTTAAGTCGTCGTCAGCTACAGCAGCCACTCCTCCATTTCCTTTCCTGCAGTCACATAAACTTCTGCACAGGGCTACAGGAGGCTTTTGTGAACTGCATCTGTAGAGACCCACTGTGGGGTCTACAGTGGGGTGGGTCTGTGCAGAGCTCCCTGCAAGTGCCAGTCCTGAGCCGCCTGTTCTTAATTCAGTAGTTTCATTTCACAATGGTTTTAACCACAAGGAAGACCTGGGTATTTCTTGCTCAAATTTCACTGAAATCCTTCTCTTTCCAACAGCTGCCTGTAGGTAACAGTATGGAAGTGCTCCAGCACTGACAGTCTGACACTGCAGACCTTTCAGTAGGCTCAAGGAGTTCTGGTCCTTCCCAATAATACAGTTGTATTGCACTGTTGCTAATACCTTTGGTATGCCTGTGGTTTGCATTCCCTCTGGGGCATTCCTCAGCTCTCTTGGTTTTTAGCCTATGCTGGGAAGCAGTGGATTTGGTTCTTGCTGCGTGGAGCAGTTTCCAGGATTTGGAGCATTCTCACAAATGGATCGCATGTGTTTGCTGGCTCTGCATTCTTGGAGATGACAAGCTCTAGAGTGGATTCTTCTTGGGTAGGACCATGTAATGTTTTGCACATTGAATAAAATAATTTTGTTTTCTAAGAATTGTTTGTTTTAGAAAACAGAATTGGTAGCAAGGCCTCACTTGGAAACCTTTGCTTGCTTTGATGGAGCTGCCTGTCATTACCACCAAGCATCTTCTGCTGTGCTCACAGCACTGCTGTGTGATGCATTCGGGTCATGCAGGCAGGGCTGTGCATGGAGCTTCTCCTCACCTGCAAGCAGCATCACCATTGTCAGCAACACCTGTGTGGTGAAAAAAAGGATATATTTTAATGCATGAGGTGAAGACTATTTATGCAGTGTTTGTGGTGTATGTACTCGGAGAAGAAATCCAGCCTGTGTTCAGATCTCAGTGCTGAGAACACTATCATTTTAACTTCTTGCTCAAGTTCCGTGTGCCCAGCTGAGCAGGAAACTAAGCACAAGTTGTTTAGTTTCCCCTTTTTGCCTGGTGTATACATTAAGTCAAATTTGTAGTATTAAATTCATCTCTATGCAACAGGAAAATTCATCCACATTTCAAAAGACAGTTGGTTTTGGTTGGTTTTGGTTATTTTTTTTAGTAGTAGCTCAGCTTAGAGTAGATGGCCCTTATTAATTGTATTCTCCTAGGAGGAGAAGAAAATCAGAAATAATCAGAGCTCTAAGAAGGGCAATGGCCAGTAGTGTCACTAACCTCATGATTTCAAGTATCGATATTGTCTTACAATGCGAAATGCGTTATGTTTAACATTCACAGCAGTGCCAGGCTGTTAATCAATTATGTTGCATCTCATTATTTCTGCAGTGAACATTCTACCAAAAATATCTGGGGGGAGAATTGTCTATCAGCCATCTAAAGAATTTCTTTAAGCACAATTTTGCATGTGATTCGAGATAGAGAACTGTGCTTAACTGTGGGAAGGATATAGGTTCCTTCCTGCCATAGACTGAATTAAACACTCCTTTTTCTGATTTCTGCTTTAAACCATGCTGTAGAGCTCCTGTTAATAATGCTACTGCACATCTGCTTTTTCCCATGTCAACATTCAGCTATTGCCCACATATTTTTCCGTGCAACTACCCCTACTTTTGGATACTCCTAAATCGGTTCTCAATCTACTGAACCTATTGGAAAGATGTAGTCCTCAAAGCACACAGAGGGTGAGTCTGGGGAACCCTGATGGTCCCACTTACCTCAACTCTATGTGCTGGTTGCTTTGCAGAGCAGGAAGCTGTCTCTATACTGCAGAGCAAATAAGGAACAGAAGCAAATAATGCATAGAAAGCAGAGGGGTTGTAATAAGCGTCGTAGACTTCGGAAAGGATTGTTAAGCACTGAAATAGGCTCCCCAGGGAGGTGATTGAGTCACCATCCCTGAATGTGTTTAAAAACCATGTGGTGCTCAGGGACATGATTTAGCAGAGGGTTGCTAGGGTAGTATGGTTAGGTCGTGGTTGGACTCGATGATCTTTAAGGTCTTTTCCAACCTGAGCGATTCTATGACTCAGGAGAGCTTCTTTAGCATCCATTAGGAGGCTTTATGTGCATTGGTTTGCAATTTGCTATTAATAAGTAGTACTGTAGTAGTTGTTAAAGAAAGAATGACCTGCTGACACCTTGATCCTTTTCATGCTGAAACAACTGCTCACAAATTCAAGGAGACTCATTCCTTCACAAAACAATTTTGAAGCTTTGCTAAGATCTGCCTCCATCGGGCTGGACCCCTTACCACCTTAACCTCAAGGAGTTTTGCACTTCAAGACTAGCGGTCCTATTTAATGATTAATGTTGGAGTTGTTGTAGTAGATACACCTATAACAGTGATTTTCTTATGTTTATCTCTTGCTGAATTCTATGTTTTGTATTTCTTCTGAAGTTAGCTGAAATTGAACCCTTTGAGTAGCTTTGTGATGAGCTCCTTGAGCTCTGTTGCTGGCCAGCTGATGTCTGAAGAGCCACTAGAAAAGCTTAGAAAAACATTCCTTGAAATCTCTGTGCTAAATAATAATGTCAGGTATTGGTCCAGTAGTCTCCAGTGTGCGGCCCATCAGGGTTGGCTTCATCACTGCCTCTGTGGACTCCCATTACCCCATCTGTGGGCAGTATGAAAGAGGGTTTCCACAGAATCATATTTCTCGAGGAAGTTCTCTACATAGCACACAGCAGCCGCTCTCACTCACAAATGCTGCACTTTCAATGCAGCTGTGTGCAGCAGTGGCGTTGCTACTATATTGAAAAAAAATTGTTCTGGCTACATGTTTTTGCCTTTGAAACAGTCCACAGCCAAAACCCTGGGGGGAAAATGAGCTTATAATTTTCTATTTCAAACCACGTAATCACCAAGGAAATTAGCATGATTCATTTATTTTGGAATGTGTGTATTAACTAGCAATTAAAGCCTTATAGTATTTTTTTTTATGGAACAACAAAGGCCGATTTGAAGCTTTTACTTCAGTTGCAGCTCATTGGACTGTCTTCATACCTGGTGCAGATAGATAAACTCTCTGAAAGCAGATGAAGTACCTGTGTGTAGCTGAACGTAGCCCTCACAGCACCTGTCTCCATTGCATTCAACCCAATCAAGCTGTGACATTGCAATTAAATGACTTTTGGTGGTAATAGTATGAGAATAAAAGCAAGACTGAGGGGAGGGAGATATCTGCATGGCAGCAGAGGCATGCGGTGAGGACGAGCCACATAAGGGGCCTTTAAACTGTTCTGCAGAAATGACTGCATGCACCAGATGAACTTGGAACTATTTGCTTTGTCCAAAGTGCATTCCTTCACTGTAGAATCTAGGTTGTCTCTTTGTAGCATGGCTGCATTGCAGCAAGGCCTCTCCCTGTCTCCCAGGCCAGTTTGCAGGTCTCCCTGAGGGATGACACACTGACATCCCCCCCCGCAGCACCCCCACATGACTGGCTGTGCTTTCTGCCCCACAAGCATTTGGGGTCTGCCCAAGCAGTGCGGGAGGCTGGCAGCGTGCTGCGGGGAGAGGAAGGATGGCATCACACAGAGCCAGGATAAGGTCAGCGCCTGGAAGTGGGCTTCAGGTTCCAGACTGGGACTGTGCAGGGAAGCAAGTGCTGGGGAAGGTGGGGTTGTATGCGGCTGCTTGAGAAATACCAGGTGAAAAAGCAGCACGCTGCCTTGCTGCTTCCTACTTTGAGGTTTGCAGTGGTCCCTACAGTTGGTGTGATATATATGTACAGTATTCATAGTGAAACAATGGGGTTTGGAGGGATGAAGGTGTCAAAGTCTGCCTAGGCAGTCGCCATTGAAAGTGGCTTACAGGGAAGCTGCTGACCATGTAGGGCAGTTGTCTCAGTCATGTGGAAAGAGTAGCTGTGCTAAGACAAACCTGGGCCAAGCTTGTGTACCAGAAAACCGCTGGGAAGTGCAGTCAGTTAGTTTCTCAGGCTGAGCTGCTATGCCCACGTGAGGCCTGGACCATGCCTAGGGGAGCAATGGAAGGCTAGAGGTTATAGGAACATTACACAGCTTTGTAGATGTGACTGGTTTCTGCTTCACGAAAGTCACCAAAGCTCTGGGTGGCATCTCCATGGCACAAATTTCCCTTCCTTAGACTGGTAACATCCTCCTGTGTTTGAGAGCGTACTGTCACTAATGGGATCACTGGTGAAGATGCAGCGGCCGTGGTCCCAAAGAGTCCGCTTGGGGTGTCCCAAAAGGCAGTAGGGCTTCTGCCCTGCCTGCTGCCTGATTGTCTGAAGGTGCTGTATGCAGCGTCAGCACCTTGAGCTCTTGTGGCCAAGCTCTTGCCAAGCCACTGGCACCAGTAGTTGCTAGCGGGTGGCTGGAAGACAGGGAATGGTGTTTGCAGCCTGCCTGTGGCACCTGGGCAGACCCCTGCTGGGGAGGGGAGCACAGCTGCGGGCTGCTCCCTCAGCCAGTACTGCTCCTGCTGCTGGGAACAAGTGCTTCATCTGATTCCTCTAAATACCTCATTGCCTCTAATGATAAATGGCATTTACATAGCAGTTCCCCGGTCCTGAACCAAGCTGTGAGCAGCTGTTGCATTTCCTGTTTATGCTCGATTGCTGAGTTAGTCACCTCCACAGATTTTATCTGAACAGCTTCACTCTTGCTTTTAACCAACTTCCTAACATTTTTGTGCTTGTAAGGGAAGGATTTAAAAGTACCCTGTTTCTATGAATCCAGCCTCAGGTGGCTGGTGCTGAGAGCTCTTCAGCATGCAGGTTCCCTTGCTGCTATCCCCAGTCAGGGCTGGGCTGCTCACCTCCAACCTTTTCCTCCTGTCCTGCAGCAGCAAAATGCCCGTGCATACTGCCCTCTTGCCCAGTCAGGACTTGTCAAACATTCAGTTAAATAAGTGAAGAAAAGTTTTGAAAACAGCAGAGGATAGCAGTGTTTCCAGGACACGATGGGTTCCTCACTTGGATCCAAGTGTGTTGTTGTTTCCTGGTTTTTCTGTTTTGTTTTGTTGTCATTTTTCATTTTTTTTTTCAGAGATCATTGGAACACACCATTTATTTTTCTAGGTTAGTGGGTGAGATCCCACGCAAACCGTTCCTGAACTCATGCCTGCTTTCCTTGTCCAGGAGCAGCCTGCCTTTCCTTGTCTATATTTAGCCTTCCCATAAGCATGGACGGTTCCTAAAAAACAGTGTCTTTCCCTTAATGCAGCCAAGTCTGCCAGAAACAACTCCAGAGAAAGCAGTTTCGTTTATCATGCTGTTTCTCTAGGCTTACTGTTTTTGGAGGTGTTTCAAAAGGCAAACACACAGAAAGCAGTAGCCATTTCAGTCCCAGGCTGAATCAAGTTCTCTAATGTTATAATGTTAGCTGACAGATGAGTTTTACAGCATGTCATACCTGAAATGATTTAACTGATGGCTGTAATTTAAATCAAAATACTGTGGGCTTAGTTTATGAGAAAAAAACAAGGTGAGATTTAAATGAGAAACAAATACAGATGAAACTTTGAACTTTTTTTTTTTCTGATGCTAATTTTCTTGCTCCATCTTGATTCACACAGGCAGATAGCGACAGGGCAGGAATGACTGGCTTTAAATGAAAAAAGAGGAGATTTAGGTTAGGTATTAGGAGGAAATTCTTTTCTCGGAGCAGTGAGGCCCTGGAACAGTTGCCCAGAGAAGCTGTGGATGCCCCATCCCTGGAGGTGTTCAAGGGATAGGGCCCTGGGCAGTCTGTGCTGGTTGATGGTAGGGGCTGGGTGGGCTTTAAGCATGACAACCAAGTCCTGCTGTAATTTGCTGATAATGAGCACCAGTCCCCAGGCACAGTGCAGTGCTGGCATCACAGTGCTGGTCCCAACGTGGCACCACTGCCATCACTTGGAGAGGAAATAGGCGCATTGCCAGCGGAGCTCTCTGCATGAAGGCAGCCTGCCCCCGGGTGTGTAATTAAGCAGGTCTTTTCCCACGTGAATGAATACCTGCACGACTATGAAAAATCTAACACAGATATTAGCTAATAAGACTGAGGTGAGCAGAAAGACAGCAAGTGTTCTATGTATAAGTATCTGCTGCCAGAAAAATAGTGGGGCAAAGCTCTCTGCTTTCTCATTAGAAAAGTCACCCGCGGAGGGGAAGCCTGCCTTCCTTCTGGCTTTGGGAAAACAGCCATCACCTCACAGCGTGTTGGCACCTGCCTGCTTCTGGCTGCCTGGCCCTGCAGCAGGTGAGCTCCCAGCCCTTCCTCACCAGCCCATCCTGAGTCTCGCCTCACCGCTGGCCGAGGCCTTCATCTCTGCCTGTGGCTTCACCAGCAGTTAGCTTTATGTGCCTGACTTGATTGCTGTGAGCAGCAGTCATTGCCCAGGCCCCCAGCATATAGGATGTACAGAGGATCAAGAGAGAAGCTGGCATCCATCCATGTGCAACCTTCGGTGCTGAGAACCACTCCAAGCAGGGCAGCACAGCGAGCTTCATGCAACAGAATGAAAAAAAAAAAAAAGGAAAAAAAAAAAACAGAAAAACAACAAAAAGAATTGTTTTATTCATAGGTTTGAGCAAATAACATGTCAGCAAATAGTTGTGTAACTCATCTGTTGTATGGTATTTATCCTCGCTGCAAGGATATTGTGCAAGAAATCTGTGTGAAGTCGTGCCTGTGCTGGGCAGAGCGAAGCTGAAGGCCCCAGGGCAGGGCAGCATGCATGCCAGCAGCCGTACGCTCTGGGTGAAGACAAGGTGCGTGGGAAAGGCCCAAATCATGTCTGCCAGGATGTTCCTGCTGCGTTTTCTCATGGTGCAGCAGGGAGCCACTTTGGTTTTTACAGGGCTCAGAACTATGGGATGTTTTTTCTTCACACGTACGTTTGATGATGGATAGAAACAATGAAGGTTTTGTTAATCGTGGAAATGTTTGTATAAGATGAGAAACTATTTAGGCTCTGTTTCTGTGCCTACTCTATGACAAATGAAGCTGAAGTTTCCTGATTGCTTCTGGTGGGAAGGGACCCAAGATTCCAGTGCTTTAGGTAACTTGGGGCTTCTTCTCAATATGCAGAACCGAACCAAATGACTACAGCTGAGTTATGTGGACACCTTGTCACAAATGGAAAGGAACTTCTCCTAAACAACTGTCTTATTTGCAAGCAAAGCATTCCTTCGGGAGGATTTTCTGGCACAGCTATAGAGAAACCTGTAGTCATCACAGTGGTGGCTGGAGCTGGGCTGTTGAGTGGACAGCCAGAACAATTCTGCAGCAAGGCATTGGGGAATGCATCCACAGGCATTCTGCTAGATTGGGGTAGATAATGCTGACTTGGTAGCCTTAGTGGTAACAGCTTATTATGTATAGATATACACTTGTTGATCTATCTGCTTATTATCTTCCTTGCTCCCTGATCCACTTGGATGGAGGAATATTTTTCTCAGTCATGTGTGTCATACATCTCTGCTAGAGGGGAGCAGGTGTCACGTATTGTCGCAATGCTTACTTCTTTGTTTAGAAGAATTGTTTTCTTTTGTCTTAAGTGTGCTTTCATTTTATTGTGATACAGATTGAATTGTGAATATGTTTTCAGAGAGCAAAAATAAGGCTCAATCTGGGGTTTGCAGATTTCAGCTGGGAAATGTAATTCTCTTTCTTTGTTTATGAGCAAGAATAAAGTGGCAGGGTTATGTAGGAATGGTTTCAAAGTTGTCCCAGCTGGTTGTTGCAGGGCAATTAGTCTGGTATCTGGAGGTTAGATCTTCTTGTGTGCTCGTGTCATTTGAATTTGCAGCTTCTTCTCAGAAGGTGCCATCCTGGTTGTGTGTGCTGTTCACTAACTCTTGGCATGCGAAAGTAATGAACAGTAAAAAAAAAATATTTCAGCAATGACTTCTGTGTGATGTGGAGGTGTATGGGAACTGCTGAGTCACGGCCTGAACCTCTGATTGATTAGCTGAGACGAGCACTGAGTCAGCCATGGGAGCACAGGTGAAGGCAGTTCAGCTGTGTGACCAGAAGGAGTGGAGCCTGGCTGCACCTCTCCTAGACCCCATTTAAGGGCTGACTGCCACTGGGGAAGGATCTCTCTCTGGAGATCGTTCCTCTTGGAGTTTTTCCTGTGAGCCTACAACGCGGGTGAGCATTTTCCATTTATTTCTGATTATCCCTTTCCAACGTGATAATCTTGCTAGCTTTACAATCTGTGGATACCAATCTGACCACGCCACTCTGTATATTTGTTGACTATACAGGAAGAAATTGAAAAGTGCTAACACTGCCCAGTGTGAAGTTTAATAGTAGTCCCAGGTGCACCCTACTGTACAAGGAGGAAGAAGAGAAGCAGGAGCTAGTTGGGACAGGTAGCTAGAGAAGAGAGGCAAAGTGAGAAAGAAATACAGGAGTTCTATGCTTAACTGGGGCCAGCCTCAAGTGGAATGTGCTACAGGAGTGCCTCAGCTCTGGGATGAAACATGTTCAGCTTATGTGCTGGCAGCGCTCTTCTTGCCAGCACCAACACAACAGCTGCCTGCTTGACGGGAGCATGGAGGGCAGTATGGATCTTTTCTTCCCAACCTAAGGTCATTATATTTCAGTTAAGAGAATAAGTGACATGGGGATTGGCTAAGAGAACTGGGATTGCTTAGTCTGGAGAAGAGGAGGCTTAGGGGGGAGACCTTGCAGCTCTGTACAACTACCTGAAAGGAGGTTGGTCGCAAGGTGGGGGTTGGCCTCTTCTCCCAAGATGAAAGGGAGTACCCTCAAGTTGCATCGGGAAATTCAGGATGGGTGTTAGGAGCAGTTTCTTCTCTGAAGTGTAGTCATGTGCTGGAACAGGCTGCCCAGAGTGGTGGTGCAGTCACCATCCCCGGAGGTTCGGGAAACATTTAGATGTGATACTGAGGGATGTGGTTTAGTGAGCATCATTGGTAGTAGATGGATGGTTGGACTGGATGATCCTGGAGGTCTTTTCTAATCTTGGTGATTCTATGATTCTGCAATTCTAGACCATTGTTTAGTAAGTCCAATATTAGCACAAATCCTTTGTAATTTCAAATGTGAAGCCTCCACCAGAAGAACATTAACTGAGGATCTCAACAGATAAGCAAGGCTTTCATAGACATTGATTTTTAAAAAGTATTTATTTTTGTAAAAGGAAAAAAAAAAGCTGTATGCCTCATCCTTCCTCTGTAACCCAGAAGTGATTAGAGACTTCGTGTGAAGCAGCAAACCACTGTACTCAGATGGTAGCAAAGATATGATTAACCATATCGTAGAAGAAACGTGTAAGCTTTTTCTAAAAAAAAAAGCTGGCAAGGAAAAATCTACCAAAGATGTAACTTGAAAAAAAAAAAAAATTAAAGCCTTTAATCATTTCCTAGAAATGAGATCCCAGCTGTAACGTTTAATTCATAAAGCTGCCAAAGACTCCTATGCCTGTGGGAGTCAGACTGGCATCCATGATTAATGCTAACTACAGGTGTGTGTCTGAGTTTCCGAATAACCAGCCATAGGGGAGGCCTCAGAAATTACTTAACCCTGCCCAAATGGGCTTTCTCAAGAGACCCCCTGCGAACAGATAACAAGAGGAAAATTGTAATTTTACAGTAGTTCAACAGATAATGTCAAATGCCTCTTGGGGCACCTTTTGCTTTAGCAGAGGAAAAGCATTATATATGATTGAAGGGCCCTCTCCATGTTAACAGAACTGATGTGACTCAAAGCCACCCAGTGAGATGGTGCCAAAGGAATAAGGGGGGATTAGTGGCAGTCAACATGGCTTCACCAAGGGGAAGTCATGCTTAACCAACCTGGTTGCCTTTTATGAAGACATAACCAGGTGGATAGATGATGGTAAAGCAATGGATGTGGTCTGTCTTGATTTTTAGTAAAGCCTTTGACACTGTCTCCCATAGCATCCTCGCAGCTAAACTGAGGAAGTATGGTCTGGATGTTCGGGTAGTGAGGTGGACTGTGAACTGGCTTAAGGAAAGAAGCCAAAGAGTTGTGGTCAATGAGACAGTCTAGTTGGAGTCTGTGTCTATTGGAGTCCCTTGAGGGTCAGTACTGGGACCAGTACTTTTCAATATATTCACTAACGACTTGGATGAGGGAATAGAGTGCACTGTTGTCAGCAAGTTTGCTGATGACACAAAACTGGGGGAAGTGGCTGACATGCCAGAAGGCTATGCTGCCATCCAGTGAGACCTAGACAAGCTGGAGAGTTGGGCAGGGAGAAATTTAATGAAATATAGCAAGGACAAGTGTAGAGTCTTGCAGGTAGGCGAGAATAACCCCAGGTACCAGTGTAGGTTGAGGACAGACCTTTTAGAGAGCAACGCAGGGCAAAGGGGCCTGGGGGTCCTTGTGGACAGCAGGATGACCATGAGCCAGCACTGTGCCCTTGTGGCCAAGAAGGCTAATGGTATCCTGGGGTGTATTAGAAGGTCTGAGAGGTTCTCCTTCCCCTCTACTCTGCCCTGGTGAGACCACATCTGGAATATTGTGTCCAGTTCTGGGCTCTTCAGTTCAAGAAGGACAGGGAACTGCTTGAGAGAGTCCAGAGCAGAGCCACAAAGATAATTAAGGGAGTGGAGCATCTCCCTTACGAGGAAAGGCTGAGAGAGCTGGGTCTCTTTAGCTTGGAGGAGACTGAGGGCTGACCTCATTAATGTTTATAAATATGTTAAAAGGTGAGTGTCAGGAGGATGGAGTCAGGCTCTTCTCAGTGACATCCAGTGATAGGACAAGGGACAACGCGTGTAAGCTGGAACATAGGAGGTTCCATATAAATATGAGAAAAAACTTTGTCACAGTGAGGGTAACAGAACATTGCAATGGGCTGCCCAGAGAGGTTGTGGGGTCTCCTTTTCTGGAGGCATTCAAAACCCACCTGGACACGTTCCTGTGTGACCTGAGGTAGGTGTTCCTTCTCCATCAGGGGGATTGGACAAGGTGATCTTTTGAGGTCCCTTCCAATCGCTGACATTCTGTGAAACCTCAGTGTGGCCTTCCAGTACTTGAATGGGTGCTTATAAACAGGAAGGGGTGTGACTTTTTACATGATCTAACAGTGTTAAAGGACAAAGGGGAATGGCGTTAAAATAAAAGAATATTAGGCTAAATGTCAGGGGAAAAGTCTTTACTCAGAGGGTGATTAGACACTGAAACAGGCTACCCAGAGAAGCTGGGGATGTCCCATCTCTGGAGGTGTTCAGGGCTAGATTGGATGAGGCTCTGGGCAGCCTGATGTGGTGGGAGGTGGCAGTGGAGATTTGAAATGAGATTTCTGTCTGATGACTGTGAGTTGTGCAAGAGGACTGCACAGTTTGCCTTCTGAGCATTGTAGAAAGTTGTGTTGTCTGTATGTGTTAGGCAGTCTCTTCAAATTACATAGCTGTTCTGGGTTTCAATGTGTACTTCATTTTTATCTCTTTTATAACCAGATTTGTAATCTAAACCAATTCTGCAAGTACTGAATGCTTTACAATCTGACTATCAGTGTCTGAAGTTTGTCAGATTCATAGAATCATGGAATCGCCCAGGTTGGAAAAGACCTTAAAGATCATTGAGTCCAACCATGACCTAACCATACTACCGTAACTCTAACAATGCACCACTCAATCATGTCCCTGAGCACCACAGATGAAAGAAACACAGGGCAGTTTGAGGATTTATCTCAGAAATAGTGAGTTCCCATGTAAACAAACCTTTCCACTGATCTGGGATGATTTTCACTGGAGAAAATGAAAATGCAGCTGTTGGCCTTTGGGCAGACAGGAGTGTTTCTTCAATGTACTAATGTATTCACCAGTGTGTTTGCCAGAGACAGTGGAGACACTAGACAGCAGCAAGCATTAACTATTTGATATCTAGGTGCTTTCTTCCTCTGTCTTTATGAAGCAGCACGTGTTCTGGCAGAAGCCAGTTTACTGCAGGAGCAGTGCAGAGGAACAAGTTGGGTGACACTCCAGGAGGTCAGTGTGCTTGCATTAGGCTAGCACAGCAGCTGCACTTGCAGCTTCTCAGGAAATAAATCTCATGCTGAAGAGCCAGTTCAGTTCTAGAAGCACACTGTTTCCCATCAGAACACAAACCAAGAAAGGACAGGTTGCAGCGGAGGCAGCTTTACGGCCCATAAATCAAAACTAAGCGTGGTCTGGAGTTTGTAGATGCTCTGCAGTCCAGACAGAGGGAGAGGGGAAAGGGGGACATCACAGAAAGTATCCAACTCATGTTAGAATACTACACTGCTGAGCTTTGCTTTTACAGGAGAATTTATTTAGGTTATCCTATTGCCTCTCTTGATCTGAACTTAGTAGACATAAGTATACAGCCTTGAACATGAAGACAAATTGCAGTCAGTAGAGAACCTCTGTATTAAATGCAGAATAATTATTACTGATTTTCATGAGCTATATTAATTTGATAGTAGGACTTACTAGGTGACATCTCTTAACAAACCACAGCATTAAAATTCATCAATACAGTCTCATATATGCCAGTATGTAACAGCAGGTGCTGCTGTAATTTAGTGAAACATTCCTATTTAGTGAATCAGTTACCATCAATGCTAATGTTTAATTTGTGAGTTAGTGCATCACCCACCAATATAAGAGGAATGAGGCTGCAAACATAACATAAGATATAAATACTGTGACTCTTGCTATTCAGTACATCCCATATGGTAGCTGTTGATAACTATGATTTTTCTATAAATACAACAGTATACTTTGGCCTTTAAAAGGGTGAGAGGAAAATTGAGAAATTTACTGTGAAAAGTATCTTCTAGATGAAAAAAGTGAAAAGAATCTAAATTTAGAAATGGTCAAGGGGGAGGGTTATTAAAGATAAGTAGGTGCTTCTCTTAACATGGTTGTTCACTAAGATGAGTTCTTAGGGCTTGACTCAGGTCAAACAGGAAATTCTGGTCAGGAACATGTATTCCTTAAGGAGGGGGATTTTGCCTGACCTGAGCAAAAATGTCTTGATTTAAATGCATTTGGATGAGATTTCAAGAGCTCCCAAGCATATGAGAGTTGTCATCCAGATTTAAGTTTGTGGAGATACCTGGCCTGTATGTGCTGAGCTTGGGTGACATGGCGCATACCTGCAGGTCAGCAGCACGCCTCTAGCAGCAATGACTTCGTGTATCTCTCCCCAAGGATCTTGGCTAAGTGCTGAAGCTTGTTCTGTGATGACTGATTGCTGCTGCCTATGCTAACTAATTTGCAGCTAACTCAGGTATCTTTACATGATCTGCTATCATACTCCTAAATCGTGTGGGGGAAAAACATTTTGTGTGCCTGGGTTCTGGGAGCATGACTGCCCATACTCTGTATGGAACTAATTCTGCCATCTCATACTTTCTCTGTTCTGTGGTCTGACTTGCAACAGTCACATGACAGATAAGTATCATCTGCCTTATCACATACTCCGAGCTGCAAGTGCACACTTGTGTCTCATGTCCCGCATTTTGTTCACAATGACCCCCAGGTCCTTTTCGGCAGGGCTGCTCTCAAAAAGTTCTTTTCCCAGTCTGTATACGTATCTGAGATTGCTTCGACCCAAGTGCAACACCTTGCTCTTGGCCTTGTTGAACTTCATTTGGTTCACATAGGCTCACTTTTCAAGCTTGTCCAGGTTCCTCTGGGTGGTGTCCCTTCCTTCTACTGTATCAACTGCACCACTCAGTTTAGTGTCATCTGTGAACTTGCTGAGGGTGTACTCGATCCCACTGTCTATGTCATTAATAAAGATGCTGGAAGATCACCAGGCCCCTGGAGGACGCCCATTGTGACCAGCTTCCACCCAGACATAGAGCCATTGACAGTAATTATGATAACTCCGTGACAATGTTTACTAATGGCATACAGCTCTTTTCATGTAAGCCTTCAGTTCATGTTGACAGCAACCTGTTGTCTGTGTAATTCATCCTTTTCTCCAGTTCATACACCCTTATGCAAAGAAGACTATTTCAGCAGTGAGCCCCAGCACCAGGTTGCTCTCCCATTTGACTTGAGAATCCCATGTTAAGATCAGTTCTGTTTCCCTTCAGGAAGGGCTATCTGTATAATCTTGGCAATATGAGAAATTTCAACCTGATATACTGTCTGTGATGAGTAGGAATGACATTAGGTTATTGAAGAGAAGTCAGCTCACCATTCCTTCTTCTCTGATTCACAGTCCCTCACAACTTTTCCTCCCAGAGAACTATCACAAGAAATGTTATTAAAGTACTACTATTATTTGTCAGCTGAGCTATTTGTTGTGCTTAGTATTTTACCAAAATATAACAATACTAGACTGAAATTGAAAACACCTTCACCAGGTTGAGATCCTATCATGGTAGAGTCTCCAAAATGCTGACTTACCTTATTCTGATAGGCTCAGTTCACCCCATTTGGTATGTCACCTGCTGATACAGAAGCATGAAACAGCCTTAGCCAGGGGGAGAGTGTTCTTTTGCTCTCTGTCTTCTTCTGCCCTCAAGACAAAATTCACAACATATAATATGGAAATGCTAGTTGCAGGGACATGTTTTTTACCACTACCCAATCTGGTTACAATTTTAATATAAGCATCAAATTAGCAAGTGTTTTATTCCCTTAAAATATCTCCTTAGCTTTTTTAGTGTAGTTCAAGTACGTGCTATATTTTTCTTCCCATCTCCTACCATCCTCACCAGCCTGACAGTGTTTCCTTGGCCCTTTGGTGCCTGAACTTTCTCTTGGCGGTACAAAATTACAGTTCAGCCTGTTTTCTTCTAATCATGGGAGGCAGGAAGAAACATCACATATCATGAGTAGGTGACATTTAGCACATCTAGTATAATCAGTTGCAGCTCTTCTTGAGCAGGCGCGAGTAGATTTAAGAAGTCAACACAGTAGGAAGCATCTTACCCGCAACAGTTTGCCTACTTAGAAGCAGTGAGTTGGACTTCATTTAATCTGTATCTCCTTTAAAGTAACAGTGTTAGTAAATGGGACACTCATTTGCATCTCGTTTTCTGGAAAACCTCTTACCGATTCTGCTCTGTGGCACTACAGATCTGTGTATCTGGGGCTGCAAAGGATAGTGTTATTACCTGCAACTCACACATCTCCAAGGGCATTCTGCAGGCTGTGCTGCCAGGAGACCCTCAGCCATTCCTCCCATACCCAACACCAGTTGATACCTATTTCTCTCTTTCTGGTGTCATCTGCGCTCAATGGTAGCAGCTCTTACAGCAGGTGCTCATTAAGAAAACATAAGCTCAGAGTTCCATTCACAAAGCATTTTTTTTGATCTGCGTAACTCCCTGTGCTTAACATTTCCTAGGAGAGCAAGTTAGACCATCAGTGAAATGGGCATATGTACGTTCATCCAGGAGACTTGGCTAAAGTACAAATAATGGCTGAAGAAGATGGGTCAGGAGGGGTTTGAAAGGTGGTTTTGGCAACTTCCATAGCAGCCTCATCTTCAGACGCATCAGACACATCAAGTTTTGTGCTGCTCTAAATTGTACTTATTTCAGACAAAAAGTAACAGCTTTGGAGCTTTTACAATGCCATCTCATGTAGCTAGAAAATGAGAACAATTAAAGGAACAGGAAATGACATCTTTGCTGCATTTTGAATTATGTGCCTCCATACAAACAGTACAGGTTCACAAGTGGCAGCAGCATGAAGGAGCAGAAGGCATGAGAAAAGTCAGATACAAATACTGAGGGCCAGAAGAGAAAATTTTTCCTTCTGCTGACATCACTGTAGACACTGTGCAGTAATACAGTTTGTTATTAATATGTTACTTTCTGTGACAATTCCTTTGGTATTGGGATGAGGAGTGTATCTGTAGATCAGCGTGTTTAATAGCAGAGTAAAAACGTGCAGGCTTTAGAAGTCAGGGATAAGCCCTACTTTATTTTGACTCTCGTTTAAGCTACTGCTGTGTTTCTCATCTTGTTTGAAGGCCAGATGAGGTAGTGAACTGAGGTCAATTTAAAATGCCAATTGGTGTCATCAATAATTAACGTTTAAACATCTATTTGTGGACAACGTGACAATGTTATTTCTCACAAGTCAATAAGAAGACACTTTGTTGAATATATGTGAAGATCACTACTTTTTTATTTTTAATTATTTTTATTTACTTGTGGAGCTCAAAACCTGAAGATGCCATCAGGTTGCATTGAAAGTCCTTCTAGAAATCACAGGCATATCAGTCATACTGCTGCTCCCTGACTGAGTCCACTGGAATCAAGGAAGCCAAAGAGTTTCTTTTTGTAAACAAAAAGAGGGCTTCTTTTTCCAATTTTTATGTATAAAAAGGGGCTGACAGTACTATTGCAATTGAGTTCCACTTTCAGATCTGCAACAGCATAAGATAGAATCAGTGCTTGAGCCTGGCCACAGCAGTGCACAGCTACTGCTCAGGCTGAACCGGCCTGTCCAGATTTACTTTATGGTCTTCATTGGTTGTGTTTTGAGCTATAATCTCACATTTGATTCCATTACAAAGTATTTTTTTTTAATGGAAGGGAGAATCTGAATTCCTCAGCATAACTACTCTTTTTTTTCTTCTTTATTTATCTATGTCACCTACAGATTCTAGTGGTAGCAAAAATTGATTTGCATTTGTATTGTGATGAAAAGTGTTGAAAAGCACAGGGAAATCAGTAACAATTTGTTAAAAATCCCTCTCAAAAACATGTTGTAATGATTCTCCTTCCATCAAGCTAACATTTGAATTTTTTTAGTTGACTTGCTGTTAATCTCTAATTAAAACCAGAATATTCTGCTGCACTGAATCCAACTCAATGTAAAAACCTATAAAGAAATGGTCATTATCCGTTAAATAATTTATCTTATTATGGAGTAAAAACAGAGGGTCTCCTTTGCTTTTTGTTTGTTGACAGGACCTACTTTCTATAAAAGCATTAGCACATTTTAATTGTACTCATCTACTTTACAACTTCATTGGCTGGATTATTTGCAATCTTGCAGACTGCAGCATAAGAGAGACACTCGCCTTCATAATCTAATTCAGTATCTAAGGGCTGATACCGTGCTGTGCAGCTAAGAAGGATGCTTCTCAGATAATTATTATCAAAGCAAGACATTTATCTTTTTTTATGAAAATCTTATCTACCATTATCACAGGAAGTGAGATATTCTTTACTGGAACTTGGTATACACTTTTTCTCACATTTCTGGTTTCTTCTGTAGTTGCTCTATAATTATACCAATAGCATCTCTTACTCTGTGTTGTGTTTTCTTCCAAGTGTGTTGCATATGAAAGTAGAAACAAAATATGAGAACAGTGAAAAATAATCTGTAAATCATATCTTAAGCAATATAATATTATCAAATGTGTTTTACGTATTTTATTGGTCACCAGCTTGGGGTCAGCTGCTCTTCTGTTTCTTTCTGGCTCCGTCTCTGTTGTTGAACCTTACCCAAGAGACCTTGGCCTTTGTAACCAGTTGAACAGAGTAGCCAGCAGTGGCAGCAAAGCATATCCAGGTGCACCACACTGTGTGATGTGGGAGTAATGTCTAGAGATCCCACCACTTGTGGTTCACCTCACTGTTCCTGGCCTGCCGTGGGGCAGTGCCCACATTGATCTGGGCCTTTTGGGAAGCTTTAGCTGCGTCCCAGTGCAAAGTTCTTTGTTGTGACACTGAGGTTGTAGGTTTCAAGGCTATCTATTGAGCATAAAATAAAGATGTAGAAAGTAGTTTCAGTACATATTTTAAGGGACTTTCTGTAAACAGGCTCTGAAATGCATTGTCCTTGGGCTTACAGTTAGCACTGTTTCTAGTCCTAGCTTTACGTGGTCAAGGATCTAGCCTTAGGGTCATGCTGCATAACTCACCTGTATACCTAAGGGGCTAAAAAAGCTGCAACCTGATCAATGTGGGTTCAGTGGTACTGACAGTAGGAGTTACGCTTACTACATTGATATGGGATTGCTTTCTTCCTAAAATGTTGAGCTCTGCTTGTTTTGATTTTCCTTAATGACCTGTTTCACCGATTTTGCCAGGAGAAGTGCATGTAAAATGCTCTTTGCTTCTTTTGTAGTGCTGCAGCACTCATACCAATGTACATGGGACAGTGGTAGTGCTGCTGTTCAGCTCCACGACAGATCTTAGCACCACATTTTAGGTTTTGTCCAATGTCAAAGGAGAATTACCTGCCTCGAGGAAGAGGCACTTGTCCTGCTGTCATAGGTGCAGAATCAAGCAAGTTACATTTGTGTTTTGAAGCTTAACTGTAGCATATGTACAGGGCTTATTTATATGAAAAACAAGTAGTTGTATCTTTAGAGTTCATTCCAGCTGTTTGTCCATAAGGAGAGTGTACAGTCAGTGGGATTTCCATGTGGAACCTCCTCAGAACATTCCCAAGTGAACTATCAGCATATAGACACATGAAATCCCTTGATTTTCATTTTGAGCTGTTGAAGACACATTTTCACCACCTATTTCAGGAAAGTGGCTCTGCCTACGCTTCCCAAGTATAATGTGAATGACAGGAGAATCTATGTTCCTGCAAGGTAATTCAGAGAACTTGAATGAGATCCTGGCTCTGAGTTACCTTCTGGGGTACATTCAGAGCTATACAAGGCACTTAATCATTGAATCATAGAATCACAAGGTTGGAAAGGACCTACAAGATCATCTAGTCCAACCGTCCTCCCATTACCATTGCTACCACCAGCCACTTAACCAGATCTCGTAGCTCCTCATCCAGATGCCTCTTGAACACTGCCAGGGATGATGACTCCACCACCTCCCTGGGCAGCCATTCCAGTGCCTGACCACTCTCTGAGAGATAAAGTTTTCCCTTATGTCTAATCTAAACCTCTGCTGTTATAACTTGCAGTCACTTTCTTGGGTCCCATTTGTTGCCTGGGAGAAGAGGCCAAACCCCTCCTCACCACAACCTCCCCTCAGGAAGTTGTAGACTGCAATGAGGTCTCCTCTGAGCCTCTGCCAGACTAAACAATCCCAGTTCCCTCAGTTGCTTCTCATAAGACCTGTGCTTCAGACCCCTCACCAGTTTGGTTTCCCTTCTCTGGACACGTTCCAGGGCCTCAATGTCTTTCTTGTAGTGAGGGGCCCAAAACCAAACACAGTACTCGAGGTGCGGCCTCACCAGTGCTGAGTACAGGGGGATGGTTACTTCCCTGCTCCTGCTGGCTGCACTATTTCTAATGCAGGCCAGGATGGCTCACATTCAGCCGAGCATCAACCAACACCCCCAGGTCCCTTTCCTCTTCACAGTCATCCAGCCACTCAGCCCCAAGCCTATAGTGCTGCAAGGGGTTATTGTGGCCAAAGTGCAGGACCCGGCACTTGGCCTTGTTGAACCTCATCCCATTCACCTCAGCCCAACAATCCAGCTTATCCAGATCCCTCTGAAGGGCCTCCCTACCCTCAGGCAGATCGACACCACCTCCCAACTTGGTGTCATCTGCAAATTTACTGAGGGTACACTCAACCCCTCATCTAGATCGTCAATAAAGATATACAAGATGGGCCCCAGTACCAACCCCTGGGGGACACCACTTGTAATGGGTTGCCAGCTGGACTTAACTCCATTAACTACTTACTACCCCTCGGGCACAGCCCTCTGGCCATTTCCTTACCCAAAGAAGGGTAGACCTGTCCAGGCCACGAGCAGCCATTTTCCCCAGGAGAATACTGTGAGAGACCATGTCAAAGGCTTTGCTGAAGTCTAGGCAGACTATTTCAACAGCCTTTCCCTTGTCTACCAGTCTGGTCACCCAATCATAGAAGGAGATGAGGTTGGTCAAGCCTTTCATGAACTTGAACTTGAACTTTCATGAGCAAATTTGATACTTCACAGAGGAATTCAGATTTGGCTGTGAAATGGTAAGCACAGAACAAATGAGATAGGAACAATTGTGGTGGAAGCTATGTCCAGTGGTGAAATCTGATCCTCAGTTTAGCATGATTGTTTTATTTTTCATGCATATAATTATTTTGCGTGGTTCTTTTTTGTGATTCCAAACGAAGTAGAAGGTAATGAAGTGCAGAAGGATGGAAGTGACCCCTGATTGCACCTTGTCCAGTTGTTTTATATTCTGGCACAGCAGTGAGTAATCTGTTAATGTGGAGTATTTTGTATCTCATTCCTGACCATACTACAAGTTTTTATGTTCTCCAATTCTTCAGTAAACGTGTACTGTATTCACTACTATCTGTCCATTTCATTTATTTTACTCATTCTTCTCTTTGTAATTAATTTGCCTCCCTTTATCCTATGGTAATTCTAAACAAAGCCAAATTCAGTTGTTTTAATGATCAGTTTTTATTAGTTCTGCAGGCTAACTGCACTGCAGTAAGGTGTCATTTGAGCCCAGTATTATTTATACCTCTACCTAAATGATTAATTTAACCTTTTTATATATTACAAGAATTAATAACGTAATAAATCAGCAGAGGTTTATTATATTAAGCGATGTATGTAACCTATCAGTGATTTCGTTTGTTTTAGTTGTACTGTGTTAGTTTTGTCACTGACTGATCTCAGCTGCTCCATATGACATTCAGAATAAAGAGAAGAAAGTGGGAAGGGGCCAAGATCTCAACAAATAAGTTTGGATTTTCGTAATAATGGCACTAAGGTTGTTTGCTGGTTTTAAATAAGTAAATATAAAAGCCCCAGTATGCATACTATTATACGCATTGAAGTCTACTTGTTTCTCTGATCTCTGCTGAGATGTGTGTTGTAGATGAAACCATGTGGCCTAATGGCTGTACTGCAGAGTGCAGGAGCTGTACCAATGCATCAGGGCACAGAACAAACACTTAGTGAAAAAGCAGTCCCTTCCCCAAAATACAGCTTTTGTCAACTGTAGTAACTCCAGATCAGCAAACAGCATTACCAGCATGAGAGGCAGAGGCTGAGGGTTTGTACACTTGGGCACTGGAACTCTTGGAGCACTGTGAGCATTTTGGACTCACACAAGAGCACTGAGGGAACTGGCGGAGGTGATAGCCGAGTTGCTTTCCATCATCTTCAGCGCTCCTTGTTGGCGTGTGAGGTCCCAGAAGATTGGAGGCTTGCCAATGTGACTCCATCTATAAGAAGGGTTGTAAGGAGGATCCGGGGAACTACAGACCTGTTAGCCTGACCTTGGTGCCAGGGAAGGTTATGGAGCAGATTGCCTTGAGGGAGATCATGTGGCATGTGCAGGACAACCAGGGGATCAGGCCTAGCCAGCATGGGTTCACAAAAGGTCCTGCTTGACCAACCTCATCCTCATCTTCTTCTGTGATCTCGTGACCCATCTGGTGGATGAGGGAAAGCTGTTGATGTAGCTAGACTTCAGCAATGCCTTTGACACTGTCTCCCACAGTATTCTCCTGCAGAAGCTGGCAGTCCATGACTTGGACAGGTGCACTCTTGGCTGGGTAAGGAACTGGATGGAGGGCTGGGCCCAGAAAGTAGTGGTGAATGAAGCTAAATCCAGCTGGCAACTGGTCACGAATGGTGTTCCCCAGGGGTCGGTGCTGGGGCCTGTCCTGTTTAATATCTTTATTGATGACCTGGATGAGGGCATTGAGTGCACCCTCAGTAAGTTTGCAGATGACACCAAGTTGGCTGGAAGTGTCCATCTGCCTGGGGGTAGCGAGGCCCTTCAGAGGGATCTGAATAGGCTGGATAGCTGGGCTGAAGCCAATGGGATGGGATTCAACAAGACCAAATGCCGGGTCCTGCACTTTGGCCACAACAACCCCAGGCAACACTACAGGCTTGGGGCAGAGTGGCTGGAAGACTGTGTAGAGGAAAGGGACCTGGGGGTATTGATTGATGCCGGACTGAACATGAGCCAGCAGTGTGCCCAGGTGGCCAAGAAGGCCAATGGCATCCTGGCTTGTATCAGAAATAGTGTGGCCAGCAGGAACAGGGAAGTAATTATCCCCCTGTACTCAGCACTGGTGAGGCTGCACCTCGAGTGCTGTGTCCAGTTTTGGGCCCCTCACTGTAAGAAAGACATCAAGGCCCTGGAGCGTGTCCAGAGAAGGGCAACAAAGCTGGTGAGGGGTCTGGAGCACAGGCCTTATGAGGAGCAGCTGAAGGAGCTGGGATTGTTCAGTCTGGAGAAGAGGAGGCTCAGGGGAGACCTTAATGCTCTCTATGACTACCTGAAGGGAAGTTGTAGTGAGCTGGGGGTCGGCCTCTTCTCTCGTGTAACTAGTGATAGGACTAGAGGGAATGACTTCAAGCTGCGCCAGGGAAGGTTCAGGCTGGAAGTTAGGAAATACTACTTCTCTGGAAGAGTGGTCAGGCACTGGAATGGGCTGCCCAGGGAGGTGGTGGAGTCACCGGTCCTGGAGGTGTTCAAGGAACGTTTAGATGTTGTGTTGAGGGACACGGTTTAGTGAGAACTATTGGTGATGGGTGGATGGTTGGACTGGGTGATCCTGTGGGTCTTTTCCAACCTTGGTGATTCTATGATTCAGCTGTGTTCCAAGGCAGCCCCTTTAGCCAGCCCTTAGGGAATTGTTTTGGCAAATACAGGCTGGTCATTGAATAATAAAAGTCAGCAGGTAGATCTAATAAATATATTAATTCTCACATGAATAAATACAAAGGCATTCCCTGAGTCGTAGGGATACAGTTGAAAGACCCAAGAGAAGACTCACTCCAGTCCCACATGCCTGCCAAGCACAGAGCATGCAGCTGGGATGGATCCCCAGCAGGCAAAAGAGCAGGAGTGGCAATAATGTTCCTGGTGCTCTTCTCATCCTGAGCAGGGCAAACAGAAAGCTTTAATTGGTTTGTGGTTCCAAAATACTGCACAAACACCAGACGGTGGAAGCACTGCAGTGCTTCTGAAAGGCCCCAGGCCTGGCTGCCAGGAGGGAAGCAGAGTGACTGCCGCCCGAGCGCCACAGGCTGAGCAGCAAGCAGCAGGCCTGCCTCACTGCGCCTGGCACCGACCCCAGCAGGCTGGCAGTGGGTCGGTCGGCAGCTCGCCTGCCTAGCTGGGGGCTATGGGAAGGGTTTTGCTCATTCTGTTGGCGTGGCCATTCCTTACAAAGAGCACTCATTCAAGGGTGTCTGTTTAGCCCATCTCTTCTTTGTTCACTGCTCCCAGCTGTTACTAGTAGTGGCTTGTCCCACGTGAAGTGGTTTCTGCAAGGGACGGGGATTCAGGCCCTGCCTGTCTGTGTTTTGAGAACTGTGGGCAGCTTGAAGTTCTGTTTTTGAAAAGGGGGTGTCGTGAGGAAAGAGGGCTTTTCTGGGCCTGTGGGCAGTGCAGGCTGGAGCAGGGTAGGTGAGGAGAAAAGGAGATGAAAGGAGAAGACCCAGGCAGGGCAGTCAGAGGGGAAGGCCCTGTGCTTTGTTAGCTGCAGTCCAGAGGCAAATGTGCCAGAGGGACCTTGGCTTTTGGGAACAACAGACTGGGCATGAGCACCGGGAGCCTGCAAGGAGGTGGCTGAAGAACCCTCAGTATCAGTGCATTTCTTAAAGTATAGAGCAGAACTGAGGGGATGTGCAGGCTTTCTATTCCCCAAGCTGTGAGCAGTGTGAGAGTTAGTGGTAACCTCTCCCACTGCTTGTTGGGAGGGACTAGAAGTCATCAAAAGGGTGGAAGAACTTTGGAAATTCTCATGAAGGACATGAAAGCCTTGAAAGGCATCTGCTGTGAGAGGGGCCCAGCTTGCAGCCACCCTGCAGTGAATGGCTTCTCTGCCCTGCCATGTCTTCACAACATCTGGGTGGACAGCTGGAGAGGTGTGGGACAGTCAACAGAACACAGCTCCCAGGATGTCTCCACGTCTCCTATTGCCTTTCCTGGAGATGAAAAATGTGGTTGGTTTTTTTTTTGGTTGGTTGGTTGGTTTTTTGTTTTTGTTTGTTTTGGTTTGGGTTGGGTTTTTTTGTTTGTTTGTTTGTTTGTTTTGTCCCTGTTGTCCTTCCTTTCTCTTCGCCTTTCTACTCTGCCTGTAGCACTGGGGTAACCCAGGTGAATAGCTGCCAGGAACTGTCTGCCAAGAACTGAGAGGGCAGTAGGAAAACAGGAATCTGTGCTCATCTAAGGGGAAGTTAGAAAATAAACAAATTGATAATAGTGAGAGGAAAGGTAAAAGCCATCAGGGCTGTGGCAGGAGCAACCCATGTGATAAAGCAGGGACACAGCAGGGCTCAGCTCCAGATCTGCTGTGCCCTGTGGTGAGTAAATGAGAGCTCAAGGAAACACCATGTGGGAGCAGGTGTTGATAGAGATGCCAGGATGTATAGCAATATATGTAGTATTAAAGACTATAATGTATGTAAAGATTTTGTAAAGATTATTACAGTAATGTAATTAAAGACCTGCTGGCGTCTGTGCTCAAAACTTGAATAGATTTCAAAGAAACACGATGAGCTATAAGCAATATATGATATTTGTGTTTTTTCTCTTAATTGAACAACTTCTGATGAATGTTGAGAAGCAAAGAAAATTCAGATTGATTAAAAATTATCTTATTTTCTAGGATTAAAAATCAAACAAACAATAAGCACACCTTTGAAATGCACCTTTGGGAGCTTCAATACTTCATTCCAGTATTTCATGCATTTATTACTGAAAATATGTAGCTTTTTCAGCCAAAATTTGCCTCTTACGATGTTCCACTAATGGGACCGTTGCACTTCTGCTAGGATGAACAGTCTGCTCTTACCAGTTTCTCTTTCCCCAAGTAAGTATTTATTTAGTGATCAGGCATGCCTTAACCTTTCCTTTCATAAGCTAAATAGAGCTCCTTGAGATTGTCACTGCAAGATGTGTTTTCTCATCCTTTAATCAATCTTACAACTTACAGTCATATCCAATTTATCAAGCTCTCTTTTGATGTGTGAACACCAATGCTGAATGTAATGTTTTGCCTTCAGTAGTGGCAGTAGATGCTGTGGTAATGTACCTTATTCAGATTTCCCAATACACACCCAAAGAATTTCAGTCCCTGTAACCGTATAGTTACTTCCAAGCCCACAGTGAAGTCATGATCTGCCAGGATGCTCTAGTCAGCCTGTGCACTTTTTCCCTGCATGCCTAGGACTTGCTCTGTTCACCTACCACCAGGCTGATCAGCTGATGCAGCAGTCAGGATTGCTGTTTTTACCGTGCTAATTCTTCTCTTCTTACCATATAAGTGATTCATCAGACAACTTCCCTTCAGTACTAATCACAGGTTGAATGAAGACAGTTAACAAGAAAGTCCAGGTTTACCAACACTGCTGTGCTTGTAGCTATTCTAATACAAACCAAAAAGATCATTCTGTAGTATAAATACCAATGTTACCCAGTGAAGGAAGGCTTTACTCTGTCAGCAATTACTAAAGGCTCAGTTTCTTCCTTCTTATATTGTGCAGTTGTCCAGAAGTGACCTCACACAGTGGTAGATAGAGCTGCCTGAATAATGCGTCTGCACTTACTGTGTCATGGGAATTCCCAGCCATCTTCTTTATAAAAATGCCTTCCCCATGTTCTTGGCTTTAAGAGTGAGGAAGGAAGAGACTCGATTTTTTTTTTTCTTTGGGGGCTTTTTTTCAGCCAGTTTGTTTGTTTTCCTTCGTGGGAACAGAGTTCGGGGTTGGAGAGTCTAGGTTAAAAGGTAATTACTTTTATAACAATTAAAACCCGAAACTCATTGAACCAATTCCTAACACAAACAGGATCAGCATTAGCTTTTAAAGGATTGCTATTATCGTTTCGGGACTGCAATGTGATTTAAACTGTAATAGATATAGATTTCTATATTAGTGTTCTTGCTCCTTGTATTGCATTTCTGCTGCCATCTGCTAAAACAGGAATGGCATTTTTCACTTTATTGACTGGACAGTGAATTGGAATGCTGCATTCCTCCACTGTGGATCGCTGAGATGACTATAAGCTTACAGGGAGAAAGGGTTGGGATAATTCTGCTGCTGTGAGACTTGCATTTTTAAAGCAACAGGTTCTAATTATTAAATCAGTATAGATAAAAAGGACTTTCGACTTGCTCATGGTAAGGTAAAATTTTACCCTCAAGAGCACCACAAATGAACAAATTTGCTGCTTGCCTTCGTTCTGTCCCAGACAAGCTCTTGCTGCTGCTTTCTCAGGACCTATTTAGAATGGGCCCTTCCCTGAGTGCTGCTCAGGAGCACTCTGCATGCAGATTGCCTGCTGCCTCTTGCTCCAAGCCAGGTTTTCCACTGGTGCTACATGGAGCATTTGGAAAATGATTTGTAACGAGTTGCTCTATAAATGGACTTTATTGCAAAATGCTATTTAAAATTGGAAAATACTGAAACGAGGCAGCCTCTTGATTATGACTTTTCCCAGAAAAAAACGATTTTGCCTAATGATAGAGAATGGTAATGAGCAGCACTTAATTAGCATAAATTAAGTTTAATGGGAACAAATTCTGCTACTGCCAAGTAGTTAAGAGGTGTTTAATAGGAAATTCTGAAGGCTGATCTTACAATACCCGAAGACATCAACTAAATTTTAAGATCAGTGTTCTCCAGGACATTCAGGGGCCACTGCCAAGTGTGTAGCTAATGTTCAGAGGCCTTAATTCAGGAATGTGTGGCCCAAATTGCTCAGGTTCATGAAACACACAAGGTAGGAGTCTTATTCTTTGTTTTCTTTAGGTAAACATGGAAGTTTATTTCCAAATTTAGCATCTGAGTGTATTAACATAAAGACAGCTTAATTTTGGCCAAGATCTGAGTGTCTCTTCAATTTATCTCTAACGAAAATCTTGCAAGTATGTACTTGCTGTCTCCCTCAATGTATTCTCAGAGTTTCCATCAGTCTCTGTTCTAGGGATGTCCTTCGCCATTTTCTTCTTTTGCATTGTTGAAAGAAGTTGTTTTTCCCCATGTCTAGCCATTCTAGGGTTTTTGCCATACATTATAATTTCTTTCCAAATTGCAGTCCAGACACGAAGATTTCCAGCCTCTGTCAATATATCCTGATCTCTGACTACTTAATTTCTCAATCTGCAGTTTCATTATTGTATGTAGTTAGTTGCAAGCATGACACAACTTAAGAGTTTTCCTGTAGAAGGCTGCATGCTCAGGGAGACGTGCCATGTTCATCTTCTCTGAGAGTGAGGTGATAGGTTTCCCAAGACACAGAGTAGCAGAACTATGAATTTTGAGGAAAAAATCCCCGCCTATGGGTGCACCTGACCAACACACAAGTCAGGCTGATGTTGACCATAAATGTGTACTTGGAACAGAGAGAGCTGGAGGAACTGGTTCCAGAGAAAATGAAGTATTCCCAAAATATCAGTCATAGAAAGAATGGAATTGTGGAAAAAAACAAGTGAATTTGAATAATAGATATGTTGTATATGAGAGATATATGAGCGTAATACTTAAAATCTAACAGAAAAGGACCATTGTACTGAGGGTCTTATAATTTCTAAGATGTTAACTAGCGTCACGGAGAGCCCAGCCCACTGACACTGCTTTGTACTTACAGTGCTGTGCTGTAAGGAAGGAAGGGTCACTGCATCTGGAGGTGGGAACTTGAATATGACCCCAAGTTCAGTGCCAGGTTAGTGTGGCTCCAGGGCAGAAGCAGCTCATTATCTAATGAGCAACATAAAGCAACAGGATTACAAATAGGGAATGTGGTTTAAATTCATTTGTTGCTGTGTTTCTGGGCAGACTGGGTGGTCTTGACCATTCCTTCTCTAGGCTATGCTCACCTAAAGCAGCCTGCTCTGCTCGTGGTCAGTCCTGACCACACAGGTTCAAGTTCCTTCTGTGGCTTCCTTCTTTTGTGTGTTTTCCTCGTCTGCTGTCCTGGGCTGAAAACTTCAACATGCCAGGCCTGAACTCACAGCACCTTCCTCAAGGCTGGCTGCAGGGGCCTGCTGGCATTACCACAGCTCCCCCATTATTTGTGCCTCAGAGTAGCAGCAGGCTTTTATGCTCCATTTGTAGAGCATGTAAGCTTGGTGGTGCTTTGCCCAGGACTTGGCCTTCTAGATGCTATTAAAAGTCTCACTTGAGCTCTTTGTGGGTAGTAAATAACTTGCCCATGTTTCCTGTAACAGTTTTTAATTTACAGATGAATACATTAGTAACTTCATATTTGGATTTTCAAGTAATTAATTCAAGTTCAACACAATTGGAATTAATGCAAGGCTGCTGAATGCTGCATGTTTTTGCACATCACACTGGACATTTAGAGATGAGGGCTGGCTTTGGGTTATTGCAGGCTTCTTTAGAGACCAGAGAAGTGAGTTGCTCACAGATCAGTGTGCAGCCCTGACCTTTGTGTATGTCTCTGGCAGGCCAGGAGTGAACCTGGTGCTATGGGGGTGGGTGGAGGGATGGGCATCGATCCTTTGTGCACTGGGCCATGTCACAGTCAATGAAGCATAGCCCTCTGATTTCAAAATGTAACAAGTCCACAGCAAACAGCTCCACTTCTTTTACCCATGGCAGTATCTGTGCAGAGCTCTTCTAGTGGAGCTAATAAAAACTCTTAGAAAGCAAAGATTTCAGTTCTATTCTGGTATAAATCCTCACAGTCCTGAAGATACTTGCATGGGCTGTTGCTGAAATAAAGAACCTCATAGTCCTCCATATTTATCCTCCCAACGTTGCTGCAAAGTGGGGATCTAGCAGTTCCTGTGCAGGTTGGGAGGGGGCAGGCAGAAAACCTCTCATTTACCACAGCTGCACAGCAGACAAGGCCAGGGAAGGGACTCCACCTCCAGGAACACCAGCCAGGAGCCTGCCCTGCAGCTGGGGTGTCCTCAGCACATAGAGAGCAGAGAGCCGCAGGCTTGTGTTTGGTAGCTGCTTCAGGGGGAGCCTGCAGTTGGAAGTGTTCATCATCTCACTCATAATGAAGCCATTACACCGCAGTCACAACTCGGAATTGCAGCTAATAGATTTTCATTTTGTTTTCCCAGTTAAGTCATGTTTGATAAATGCAGAAATGTGTCGGGAGCAGCTTATCTCAAGCAGGCAGTTGCTTTTTAAATGGGCAGCTTGGGTGTGCAATGCATGAAGGTTTTTTGAACGTAAAAAGGGATTCTGTAACAACTATCTACAGGTATTAGGTGGTGAACTCAGTTGAGTACAACTCCTATAGGTTTTAGGCATCTGTTGGCTTGCAGCTAACAAGATAAACAGGATTTTCTAAGCATGTGTATACACACCCGCACTTGAGTATATGTGCAAAAATTTTGTCATAGTAGATGTGCAGTTCTTTGTAACGCTGCCCGTGTTGCCTTAAAGACTGGCTTAAATTAATCTTAAAATTATTTTGTCGGAGGTAAATGAAATTCTATTACCTGCTTCTCTCCAGACGAATGCATACAGATGTCGTTTGTTTAACTTATTATCTGCCCCTTTGAGTTTAAGTGGTGCAAGCCAATTTGCACATAGCCCAATCGTGGTCTGGGAAGTACCAGTGGCAGTGCATGGTACGTCTTTGCCCTGGGTTGTCCATTTCATAATTAGTCTGGAGAAGTTTTCAGCAAAGGGTACCTCAGAATGCTTGGCTGGGAGATGGAAGTCATTCTTTTTCCTGTCTGGAAAATTTTTTGTCGTAATAAAGCAGCATTCTTGGAAATGCTGAAGCTGAGCCAGCTTCCCAAGGCTATCCCGGGAAACTTTATCGGCATTTTCAAACTTGGAAGCCAGACTACAAGCCATGCAAATATGCTTTTTAAGGCCAGATTTTCAAAGGCGTTTTATAGCTTTTGATATTTATATATAATTCTGATATATAGAACTTCTGAGAGTACCCAAGCAAATCCCACTCAGACACCTTTTGGCAACCAAAGGACATAAAATCATAAAGAAGAAATTTTCCTTCTGGTATTTCAGGTAGCACTTCTCCCAGAGGTGCGATGCACCACATCTCGGACTAAAAGGGGAAGCCCAGCCTAGCCTGGGGGATGCCACGGTAGTGGGCATGAGCCCTCCCTCTACTACCAAGCACCATTCCCAGTCAGGACACTTGGCAAGTATGCAAAGCCAGGCCTCGTGTGTCTGTCCTGGCCCTGTGCCCAATGCTCTGTGCATAAGGCAGTTCTCTGAATGCCTGTAACTGGATCAAACTGCTGAAGTGTTCGTCACAGCTACCACTCAGCAACAGTCACCCTATTGTTGGTGACTCATCCGTCCCCCCTTTTTCCTTCTGCCACCCTCCACCTTTGTCCCCTCCGTTTGCCTTCTGGGTCTCCTGTTCTCACCCCAGTGCTGCCCTGCGTTCTTTCCCAGGCTTTTCTTTCTCAGTTCTTTCTTCTGCCGCCGCCACTAATTTCTTGCTGTGGCACGCTCTGCTGTGCTTCCTGCTGCCGGATGAGTTTGAAAGTACATCTCCCTTTCTCCAGGCTTCAGCTATCCCGTGCTGCCATCACTTATACCCACATTTGTGTTCTCCATTCAGTTGTTCCCTTACCCCTGTTCCCAAGGTTCAGTCTGTATGTCTGCAAGTGTTCTGCTTTCGTCTGTCCCTCCCCATTGCTAACTGCTACTGCAACTGCACCCCAGCCCCAGGCTGACCTTCACCCAGTCCAACTCAGACATATAAAATAAAATTAGCCAGTATTGCATAATTCGATAAACAAGCCAGCCAGCAGATCCTGTAAACTGCAAGCTGTGCACCTACAGTAACATGACCTCAGACCATTAAAATCACATACTTTGCATCTGTTTTAGGATTTGTGTAAAATGTTGTACAGAGAGACTTTATTAGAGCTTAGCAAACCGAAAGCTGGTCTTGGATTTCCATCTGTCAGGAGCTATTAGATTGAATGTGCCACGGGGGTTAAGAAGAAGGAATTAGAAGTTTGAAACAATGTTTGTTGAAACTGCTGATGAATTATACAAATCCATGCTGTTTATCATACTGCTGTCATCTTTGTAATGCAAAATGATGGGGAAAAATACACTCACTGTAGAATCCCACGTCAAGAAAAAAATTGATTATGCGACTAAACTGTTCTTGGAAATGTTTTACCACAGCAAGATGTAAACAAGACATCAGTGTGACGACATTGCTATCAGCTTTGGAGAGCTCTCACTTACCTGAAAGCTTCCGCAGTCACTGCCAGTAACCCACATTGCAGTGCTCTTACATGGAAAATGTTGTGTTTTAATCCAAGGAGATGATACAGAAATTCTGGTGGCTGTTTTCAGCGGCTTCCTCAGCTAAGTTATATTTCTTTGTAGTTGCAATGATAAAAGTGAACAATAGCTGCACTGTCTGTGCCACACTATTTCTTCATTTCAAACTGATGGCATGAGCTTGCAAAAGGGAGCTGTTTCCCAAGGCAGCTAGCCGAGTCAGCTACTGCATTTCTGCCAGATTTGTGACTGACCGCTGAATTGCTATTTTCTAAGTCACTAGAGACCGGCTAAGAGAGGTGATCCGTTACAGATGTTTTGTTGGCTTGCCCCATTTCAAAGTGTATGGGCCCAGTGCGGGGAGATGCTGAGCCGAGGCCTCTCAGGACAGGCTGCTACAGCAGTGTATGTGGCAGCATCACGGGTACTGTGCATGTGCCATTCAGTGCCCGTGAGAATGGGTGCTTGAAAGCTAGTTGGCAAGCGTCTTTCAGCTGAACCCAGTGGACATTTAAAAGTGTCTCAGAACAAGAGTTGGTTGCCCAATGTCCCAAGCTATCCGGTGCTTCCGTTCCTTCCCACACACAGACCAGGCACTAGCTTACTAACTTTTGATGGGAGAGCAGTTAAATGCCTTTTATTTCTGTGTAGCAGAAATACAAAACAGAAGTAAACATGTCTGAGAGTTATATTTAAATAAATATCTGCTGCCAGGGGAAGCACTTTCTTTTTGCTTGCTAAGTGCCGCTAGCACGAGGGGGACATCGGAGCCCAACACAAGCTGTTTCTGCTCAGGCTGTCCATGAGGATCACCTTGCTGCTGATGCTGGTTTTACCAAATGGATGAAGGGATCCATGGTCAGGGGCCCTGTATTGTCTCCTTCCTAGTCTGGTTGGCTGAGATTCTTTTCCAGCTCCCTTACAGAGACATAGCGGAGTTTCAGCTGCATCAGGAAATCAAACCACCTGTTGTCATTCAGAGTCCCCCCAGGACAGGAATAGCCTTTCAAGTGCCGAGTTCCCTTCTCTTTGCACAGGCTTTTCCAGAGTTCTCATAGCTGTGTGGAGGCACCTCCAGCAACACAGCAATGGGTGGGCAGCCTTTGGGTACTCCTGGTGGCCCTTGAGTACTGTGACAATTGTCAGCCCGCAAGTTGCCTTAGTGGGAGCTGATGCTTTACAAATATGCCCTACATTCAGCAGAGCATCTCTGTTTGGGAAAGCACTGAAGTGCACCTCTTCAACGTTAATAGAATTTAAGTATTGACTTGAAGAGTTTGGTGCAGTAAGGATTTTAATTAAAATATGCTTTCTTCAATAATGTGCTTTAGATAAAATCGAGCCTCTTAGACAGCTTCAGTAAAGAAATGTTTCCCATAGTATTTGGAAATACATGGTGGAATTCTCTTTGATTTTAGTGCGGATGTGACCCTTAATTTATTTTTGTTTCTTTCAGTACGTCTCTAAAAAATAAATTTTGGAGGAATTTTCTATTGCCTCCGTTCGTTTATTCAAGTTTATGACTTCTTTGATGTCTTTTACAACAAATAATCAAATTCATGAGATTTCTGGTGCATTGGCAAATGCTTACTTTCAGTTAGTAATTATTCCAGAGATAAGACTTTCCAGCAAGCGGGTCTACTTGTATATACTAAATATGCTGCAACTACATTTTCCTGCATAATATGAGCCTAACGAGACTTTAAAAAAAATAGAAGTTGCAATATACCAAACTTTTCACATATCCTGGAAGTTTATAAAGTTGCTAGAAACTCTATTGAGTTTTCTCTCGGGCACTGAAGAAGCCCCCCTTACATCTCTCTGCATGCGGAATTAGAGAAGTTGTCCCATTAGTTGAGGAAACCAGCCCTTTGATCAAGTGCTAACGTGAAAAGGTTGAGTGGGGATTCAGTCAGACAGCAGTCTTACTGGGTGGGCATTGATGAAAACTTCAGCAGTTCCTCCTGTGCTCTGTTTTATTTTCTTAGAGAGGAAAAGGAGCACTTCCTGCATTAGTTCATAGAAACCCTTCAGGGACGGTTGATCAGCATTAAACTCTTTCCCACGGGCAGGATGTAGGACATGCTTGCAGAACTATACAGACCCATCACTGCAGTGTATGTATGTCCACCAGTTACAAAGTGATTCTGTTGTCCTTGCAACTTCTTGAAGCAGGTAAATTCCCTCCCCACTTGCATGATGCTGGGAGTGGGGCTCAGGGGAGCCAAGATTGGCTGGGCTGTGTCTGTGACCCCGGGAGCTCTGTGTGCTCCTGGCCCTGTAGTCCCTGAGCTGGAATGCCTACAGGTCACTGGCAGACACTGAGGAGACCCAGCAGGTCTCCTGTAGTCTCTTTTGAAGTGTTCACCAAATCAGCATTTAGACTTTATTTTAATGGCGCTGTGTAATCATATAGTTAAGCAGAATAACTGATTCCCATATCCCAGTGTTAGGGACTATTCAGGCTGCCAAACTCCCAGTCTCAATACATTATACCCTAAATGGGCTGGAGGGGAAACTTGCCTTTAGATGTTTAACTGTTGGTCCAAAGCAGCTCTGGCTGTATGCAGGGCTTGTTCTCCATGTCTCATTATTTGGCAGGAGGATATGCTTGCGAGAGAGGTCATTTCTTTTGAGGCAGTGATGTGTTTTACCTCCAGTCTGATTTTCTAGAAAGTGTCAGCAGGTTTGCAGCTTTTGCATGTGTTGTATGGCTCTGACAGTGTGTTCTGCTACTGGAGGTGTCATTTTTGTAAGTCCATTTATTGCACAGTATGCATTAGAATTTGCTTCATAGTTTGGCATTTGCTCAGACGCTGCTACCCATGTTCTGGGGCTTCTGTTGTCCAAGAATGAGAAAGAGCAGAGAGCTCCTCTTCAGGGGAGTTGCAGTCAAATGGCAGCAGGAATAGTAGCATGCAGGGCAGGCAGCAGTGGGCCTTGCCAGCTGTGACTGCAGCCCTGTTACTCTTCCATCCTCAGCTCTATCTGCTCCTGCAGTGCTGCACTGTGCGAGGGATCCAGCACAGCACGCAGTGTTACATCTGTCAGCAGTTAGCAGTGTGCACATCGCGTTCTGCTGCTGCAATGACACATCATCCCCTTCATCTCTGAGGTTTGATGACACCACTATTTCAAATGCCAGCATGAGTTTTTGTGTCCTTTCAAATAAGAAGGCATATTTGAACTACCAGAGAGGAAACAATTGGTGTCAAGTCAAAGTACCGATAAGTTTGTTTCTAATGAATGCTACTCATCCAGCCAAGTTTGCTCCAGAAGGAGATGGCAGATTCAGGACAGAATATAATCCCTGCTATCAAAAGATAATTATGAGAGCAAATACCTGTCTGTATTCATTTTCAGCTAGGTGCTGAGCAGAAAATGCCACCGTGCAAAATGCTGGGTAGGAAATAGAGAGGATTTCAGTATCTTGTAACATATTTTCTTAGAGGTGATAAAAATGAAAGGCACACTGTTTGCTTTTACAGATTTTTTCACTTAGAGCCAAACCAAAAAAAAAAAGCCATTTCAGATGTGAATTGCATCACTGGTGGAGGTGAATAAGCAGGTAGCAGCAGAGGTTCTTAACGTGGATGACGGTGGTTTTTGTTTTGTCCCCCAGTACTTTCAGCCATTTGGCTCTTTGTAAGAGATGAAGGCAAGAAGCAGTGCTGGGCATCCCTGCACCCAGGGTCTGTGTGAGGACAGCTGTGCTGGCACAGGGCAGGGCTACTGCTGGGCATCTTTTGGTGCATGCACTCCTCCGTGGGCCTAGTCTTTTCCTTCTTGGCATCACACTTATCTCTGAAGAAGAATTAAGTGCAAGGGAGTTTTTACAGGTGGGTTCTGAAGGCTTATTTCCCCACAGGGAATCTTTTGAGCAGTCACAGTGACTCGTTCAGGAGGAAAAAAAAAATTGTTTCAAAACCCTTTTTGGGATTTTGAGGTTCTATTAAAGGACTGTGCTCCTCTGTGCTCTTTTTTTTTGTACTCATGCATAACAAAATATGATCCCCACCAGACTGCATGGAGAAGTTGCTGGTTACAAGCAAAAAGTGCCTTCAGCTTTCCTCTCAACAATGCTGTTAACTTCATGCGAGACAGAGGCCCTTATTTTTCCCCAGATTATTCCAGGCACTTCTCCAGTATAAATAAGAGTAAGTAATTCATATCCTGAGATGTCAGAAATGTTTAGGGAAAGATTTCTCCCATCAAGCCGTTTGGTTTAGGCATTGGGCTGCGCTCTGTTCCCTGCTCTGTGGCTTGTGCCTCGTAACCAGGAGGAAGAGCTCCTTCCCTGCCCAGCCACCCAGCTAGAAGCAAGTGGAAGATTATCAGAGGATAGCGTCAGGTGTCATGAGTCCTTTGGTTTGGGCGTGGGGTAAAAGCTTCTGATGCTGTCATACGGTGTTCAGCCATTTAACTGCACATCTGTGCCGAGAGGCAGCCCAAGCACTGCTTGCCATGGCTGTGCTTCCTCCCCACCCCACATCTGAATTCTGGGCACTTTCCATCAGACGTGGAAGGGCAGAGAGCTGCCACTCCAGCTGGAACAATGCGGGCGCAGTACAGCCACCTCCCTGTCACCTGCCAGGGCACAGCTGGAGGTGGGGGACCAATCCTGGATCCCAAAAGCAGCCTGCCTGCGGGGCTGTGCGCCTGCAGAGCTTCGGAACAACCCACAGCCTGCCTCACTTCTGCCGCTGCTCAGTGTGCGTGCTCGGCTGTGTCACCCCTCTCCTTGGCACCCTTCTCAGCTGTGGATTGACTGCCAGCTTTGCTTCCTGAAAGTGCTAACAAATCCAGTAGCCAGAGAAACTAGAGCAAAGGGGACAAAGGGGCTCAAACTTGGCCATGATCTGTTCATTTGATTTATATTGGAACAGGTTTATAATGACCATAAATGATTGTTTTTCCAAGGGGTATCTAAACAAGTAAAATAGACTACTCTACATACTCCCACACATCCTAAAGCTGTGTTTGTATGCATGCAGGTGAATTCCTTCACCTCCACTAGCCAATTGCTGCCATAAAGGGCCACTGGCCGCACAGGGTGGCAGTTCCACCTATAGCACGTGGAGGAGCCCACTCCATTCGCTTCTCTATAGAGCAGACACTGACAGGAGGTTCCCTATAAATCTGACCACCTTTTACCTTCTAAACCAGATGATGCTTACATTTCTGTATACTAATCAGTCAGACCATACGTCTCAGATGCAAGATGAGAGCAAAGGTTTCACATCCAGGCAGTTTCTTGAGGTCTCTTTGAGCAAGAACTTTGCACACCAGCAGAGCTCCCTGTGCCAGCGCAGCCCATCACAGGGAAAGGCTGAGCTCTGTGGGTGCTCTTGTTGGTATTGTAGGCCTAGAAAAGAAAGAAGTGAGTGTTAGCAAGTAAGTGAGTAGGGAAAAGTGCAAAGACAACAGTAATACTATGTAGTAATACATACCAAATGGCTTTAAAATGTTAATTGCACTGTGTACTGAGTCAGGCATAAAGTCATCTGAACGTGACCATTCCATATAAACTGAGGATAGTAACCCTCAAGATGTAGCAAGCGGGCAAAGCAGGTTACTCCCTCACTTCGTATTTTCAGACCACATTTGTTGCATATGTTGCATGGGAGTCTCCAGATGCTGAAGCACGTTGTCAGTAGGTGCCTTCACTTCTTAGAGGGAGGTCAGGTGGCTCTGTGACTTCTTAGTGAAATTGAGAATTTAGGAATTAAATAATAACTGCCTGCAATAAGCCTGAAGTGTTTGAGGAACCTGGCATCGTTTGCCTCCATCGTAGGAAATACTGAAAAATCACCACCCATGCACCAAATACCGATTTCATCCAACCTTCTTTGTAGCCTGTGTCACATCAGATAGGAAACTTCCAGAGGTGGCACGATTTGGGGGAGGCTATTTTATCTTATGCTGCTCTATGCCTGTTTGCTGACAGCCTTCCCCAGCATATCACTGCTTTTGGTACTTCTGACTTGCAATTTACTGCACCCCACGTCAGCAGAAACTGCTATATACTTGTATATACATCTGATCTTTTTTCTTTTAAGAACCATGACATCATTCAGCAGTTCATCCTTTGTGAGTTTGATGTCCATCCTGTTCTTAGCCAGATTAACCATTCAGTTTTGCTGCTCCCCAGGTAAACAAAATAAATGGTTGTTTGTGGGCCAGATATTCCCGGTTCTCTGTAACTCATGGTACGATTGTGCTTTAGAACTGTAGAGCAGAAAAAAGACACATCCTCATTAAATACTGTGGGCTAAGAGTCGTGATCCACGTGTGAGCTACTAATCCGAAATCCAGCGTAATATTATTTATGCAATTTGTGTTGATTGGGGGATAAAGCAGATTACTTTTTAGTAAATATCTGGCTTTAGAATGAATTGACATCTGCCTACGTCAGCCTGGGGACTGCAGGATGTGGATATATTGCTGACTCAGTGTAATTGCAGGTTTCCTCTGTGGCCACCACCTACATCATTTTAGCCTCTTTACTGTCTCAGTTATCTGATCTGAAAAATGGGAATAATGCTTCTAGGAGTGCTGCCACGTACATTGTAACATCTGTTAGGACACTGGAATGAAGTTGTTGCCACTTTTTCCATTCATTTTAATGGAATTAGTGTCAAGACAGCAATGCTTTGATGTAAGAACTCCCGTGATCCCTCGGTATCTACTTTAGGAGGCCAAAATATTCGGCAGCTGCCGAAATGGTTTTCCATCTGCCCAGGTCTTTTCTCTTTAACACGTGTTTTATAGTGCTGAGTAACTGTATTCATTTCAGCTTATGTCATCTTGGATCTTTCTTCAGGCTAGACTGAAATGCCTCAGCTCACAGTGAGTGGAACCAGGCTCCATAAGCAGTCTCATTGATTTCAGAAGGGCTTTCACTGATATGTTGTACTATTCATTGTTGAGGAAGGGAACAAATACCACAGCCTGGCTCTGTACAGCGAAAGCAACAGAAACTGGGGGGTAAGGAGTAGGAATTTCAGAGACAAGGAAACCTTTCATGAAATAAAGATGCGAGGGAACTGATTCATCTGAATGCCTTAACTCTAAAGAAAAGCTTTGACTGGCAAGTGATAGAATATAGTATAGAAGCTGGCATCTGTAGTAAGGCAAAATTTAGAAAGCTCTTTCTGAATAAGACTATAAATTATTTGTCTGCTGTACCATAAATTTTACCCAAACACTGTGAATTCAACTGAAGTATGACTTTAGCCACCAAAGAATTCCGGGATTTAAGGGATGTGGTGTTTCTGGGAGGGAGGCAGGGGCTTGCTTGGTCGTGTACCATTCATTTTCAGTCATGTTTTACAGGCAGGCCTATTGGAAATCATGTGATGCACCAGCAGCACAGCTTCAGAGCTATTGAAAAAGAGTGCAGTTACACCTGAGTTAAAAGGTTAAAGCCTGAAAATGATGTAAAGGTTTAAACCCAGAAATGCTTGTGTGTCTACTGACCTGTCTGCAGGCTTTCTGTCCCCATGCCCACACCAGGTGCATGTCCCTGTTGTGCCATCCAGCTGGTACTGCAGGGCAGCAGTGGACCACACTGGGCGCTAATGCAGTGCTGAAGATCTGCTTTCCCCCAGCTATCTTGCTACCTGAACCAAAGAGAAGCTTGTTAATGGTTGAAATGGGAAAAAAAATACTGATTGCTGTTCACATCTGTAGTGAGTGCTGCTGCTGGCCTGTTCTTGGTGCAACGGTGTGGGCTGGGGACTCTCCCTGGTGTGCACCCAAGTGAAGCTGCCGCAGATACTGACCTTGTTGAAACAAGTTGTGTTCAGTCATCTCCATGCCAGCTGCTGTATCGTACCTTGGTAGCAGCTACATTGGAACCCAATTAGGCAGAGCATGGCTGCTCCTGTCATTTGACAGCGTGCTGCCTGGAAACCTGAACAACTGTTCTGCCACAGCACCGCAGTTGGGTTTGCTCCAAGGTGCATTTCAAGGGCCCAGTTTTAGTGGGCATTAGTTGGACATTTTGCCTGAAAATAAGACAGCTTACTTATACACTCCCTTGGAAAAAGCATTAGGCTGATGTTTGCAATTGCCCGTTTCCTATTATTTCAGCTGTGAAGAAAGTAAGCTGGTGGAAGTTAAACAATCTAAATCTCATGCCTGCTTTATCATTTCCAATGCTTTACCACTCAGAATCCCCAGTTGAAGTAGTTGTGTCTGCAGTTTGGGAGGAGAGGGAAGAGGACGTTTCCTTTTCAATGTGTACACAAAAAGTTGGTAATGATTTTTTACTAGGCTGCCACTGCCTGCTCTGCTTTCATTTACAGCAGAATGTCTCATAAAAGAGAAGGATTAAAGTACCAGTGGTGTTCAAATTGGCACGTCAGTCACACTTTTGGTCACATCTGGGATTTTCCTACATCTTGAAATTTTTCTGGATAGCAGCTAAAGCAGAGAATAAGCTCCTGGTACAATCCGTAAGCATAATTAGTTGTTTTATGACTTTAAGGCAAGCTCGGGTCTTAGTTATATCAAAATCAGTCCAGTTCCAATAATCTTTCCTTACAACAACATATTATATTGGAGACAAAGCTCAAATAATTCATATGTTTTCTTTAGCAGGAAAAAAAAATGAGACTGCTTAGCTGCTGCACGTTGCTACCTTCTGAACTACTGCAAGTCCATAACCCGTATCTCTATGCAGAAAGACATGTTTTTTTCTCTAGTTAGAGAGTGAAAGAGCAGGATTTCATTGTAATTAAATAGAAAAAAAATAGGAAAAGGAATGTCTTAAGGAAACCCGGGAGAAGAAAAAAAATATATAAATGATATGATTCTATGATTCTATGATCTGGCTTCTTATTTTAAGGAAAAGAGCAGCCCATGGTCTTGTGAGGTCTTACAGCTATCGTCTCTCCCTCGGGTTACAGCTGTGCAGGATAAGGTGCTCAGAAAATAAATAAAAAAAAAACATGACAGCAAAGCCTCCAAATCTCATGTGCTGGAGGTGCCGGTGACACACAGTACATCCAGCCACATGCCCAGCTCATTCCTTGCTGAGGAATTTGAGAGCCAGGCCTTTCAATCCACCCTCCTTGGCAGTACTCCAGGATTACTGAGGCTTTGAAAAGCAGGACTGTTCTGAAAGGGGGGGTGGCAGTCCCAAGCAGCCATTTGCAGTGGTATTGCACATCCATCGTCTCCTTGTAACACAGGGCCACGTGCGCACACACATCACAGCCAGAGCTCTTTTCACTGACTGAGCGCTGGAATGGATGCCAGAGAATTAGGAGGAACTGGCCAGCCTTCAAGATTTCTTCACAAGGACTTCTGAATCAGCTCCTGTGCCTCTGTACTCTCATGTCTGTGTGTCTGGTAATTTGCTCTACTTTATGTACGCTCTGTTCATCATACAGATTGGGTTTTTTCTTTCTGCGGTAGTTCCTCTCGCTTTGCCAGCACCTTGCCATTTGCAGCTTTAATGCCTATTGACAGCATTTTGTCAGCCATAGCTGCCAATGTATATTCCTTTTGCAAGTTGTTCACCCTCGGTTTTATAGATAGCTATAAATTTCCTCACAGACTGATTGAATAGTTTGTTTTCATTTGCTTTTCATGTGGAATAGATTCTACAAAATGAATAGATCATCGGAAGATTGAAAACAGAGATGAGGAAGCTTATCTAGTGTGTACCAAAGCCATTCCCATGCGTCTAGCCTGGTTTGTATTACCTTCAATGAGGGAGTTTTGCAACTTCCCATAGGCAGCTCCCTGGGCAGCTCTAACGCTGTGCTCAGCCCCAGCACACATGCCCAAAGATTATTTTCTACTGTTGATAACATTGTGCTTCCCCAGAACTCAGGAACATGAGCAATGAGCCTGTCAGTAAAGCTCCAATTACAAATTTATAAGTTAACCAATTTGTTCCTGCTTTGGTAGTGGAAACTAGCAGAAATGCAGAAGAGAGCCAGCCTCAGCCCCTACTGGATTGATCCTTACACAAACTACACTCCTGACCCTTAGTATTTTATGAGAAAAGTGTTTCTAGTGTTGCATTGCAAAGCACTGTCATCCCACAGCATTTTTTTTTCATTTACTATTATTGTCAGAACTAAATTGCTTCTTGATATTCAGTGAGGTGCCACGATTTCTTGCAGAGGAACAGATGTGGTTTCTTCTCCCACGCCACAGCTGGAAATAAATGCTCTGATTGTTGCCAACTCTCATCTCGCAGTATCTTCTTTACAGAAAAGCTGTGTCAGAACATACAGATTGTTGTGGCTTGGTGACATATCTCAGGAGTAGCTATGTTTCCTGTTAAACAGCTTATCATGACTTCCTTTAAGCTCTGAAGATGTGATTAGTTAGCATTGCTTGAGTGTGCCAAGTCAGTGACGAAACATTGTTTAGTGCATATCCCAACACAAATCAGTTGATCATGGTTCAGCAAAATGAATGGCCAGAAATCATTCAGTTGTATTGCTTTGAATGTTCTTGATCTCAATTTGCAACTAGATGGATACAAATCTGTGGCATTTCTAATATTGCAGCTTTACTATATAGATGGTAACTGCTCCAGATACCAGAAAATGTTGGGCTTGAGTTAAATCTAAATCACCCACTGTTGTTCTTTACTGTCCTTTAGTTATCACGGTAAATGTCTTCCCATGTTTGATTTACTATTAGTCTTGATTTGACAATAGTGCAGGGATACCTCCTTCAAGATAGTGACCCTATGATCCTTGGCTACTGTAGACCCACCTAGATTACTGTTAATGTTTTAGAGTGCCTAAACAGTTCAGTAAAAAAATGAGAGAGGTTGCAAATACGTTCTGAGCTCCTTGTGCTTTTTATAGGAACTGGTTAATCGCTCAGAGAACAGCACCCAGCAAGCAGTGATTAGAAAGACTCCTCCATTCACACTACACTGTCTCTGCCAGTGTGGGAAACTATTACGTCTTCTTTGTAACACACCAGTCTTTATGAACTTTACTTCAGATCTCTAACCTATCCTTAAATTAGGTCACTTTTTCCCCAGCTAGCTCAGTAGGCAACCCTTTTTCCATCAGCTGGCTCCAATTATGTGATCCTCATGTGCTATCTCTGACTAAATGCTCTTTGAAGTTAGAAAGTGGAAAGATGCCCTTGGTAAGCTACTTTGATTCAATTGCTTCAAATAGAAAGATTGCTGTTGAGATATAAAGGTTAATTTTACCCATCTCAACTCCAGTTAAACAAGAATTTAATGAAGTCCAACAGATGCTGAGCGTGCTACTTCTGATACCCCCGTTTTTCCAAATTCTTCACACAAATCTTTACCTTGATTATGTTTTCTAGCAAAGTATATGTTGCTTGGCCTAGATTTTGATAAAATCATAGAAGCCAGGGATGAGCCTACAGAGAGTAATCCAAGATGCTTAGTATGCTTTGAAAAATATTAACTGCTTGCTTTAATTCCTCAGTGGGAGACCAGTGTTCCTAGTACATGCTGAACACTGCAAGGAATTGTCCTATACCTAAAATGACAGACGTGCAGCCAAGCATGTGGCCAAGCCCAAAGACCTGTTTGTGCTGCTTATGTTTTGGCTTTGACTGAAGTCTGACTCAAGGGCAGGAGCAGCGCTGCAGAGGTGGAGAACCAGGGCTCAAGCCCTTACCCCACAGAAGGATAAGCAGCATGGCATATACACGCTTGGCATGTATCAGTTAAAAAATACAAAGTCTTCTATTAAAAAGGAAACCCCTTCATAATCCCAAGCATATAACTGACTTGCAGATCAGATCTTCCAGAATGCTGGTGCCATAGCAAGTGGAAGTGTCTCTGACTACCTATGATGTCAGTGATACACTGCTTAAGTAGATTGTGACAGTCAGATTTACAGCAAAGTTCTGTTACACCGAAATTGAGTCTGCATGCAGAATACAGTTTGCTAGGCCTTAACATCCAAAGGCTGTAGCATAGCGGCCCCTGAGAACAGGTTCACATCAGAGATGTTAATTGTTCCCAAACATCAGGCAAGTAATCTGCATTTTGAAGAGGCTCTAGATGGGCATTTCCATAATTTATGTTTTACAAAGTCCACTGATGCATATTTGCATAATAGACCACAACATTGCCAGCAGATCCATTGCAGCACATGGTGTCAGCTCTCATGATGTTCCAGTGGGTTTTTCCCTTTATTGGAGCTCTTCTGACACAAAGAACTTGTCAATAGCTGATACATCTCAAAGAGAAGACTGAGTGCCTGTCAAAGCTTCTTTGGCTAGATTGGCAGCACACACGAATCAAGCTACACGTGCAGTCACCTAAGAAGTGTTTTGCATATATCCATGCCAATTCTGTGCATAGAAGCAATTGAAGATGATTTATATATTTACTGTATTTAGGGCCTTAGCTGACCTACATAGAACAGTCCATCCCTTCTCCTGGAGTCTCCCATTGCACTCCACTCACTTGCAGCAATACACTGATGCTTTCAGGCTCTCCAAATTCTTCCCGCTTAAAAACTACAGTTATTTTCTCATCACCACACTCAGCACCTGGGCACAATCCAGTGGAGAGGTGCTGCAGGTGCCAGCAGTAGGTCTTTGGCAAACACTCTGGCTCTATCACTAGTCCCATCTGGGCAGTCAAGCTTGAGCACATCTGTATAGAGAGAAGACAGCCGTAAGCTTGAGGTCTTTGGATCCCAATGCGATATTTATCACTCTCAAAATGGCATGGTTGATTTTTTTCATTTTTGTGTTGGAATTAATACCTTAAGGAGCTGCTATTAGATGTGTGGGATTGTGGCCAGAAGTGATTCTTCCACATGGCTAAATGGGAAAAGACAAGTGGTTTCCACTGTGTCACTGCTTACCAATGTAAAGTTTAGCAGCACTGTAAATCAGGAAAAGGGAGAAGGTTTATAGCCCTCAGTCTGTCATGTACCACGCTGGGCTGAGCTAAACTCAGTGCTGCTACTTTCGATGTAGATGTCTCTCATTAAATTGGAAGGAACATTTCACTTCACTCACCCGGGACAGAAGCAGGGAATGGAATCAATGCCAGTCCCGGACAGGTATCTCCCTCCCTTAATTTGATGCATAGGCTGAGTGTAGTCTTCTGCATGTGTTAACAGATTCTGCTTCATTTTGTAAGACATCTTGTTAGAAAAGTTTGGTCTTTTTACCCTTGGTTGTGTATCTCCTTTAAATTTGTGTCTTTGTGGATATTCTTTATTCTGCTCAATGTGATAAGGGCTCGTCAGTTTCACTGCATGTTATAAATAAGATCGTGTTTTTAAGCCCTTCAGTATTTTTACATGAAACATGTCTTTCTTCTGCAGATATTCAGTAGAGTGATGGCTCTAATCATCCTCTCTGTCAATAACTGTCAACTGTGATAGAACTGGGGTTCTGGTTGGCCGGATAAACCTAGCAATGTGAAATAGAGGATATGCATGTTGAATATTTGCCACATTAGAAAAGAAGAAAAGACTCATTTAAACTTCCCATACCAGAGGCAAAGCAAGCCTAATGTTGCGATATTTTCCATTGCTGCTCTTGGTGGTAGGTCTAAAATTATTGATCTAGGATAATACCTTGCTATAGTTTTTTATTTTATTCTATTTTATTTCAGTCCTCGTTGAAATGAAAGGTTAGAAAGACTCAAATAAATAAATATTTCCTACCAGTTTACATAAGGACCAGGGCTATCCATTGGCATTGTAACTGATCTTTTCTTGTCATTCACATTAAGAGAAATCAAGACGATGAGTGGATTGATGTGATTTCAGTGTCTATTCTATAATTAAATATCAATTGTGATTATATCCTACTAGAATGTTTCTAAAAGATTATTAGCATGAGGTTCTGTTTGTGCTGAAGAAGTGACAGAAATACAAGAAACATTTGAAAACCTCACTGCTGCCATCATTAATGTGATGGAAGTGGGAATCCAATCATTTAAAAATCATACCAGAGGAATTATGTCTGTCAGTGTTTTTAAGAGAGCAATGGAATAAGTGGAATAATTTATCTGGCTTTTAAATAGTGAAGAATGATGAGAGAACATCATGTTTGCAGGGAGAAAAGAACTCTGAGATGTCTTGTGGAAGTGTTTGCAGTTGGCTCTCTGTGGCTGTCTTGCTGGAAGTCAGTGCCTTGCTTCTGGGATTTAGTTGGGCTGCTTGAAATGTATGTGTTGAATTCATCCTGCCTTGCAAAAGCAACTGTGAGCTGAAAGGTTTCTGCCTTGAGTCACCGAGCTCTTTGGTGGGAGGGGAATTCTACGATTTACTTTCCTCTGCCCATTCCTTACAGATGCATCTGCTGCTGCTGAAATTGGAGAGCATGGATCTCATCTCCCTGCCCTCCTCGGCATCTCTTGTGGAGTGAGTCACAGACCTCACTCAGCAGCAGGGAGCTGTTCCTCATGTCTCTTCTTTTTGCTTACCTAATTTATGTACTGGTACTTAATTTGAATAATTTCTTCCAGTATGATTTGGTCCAGTTTGCCCTAGGGTAGACCCAGGTGCAGAGAGCTCATAGCAATGTTGCAGAGCCTCTTTCAGACTGAGACCCCTTGTCTGACTGGGTAATGCACAAGACGCCGGGGTTCACGCACCCCTCCTGAATCAGCCACGAGAAGGATTTGAACCCAGTTGCCTTCCACCATGGTTTCAACTGCTGTCCTTGTTTGCAGATGTATGCATCATGCAGTCTGCTCTCCTACCTTCTGGTATGACCCACAGGCCCATGCCGATGAGGGCTGGCTGAGAGGAGCACTGGTGTCCTTCCTCCACCTGCATCCCAGTGCCACAGAGCTCTCAGCTCCCTGGGCCTGGGTGCATGATCAGCAGCAGAAATGGTCATGGCTTCTGAGGGGAACTGAAGCACCTGGGGAACTGTGCCCCTGCGGTGCGACAACCGCAGAGAGGATGCTCTGAGAACCTCAGTGGTGCAAAAATAGTTGGCTCTGGCAACCAAGTTGTCACACAGAGAGTTCTTTGTGCATTGGTGTGGCTCGTGCACCGGTTGTAGTACGCTCAAACATAGCCATTCTCTCAAGCCGTGTGACTCTTCCTCATCTTGGGCCTGGAGGAACGGTCAAGGGTGCTTGTCTGACTTGTGTTTTCATCACAGGGAGGAGCTGCTGTTCAGATATAGGCCTCAGGGCTGAGGGACATATGCTGGTGGGTAATGTATTTATTCTGGTGGCACAAACTTTGCTTCAAGTTAAGCTTTACATTCAGATCCTTGCTGTAAGTAGAACTTACGTTGCTACAAGTGTAAGATCATATCCAAGCTTTTTAAAATTGAGCTTTGTCTGCTTAGAGCCATAGAGCTACATTAAAATTACAGTTACAAATGTCAATCGCAAATGCAATTAGCAGCTTATGAAAAGGCTGGATATTTGTTACATGTAAATTTTCAAGCAAGTAAAGGTGCAGTTTCCCCTTGAGGGAAAGAGCTCCTACAATACATACTCTTCTCAAGAAGAGGAGGAGTTGTCTGGGGGAGAGGAGCCGGGATGGCTTTAAATGTTCTGTACTTCCAAAATAAGTTTATGTTTTCCTCATATACAGTTTAATTAAGCCTTCAATTTGACCTTTGTATTGAGCAATAAAAGTTAACTGGGAAAGATGTGGGTAGAATGAGAACACAAACAAAGCATGCCCCACGTCAGCCAGTGTGAGAACTGTTTCTGTAACCAGAACTAATGAGATCATCAGGACAAAAGCAACAGCCAAAGCATTTTCAATTATTACTAATATTTTTCTTCCTTGAGCCAGTTTATATTTTTCTTAATTACACAGCCCTGAGCTGTGGCGTGATATTTAGCAGATGCCTTCAGCACTTGGCGTGCTGATCACTTGCACACTCCAGACTGGCAGGGGTACCTAATCTTTGAAGTCTAGAGTGCACATTCATCTTCAGCTATAAAGGTCAGTCCTGCATTCCTCGCATCCCCCCAAACTCCCATTAAGTTTAATAGGAGTTTTGAGCACGTGAGGAATGAAGTATCAGGATCACTCTCCATCTTCTGGGTATTACCAGTGAGGCATGTACAGAATTTCTAAACATAACTAATTAATTGCACCGCACAGTGATGGCAGAAAGCTGTCACGGAGCTTTTTAGTTGTTTCTTTCATTACAAGAAAGTTACAATAAAAGTTCAACAGATTTACTGGGAACATCATGTTTCACAGATACTTCCATGCTGTGTCTCAGGATATCGTGTCAGCTGTGCTGCACTATGTATGAGGTATCTGGCAAGCTAAACAAGTTTAGGCGTACAACCACAAACATGTGCCTAGGACTAGACTAAAAACAGATGTTTCCAGGAAATGTACAAGATGTTTGTCATGTTTTAAGCCTATACTTTCAGCTTGTCTGCATTTAAATAAGTCTTCTATTAATATAAACAAAATGACGAAACCTTTTCTTGCCAGTGACTGATGGATAAATGGAACTATTGCTGAATCACACAAGGTTTGTTAGGTTAGATTATTTCTTCCCAAGAAAAAGATGGAGTGTTCTATTTTGACATATACCATTGTAGGGGCTGAGGCAGTTATACACATGGGTTTACTTTTCAGCCCTCAGAACAAAACTTATTTTGTTATGGCTCATGAAAATCATGCAGGGTTTGCTGTGGTTGCTCTATATCAAAAGCCAAACAAATATAGTGATGGGTTTCCTTACACTAAAACAGCTAAGATTTGTTTTCATTTATTTATATTTTGAATTTCCACGTATATAGACAACAGATTGGGAATGAGGAAGGAGTTGCCACTTAATCTAACTGTGGCTTCCAGGCACCTGACATCTCAAATTGTCTTGCAGTTGTTCCTGACTCTTCTTTATTGCCTTTTTTTCCTTTGTTACCTTTGACTCTTTTTTTATAACTGTAGCTCCTGAAAGTCCCAGGCAGCGTTATTTCTTGAGGATAGTGGCTATGGTTCTTCTCACCCTGGAGAGCTTAAATTCAGAATGCACAAAGTGTTTGAGAAATAAAGTAGTCCTCTTGCTGTCCTACAGGGAGGAGGTGATCTGCCACAGTTCCCACTTCTCTTCCAGTCTCCTTAAAAAGAGAAACAGAATGACTGCAGAGCTAAAACTAAACACTCTGATTAACCTGCATAATCTTGACTCATGTTACATAGTGGACAATGGCAAGCCCCACATTTTGATAGCTGTATCATGAGTTCATCACACACTGGGAGTTCTCACATTCCCATTTCCACAGTGTTCCAGTTTCCATGTCTGCCACAGCTGTAACTGAAAATAATTAGTGCTGGTCTTAATGTCAGGATAATAGATTATTTGGAAATTGTTGTTACATTTTATGGCGACAGCATTGTTTTGCAATTTCAGAGTTCCTTCCTTTGAACACGTAAAAGTAATTTCAGCTTTTGCTACCAGAGGTGATAAAAAGCTAATAATAATACTGCAGCATCTACTGTAATTTAAGAGCCAGTTCCACCAAGTTGCACCTTGTTTTAATTTTCTCCCAGTCTTGTCTGCCAAAACCAAGCCTGTGATCAAAGTGAAATCAAGCAGCAGAGCTACAAGGTTGGGAGTAAGCATAGGGACTGACCAGTTCACTTTAGACCTGCGTCTCATTGTAACCATGAGGAGACATTCGAGTCCAGGGCACTAATTTGTCACTGTAGATGCTGACATTCTCTTTTCAAAGCACAGCGTTTGCAGGAAAGTCTAGGAAGAAATGAATGGGTCTGGCTTGATGTAATTAGAATCCCAGAATTGTAGAGTCATTGAATCTTTAGAGTTGGAACGGACCTCTGAGAGCCATCTAGCCCAATTCCCCAGCACTGCACAGGGACACCACAGCAGGATCAGGTTGCCCAGGGCCTGATAAGACTGGCCTTGAAAGTTTCCAGGGATGAGGCACCCACCACAACACTGTGTAACCTGTGCCAGTGCCTCACCACCCTCACTGTAAAAGACTTTTTCCTTATATCCAACTTAAATCTATCCTCCCTGAGATTGAATCCATTTCCCCTTGTCCTGTCAGCACAGACCCTGCTACAGAGTCTGTCCCCTTCTTTCCTGTCGCTCCCCTTTAGATGCTGACAGGCCGCTCTCAGCTCTCCCCGCCTTCTCTTCTCCATGCTGCACAGCCCCAGCTCTCTCAACCTGTGCTGTAGGAGAGGCATTCCATTCCATGGATAGATTAATGTGGGAAAGCAGAAATAAACAATCCCCCCCCTCTTTTCCCCGCTCTCCCTCCCTCCCCATTTATCTAGGTAGAAGGTTCTCCCTAGTAACTTATAGGGTAAAACCCTGGAAAATGTCTTCAAAATCTGCGCATTTTTTGTGGGCTTGGTGGATTGATGAGCATTGATTCTCTGCTGTCAGTACACCGCTCCACTGGAAACCAGGCTGCTGTAGCTAACACGTACAAGCCTAGCCTGGCAAATCCATTTCGTTTCTATTTAGAATACCCTCCAGAAAGTGCCTCTTTCTCTTTCCCTGTCTGGAGCAGGAGCTCTTTGCCCTTACCCTTCATGTCAGTGGAGATGTTGTGGAGCATTCTCATCTCAGGAGATAAGGAGGGCTCAGTGGCACTAGCAGATCTTTGATGGGAAAAACTTCATCACACTGATCATTTGCAATCACAGAGAAAAGACTGAGCTCTAGTCAGGTCAAGAGAAGATCAAAACCAGAAATGTTTTCCTTTTTTTTTTTAAGCTGATGAAATTATTTGTCCCTTGGCAGGACAATAGGAAGCCTCTACAGATGCTTAAGTAGACCTTACTGATGCTGTTCATTAGCAAGCAATAGCATGCGAGTGCACCAGTCAATAGTTTGATAATTCCTACCAGTGCCAGGGCAGCCAGCTGCAAAAGGTTGAGGCTAGGGAGGTGTAACTAATGTCTGGGCTGCCAGTATTGCTGACCTTGTGTCAGCTAACTTGATAATTCACAATAACCTAAAAAAATATTACCCACATGATTTTTGCCCTGTATCATGACTGGCTGAGATTAAGGTGTGCTGTAGTGTGTGACTCACCAAACGTGTTTGGAAGGCATACTCAGCCCTCGCCACAGGGGAGGTTTCCCACTCCTAAATTGGATGGCAGTGACAGATTTGTCTCTCCCTTTTATCCTGGCTAGTCTCTCTGAGGAGTGGTATTGATTCACGTAAGTATTTATGAGAAGTTCAGTGCCATCTTAGCGGCACGTGCATTACTGGGTAGCCATCTGCGGTTACATCGTTGAGGTGAAGATAATCCTAAATGCTCTAAACATCGAGGTCAAGTAATTTTCATTACGTGTTTTGTTGATGTTGTCAAGCTGTGAATTTAACTACAGTTAATGCAGATGAAAGATGAGCTAAGGAGGGGGACTCAGACCCCTGGACTCTCAGAGCTGCTCTCAGCACTCACAGTGATCGTGGGCCTAAGGGGACTTGGGGCCATCTTCACTGACCCCAGCAGACTTAGTCCCAGGCAGGAGTCCTGAACGGCTGCTCATGGGGGCTGCTGGGTAGCCAGCTGCCAGCACCGAGTATACCTTCTGGCAGGATTTGAGTGTTCGCAGTAGAAGCCTGGATAAGGGAAAGCATGGGAGCTGTATTGTGATTGCTATGTAGTGTATAAAAGATCTTAAAACAAACGTAATTAGAAGTATATACTGAAATTCTGAATATATCGCATGAGAAAAGTAACAGTGTAGAATCACATTCACATGCCAAGGTCCATAGGCCATCTATGTAAGGTTAGCTAAAGTCTTCAAAGATTGAAACTCCATTTCTGGAAAAAAAACAGAGTGATGATGGTAAGAAAGCTTCCAGCAATGGAGAGAGCTTTTACTTGTGAAGCGCAAAGCTTCAAAATGCAGAAGGTCAATACCAAAACAGACTGAAGGTGGGGTTTTCTGCTTGGTTTTATAAAGTCATGATTTGTGGGGTTGATTCTTGGGTATTGAACCATCTGGGGTTCGCTTCGTTGAGACTGGGGTTTCATTTCCGTGCTAGTCTTCACACTGACACTTTATTTAGCATACTTGCTATCTTTTTCTGCCTTTTGAATGTCAGTAGTAGACTGAACATAACCAGCCCTGACTCTGAGAAAAAGGTTTGAGAGAAAAAAACTCATTTAACTCTGAGTATCTCAGAAAAAAAAAAGCCTGGAGTGAGTAAGCAGCTGGAACTCTTCGCAAACTGGAAAGGGACGTGAAATCTTTCCTCTGCTGAAATTTGTGACTTAAACACTGAATACAGGATTGAAAGATATGCTGAATTGGATTAGGACTAGGGCTATTTTTATTTCTTTATTTTTAAGCAGAGAGCTAATTGGAGTCCTAAATTAGAATTGTCCATCAGAGAACTCTCTACTGTAAAGGCAAAGAGAGAATTCAGAGTTAAGTCCTTTCCATGTAAAGGATAAAGGCAGAATTTTCTAATGTATTATTTAATGCTTGTTATGTAGTGCATTAAGCAGTCACTAAGAGGAAAGCTTTTAAAAACCAACGGCTTCTCTGATAGCATTAAATCTTACCTTAGATTTTTGGTTAAGTCAATATTAAGAAAATAAATGAATTAATACATTTCAGTCTGCCCGATTTATAGAGGCCAATCAAGTTACAATGCTGGACATGGGCAAGTGAAAGAGGGGAATAGATTTACCTGAGTGAGGTCTTAATTTAATCAGCTGGCCCCAGAGAGCTGAAGTCAGCAGGCTGGGATGATATAAGAGGCAGCAGAGAAACAGCGCATTTTCCACAGTCAGAAAGGAGAATGACAGTGATGGAAAGGAGTCCAGGCAGTGTCAGAGCACACCTATTTCCATGATTTATCCTTAATTTCCTTTAATGACAGTCTGAAGGTTGTCCGTTTTTTTTTAAGCGTCCTCAGAATACTGGTATTTCCTAAATATTTACAGCATGCTTTTGCTCCCCCTCCCTTCTATTAGCTCCATTGCAAGTTGGAATTGAAAAACAATGTCTGCATTTTGCCATAGCAAATTTGGAGCAGAGCAGCACACCACCTTTTTCCCATTGCATTCCTTGCCCGCCATGTTCCTTCTCTGCAGTAAGCCTTGACTCAGGTTTAGTAATCACAGGTTTCTCTGGATCAGTGTTGATTGCCCAGGTTTCAGCAGGGCAAAGGCTGATTTTTAGTTCATAGCATCTGGTATGGTGCCATGTTGTGGCTTTAGGAGAAAAACAATGTGGGTAACAGTGATGTTTAGTTGTTGCTGAGCAGTGCTGCACAGAGCTGAGGACACTTCAATTTTCCGCTTCGTGTGCTGTCCTGCCAGTGAGGAGCTGGGAGGGGACAGAGCCAGGACAGCTGCCCTAAACTGACCTAAGGGATATCCCATACTGTATGGTGGCATGTGGAAAAACTACAAAACTGGGGTGAGTTGACCAAGAGGGTTGCCACTGTTTAGGGACTGGCTGGGCATTGGTCAGCAAGCGGTGATCAAGAATGAGAAGCTGGAGAATCACTTTCTTTGTAAATCAATATATTTATATGTCCATATATATATGGAACACTGGGGGAGGGAAAGCAGTGAGCAAAAGGCTGTGTGGTGTTCAGCTCCTTGATATTATGATAAAATGGAAGAATTCGTTGCATTTCTTTCACAGTTTATACTGGCAAGAACAATGTGTGCTTTTCTAATACAATAGCTCATTTTTATTATCAAGTGGGTTTATTGATGGCTGGTCAGAAGTACTGATATGCAGACAATGATCTCAGATTGCATTTACATTTCTGGAATACTTTCTGCCTTTCTAGTTTCTGCCAAGAACTTGCTTCTTTGATTCAGAGGGTTTTTTGTTGTTTTGTTTTTTAAGATTGGGCTGTTGTTTAATTTACATGACAAAATTATACTTTTTGCTTTATGTATGTATGTGCATTGCATTCATTAGTATGACAAAAAAGTCCTTACAGCTTGGACCTGAACAATTACTGTTAATTTATAAATTCTTGCAGGTAAGAATTTGGGTTATAAGCCAGGCACTTGGGTATGCTTTTGCAGATCATGTCATCATTAGAGGAAGTACTGATTTTTCCCACAATGCCAGTGAAGGGCTCAATGGCAGTAAGATCACAGTGATACTTGCAAATGGAAGATAACTGGAGACCTTTATCAATCATTTTCTCATTTGAAAAGTCCACGTTTTTGCAAGAAAAGACTACTGGTACTAGTTTCTTGCATATCTAATTCTTTACAATCAAATTGCCCCAAAACGCATCTGGAGGGATGAAAAAAAAAACCAAAAACCCACAATCAGTGAAACTGTTCCGTATCTTAATGATGAAAGAAACAAAAAAATCTTGTATTTACTAGGAAAAATGATAGAACAAATCTTAAAGTGTTTTCTCTTTGTAGCCACTTTATTTGCCCATGCTGATGAACAAAGCGTATGAGACACCTGTGTAATTCTCTATTAGTAGCCTTTCCTCCCAAATTGTCCTACCAATACTGAGAGTCCTGTGTTGCTTTAAAGTTTAGGGAATGCAGAAAGAAACCAGGAAGTTGGCTTTTGAATTAAGTCAGTATGTTCTCCAGCTCTCTTCCTGTGGCAACTTAACATCTTGACAGGTATTTCACTGGGGCATGTTACAAAACTGGTCAACCCTAGCATCGTATTTTAAAGCATAAGCCAGTTCCTATCCCTGGTGAAAATGAAGGTATTTTTAAAGGGATAAAACTGTGACCAGATTTATACTTTGTCTACCAGTAGGGTAGGCCAGAATTCCTGAGCAAAATAGTGGGTGCCCAGCAAAATGATGTGGCCACTGGGTTCAACTAAAACGTTAATATAGGCATCCTGTCACTCTCCATACATAGTTCGGTTATTCAGGCTAGAGTACATATTCCAGTCCACATTCCAGATGTGTGATTAATCCTACATTTACTTTCGTGTTTTCAGATATACTCAAGGACAAGAAAACCCATCCAGAAAACAGAAATGAACCGAAACCAACTGTGAGAAAGATTGTCACCACAACCACCGCAAGCACTGTCAAGTCATCCTCTAAACACAGCGTAACTGGAAATGGGAGCAGTGCAGCCCTGAGTTCCTCACTTGTTATTTTAACAGCACTAGCAGTTCTGTGGCCTTGTCCCCCATAGCTGCACACTATTGCAGCCACTGCACAAGCCTTTCTATTCACTGTCGTTGTATACCTGCAGCCTTACCCAGAGAAAACAAAGCGAAATAGCTATCTATTTTACTTGATATGTTAGAATAAATATTAAACAGTGTGCTGCAGTTGGCAGATAGGAAGTGTCCTCACCTAGAGTGAAGGTAGCTTTTGACACAGCCCAGCCAGGATGCAGAGCAAATGATGACAGGAGTTCAAGTAGCTGAAGCTATGGGATAGAAATAATTGAGAACACAAGATCTGTGTATGTGTGTTACTGTTTTTCTCAGTTATGTTCACTGGAATCAGACTGGCTGTGGTTTTTTTTTTAAATTTTTCCTGATAAGTCCAAGCAATGGTCAGTCTTTGAACCTACACCAGTACACCCATTATTTCTCCAGTGAGCGGCTAACAAGCTATGTTGTAAAACATGTTAAAGTGAAGTACTTTGACCAACTTGCTGAAATTCCTAAGTGGTCAAGAAGATCAAAGCATGTCTGAAACTTCTTTTAACTGCTACTGCTTAGATTGTAGGAAGCCACACAAAAGCATATGGTGTGTTTAATATATCGGTATAGTTGCCTTAACAATTGCAAAAATTAGAAACACTTTGTTTACTGAGAGCAATATAGATAGTGAGTTTCCCTGCCCCACAAAATGGTATCACCAAATGCTCGAACATATGCTCAAGGCTTATGGGATGAATGTCCAGCAGTGGGAAATACAGGCATAATAGTATTTCCTCCAGTTGAATGCAGTTTTGTACAGTGGGGGAAGGGAAAAAAAAAAGATCATTCACTTAAAATTCACTTTGTCTGTTGTTAAAGAGAGCATAACTTACATTTTCCATGAAGGACTGAGAGATGTAAGTTAATGGGAACTCACAGTATACCAAGATTTTGGGCATTGTGGATCTCTGAAATCAACTGTTACATAAAATCTGTATTATTTAATTACACTTAATGTTTAAAATTTTCTATCACTATACGTGTAAATGTAAAAAAGTCAAATCTAGAATATTCTCTATTCCATCTCATCTTGGTTTCTACCCTAGAAAATGTCAAAATGTGCATTATATTGCAAGGCTTCTTCTTTTTTTAATCCATCAGATCTTGATATATTTTAACTTTTCAAATGAAAAGTACTAAACTTCTAATGGGTGGAGTGTCAATGTGTGTTTTCCAACAGCTATGTTTACAGTACCATTGAATATATATATACGAACACAACTGTATGAATACAGTGATTAATGATAAATACGTGAAACATTAGAATTGTTATATTTGCTGCATTTCATAACTGTTGCAACAACTTAATGGTCATTTTCATGTTGTAGACTGTTACTGTGTACAGTTTTATAAGATTGAACGTAAAACATTTATCTTTGTTTTTTTGTAGAGCATCTCTTCTGATACTTAGAGTTACACAGCCACTGACATCATTCAGAAGAACTCTATGACTTACTAATCAGCTTCAGGCATTTTATTGAAAACCTTGATTGTGAAGGGCATCTTGATTTAAAGGAGGTGCTGTGTGCCAGTATTACTAAGTGCCATTGTATACAAAGTGGCGATAATACAAGACAGTACAATACATAACCAGACAAAGACTCACTATGCTTGCCATGTTTTCAGATAGCATTATTGAACATGTCTAATTATATTTGCAGAGGTGGGGCCTTCGTTGTTTGTTTCTTTTTAATTGGGCTGTAAGTTTTCATTGACAGATATAAAAGAGGAATCAGAACCATTGACACACCCCGGTGTGAAGGAGTTGGCTCTAAAGTGAAAAAAAAAGATGTCTAAAAGTATTCAGTTTTAATGTTGAAGCAAGGAGGTGAAATAGAAAAAGATTCATGTGCTAACATGAAATATTTTCTATTTTGTGTTCCGATTTTTCAATATGGTAAGGTTATTAATATCACTCAGTAGGTAAGGTTATTAATATCACTCAGTAGGGCTTTCCAAATCATATCAGTGTAAATCAGGTTTCCCAAAGGCACAAGAATGTCTGTCCGGTGCTTTCCAAAGTTTGTGAGCTGTGCCAGTCTATTGAACCAGAATTACAAATCCTACAGTTTGCATTCATTTTCACTGCCCTTGGGAAAAGTGCACTTCTACCTGAGGAGATGTACTGTGAAAGAACACCATTGCTCCTTGCAGCCTTAATGCATCGGTTGTGACTGGTACTGTTAAACAGCCTGGTCTCTGTGTACACATGGAAATGTGCTTTTAGTGCACACATGCATCACCAGCTCCTCGGGTAATACTGATCACTGTGGCTTCACTGAAGCAGAATAACATTTTTCATGCTTATGAACATGGTACATTCTCACATTTGAGATCCTGAGTCATCATTCAGGCACACATGTTGGCATTTGCACCGTTAAGTCTCCATCAGTATTGCTGTGGATAGGGATAGGGTTTCAGGGTTAGGCTCTAACATTGCCACGTTCCAGCAAGGCAGCTTGGCCTTTTCATTTCTCACTTGGAGAGTGGGAACTTGAATACCTGGAACGTACGTGTCTTTTTGAGGTCTTTGTGCTTTTAGGGCAGGGCAGTGATCCAGATATCCTCGTACTGAGCTGTAGCAGGGCAAGTTGCATGTGTGGAATAACTCACCGAGGGGATTTTTTTGTTCTTGATAAATCTCGTGACCTTGCTAAACAAAAACCCCTGAAAAATTAAGTATTTGAATTTTGGGTTTGGTTAGCAAGTTTTTGTATGAGGTAGTGTTGATTCTGTGGTCATCTCCTGTGTTCCTGTGACAAAACTAGAACAAGCTCAAACAGCAGGGTAAGGTAAGTCCATCAATTCATTTTGTTAATAGGCACGGGACAGGAGAAGAGACTGCAGAGGATTCAGCTGCTACCAATGCATTTCACAGTGATGTACTTTTTCTCTGTAAGAAGAGTACTGGTCATGAGATATGTTCGTAATGTGCATCAGAAGTGGTACAGCTTTTAAGAGCAATGCAGTATATTTTTACTGGTACTTTATGATTTTTTTTTTCCTCAGGATCAGTTGTATTTACATATGAAAAAGTATTTTCCATCAAACAGAAAAACTATACTAGCAAAGGCAAGACCAGCTGGCTGCGTCAGACAGGAGGTGTTCCTTTTTAGATGAATAAGATGAAATAAATCTTATTTTGATATCAGGGCCCATGTAATTCTCAGTAATTACAAAGGTCTAAATTGAAAATACTTTTGAACTTGTCTTTGTAACCTTAATGTAAAATAACATGCCAGTCTAAGACCATTGCTGTAGCTTCACCTAACAGTTATGAATTGTATGCAGCCACTGCTTTCTGGATGTTTATTGTTGAGCTACGACCTTCTTGTAGTATTTTGCCAGTGTTGGAAAGGAACTGCTGTCATGCATTTGAGTAGAATCAGTCTATATTTTTCTCTTGATAGTGGTGTATGCTTCTTAGCAAATAAGGTGGAATTGCCGTGGACATGCAGTCACTTCTCTGTGTTTGACTGCTATTTAGGCAACATGTTCCATCAGGTTCATGTGAAAGGTTTGAGAAATTCCTGTGTCACTGTTCTCCTTCATGGCTATGGATGCATCAGGGAGAAAAGCCAACACAGACGGACAAAAGCGTGTATGGCTGCAATGTGCCAATGCATGACAACGTCCAGCTGTCTTTTCTGAGGCTCTGAGCCAAGCATTCCTCTCTAGTTTTCAAACAGCTTTTTACACCTCTCTAAGTTAGAGCGTGGAGACTGGCCAGGCAAAGAGCAGCTGGAGAATCTACAGACTACATTTTAAGGCAACTTCACTGACACCTCCTATGAATTGCACTTGCTTTGCAGTTTGCATGCTCTCTGAAAATTGGTAGCTCATTTTCAACCTTGCATTTTTTTCTGGTTTGCCCGTTGCAAATGCTATGCCCTGTCCTGGAGCGGACCAGATACTTGGTCATTGTGTGAAGAACTGCGATTCTGTTCTCTCAATAATGAACCTTCTGAGGTACAGATGTCTGTCAGAGCCTGGTAGAGCAATAGAGATAATAACGTCCAGCTGCATTTACTTCAGAGGCACTGCGTATGGGTATCTGTCTATGAGAATCACATCTCTTTGATCCCTTAAATCACATGCCTATTTAATATATTCCTATTTCCTTTTGTCACCAGGTCCGCACCATGTATGATTATGTTTCAATTTGAATCTCTAATGCTATATGCTTCTTAGTATTGTCCTGATGGGTGCTGTGTGCAGTCTACTTTTTAATGTTAGATGAGCCTTTTTGCCCACATTTACTGTGCCGTTGTTATTCACTACTGCACACGGTTAGTTTTAAGCAAGACCTGTTCAAGTGAAAGAGGCTGAAGCACATTAAAGTGAGGTACTGAGTAGTAAATGAATCCAGAAAGTCCTTGTGTTGCTGAATGGGCCTCTTCACATTAGACAGATTATAATGTTTAGCTAAAATTAGAGTCAAGACTTCATAACTGGTGTGTTCAAGAGGATTTCAGCCCAGTTTTTAAGCAATGCTTAAAATATGCTTTCTTCATCTCTCTCTATGGAGTAAAGATAAGTCTGTACATATAGGGAACATTCCCTAAAATGTATTTTGCACACTGACTAGCACAGCATCAGAAGTGCTAATATCACGACTAGCCGAGAGCATTTGAGACATATATATTCAGTTTTAGCTTTTCACTAATCACAGTGCTTCTTTCAACGACATAGGGCACGTTAATGAAAAGTGAGATGTGACGGTCAATGTTGCTATAGCTGTGATGTGTCTGATTTAAAAAGGACGTGATGATGTCTTACACCTGTTGCCCCATAAGACTGGAATTGTTTTCTGGTTTGCACTGTCACTCTCTAAGGAGCTACATTTGAATTGTGTTAAATATTAAACCAGAAAAGAAAATAGGCCAAGAGACTATAATAAGTAGATAAAAAAAATTCCAAAAAGTATCCTGTATTTAAAATAGAGAATGCTCCTAAATAAGAAATTCCATCCAAACTAGAACATTTTTCTAAGTCCCTTTTCCTGCCTCTGTGTTGAGCCCCATTCCTTTGCACTCCAGGCAGTGCAGTACAAAGCTTGGATGCAAGAAACTGCTGCGCTCAGTTGAGGAAAATGAAACTATTGCTGCGTAGTGAAATTTTGCTTTTATGAGGAATGTATTCAAACTGCTGGTGCAGTTACTTAAGCACTTGTACAGTAAATAGCCGCAGTTGGTACAGCTCTCCAAAGAGGCTGCTGGACGCACAATGAAGCATGATTTTTGCCTCACTCCCATGCAACTGAGATCAGACTTGGTCCTTTAATAGGCTGATTAGACATTCTAATTATTATCGACACTGCAGTGATTCCCCCTGCAAAAATGTAATGCTTTTCTTAGAGAAGGACACACAAGAGAGGCCACTGATGCTTTCATGAGGTGCACAAAGTGCTTTGTTAAGCAGCCCATAACCACCACTGAGGTTTTTTTGGTGGTGTTTTTTTTTTTTCTTTTCTGTGCAAAACGCATTAATACTGCCTTGCAAAAATATGCTGTTTGCACTAAATCATTTCAATTAATCTTTAGTAAATTACCCACTACTTTGTAATTATAATATTTGCAGCTAATTTAGTGCCATTCTAGAAAATCATTTGTTGTATAATATAAGCAATTAACATTTATTCATTTTTTCTGTTGCAGGGAGATACATAAATTATCCTCAGTGGCCTTTCTGTACACCTAATTAGCACCTGTTTGAATTATTCTACAGGCTATGGACATTTCATTTGGAAAATAAATGCATTGCCAGTTTCACAAACTACTTGCAAATATGCAGTTATAAAAACTCATGAATAGAAAACCATGTTTTCATATGTCTTCTCTGTGTATGAGGTAGGCTAGGCTCTTAGGCTATTACGCATGGAATAGGTGCTGACATTTAAAATGCATTTAAAATGGAAATAGTCAGATGCCTCTTTCCCATCATTCAGTACACTATCCCAGATTTATGTTGTGTTCTGTAATGAAAAGGAAAGCAAGGGGACGTTGAGAAAATAGCTCCCAGTGTCACTCCCAGACTTCTGTATATGGTTATACAGATAAAGAATTGTATTAATTAGAGACTATCTGAAGCATTGCTATGCTGGAGTGTCAAAGATACTGTGTTAAAGTGGTGGAAATTAAAGCAGATTGTTTCGATATTCTAAGTAGGCTTCAAGATAAAGATTCATTTTCTGTTTAAGTTCATAGTATATTGAGTAAGATCATCTGATCTTTTTAAAACTGAGATCTGAGACAAACTTTCTATCAGGAATGTCAATATGAAATACTGGTCATGTATGAAATTAGAAAATTAGGAAACTGAAAAGCTTTGAGATTTCTCCATGGGTATGAAATGTTGCAGTGGGCCTTCAGCACCCATAAATCAGCACGGCGCCTTTCATTTCAGTTTAGCTGTGTAAATTTACCCTAACTTAGTATCTGTCCCCAGAATGAGATTTCTTTCCTATCTTTCACATGGGTAGAAAATCAAGAGTAACTGCGGAGATTATGGAATTTGCATAACAGTTTTACACTCCCTGTGCCACTGATCAGATGGTGTCATCATGCCTCAAAAGAAAGTCTACTAACACATGGGGTGAGTCTTCTGGTGCTTTCCATTTCCAGGGGCATGGCCAGGGCCTTTTCAAGAGAAGCAGCAATGACCTTGGGCTACGAGGAGATGTCTGTACTGTAACTTTTAGGGAAGAAAGTCATTCCTGGAGATATGTTCATGTTTTGTTTTATGCAAAACATCCATAATTGGAAGGAAACCAAAACAAGATGCGTGGTTCCACAGTGACACACATTCTCCTGTTTGGAGTTGTTCTTTGTGCATGCGGTGTTAACAGTCTGTCTGACTGCCGTGAAGGATAATCCCCTTTGGCTTTTTGTTTGTTTGTTTGAGTGAAGTACAATGTATGGCTTAAAATCATGCACAGGCAAAGCTTTTTACAAGTCCACAAAACAGTGAAGAAAATAGGAAGATATTTGGTGGCAATGTCATTAAAAATGAGAAAATGAATTTAAGTGGAATATTTGAGTTTCCACGTTAGGGATGAACAAAGCAGTTAAAACCCATTTCCAGAACAACAGTGTAGATGCATACAGAAGGAGAGTAATGTAGCAGCATTAAGACATAAAATCTTTATTATATGGGGCAGTATTGGAATAAAAATGGAATCCAGTACGCAAAACCTTGCATCATACCACTACTTATTGTATGTACTGTACTTTAGCATCAGAACTAATATAGCATGAATGCTTACAGTACACTAGGGTAGAAATTACTGCAAAATACATGCTTTACCATTTAGATAGTTAAAGAATTAGTTTGTGGTCTCGTAGTCTTGCTTAGTTCATTTTATTTTACAGGAATTAATGCTCTGCTTACGTTTGTATTTTACATTAGTTGCATCCTGGGTATCTTAAATAAATTGTTCTTGTCCCAAGCTGTATTTAAGCTATAATAATTGTTTCTACTTCCCAAGCACATTTGATTTGCAGTATATCTGCTTATATTTGATCAACTACATTTGTCAATGTTCTTTAGTCTGAATGTTCTTTAGCACTGAATATGATAAAGGCAATTTTAAAAAGGAGTCTGAAATCAATATCTTAAAAAAAAAAAAACAGAAGAACGTGGCTACTTTGAAAACTTCAACGATGTGTTTTGTAGAGGACAGTGAGCTATGAATTGAAATAAAAATAAATAATCCACAAAGGAAATTGCTGCCTTCTGAAAGAATTTGTGTATTTCTTTCTGCGTATCTTTGAGCATCTTTGGAAACTGCAAAGACAACAGAATCCGAAATAAGATTTTAATCAGTCTCTGCCACATTCTAAATAGAGGATTTAGACCTTGATTACTGCTAGAGAACATTTAATATTGTGGTCATAGTCTGGCAGAAAGGTTTGTTTCTTGAGCATGTAACTGCTTCCTTGCTTTTCCTTCTTGTAATAAGTACAGTGAGATGTAAAGGTGCTGCTCTTCTTGGAGCTGGAGGCACAGTACTCGCAGCAGTATCCAGCATTCCTCCACACAACGGGTAGGACTTTTTTCATCAAAACCCATAAACAATCAGATCTGAGCTCTCCATTGACCAAGGCCTTGCAGTAACTGCATGCCATATTAAGAGCCTGGTCCTTGGTTTTGATTAGGATCACATTACTTTTCTGTGTACTGGAAGGAGGAAACTCCCTGCTATTAGCTTCGTGTTTTTGTTGCTTGTCAGTTATGAACTTTGCAATTTCTCCTCTTTTGTGGGGAAAAAAAGCATACTTTGGTAATTTTGTCATCAGATTCTGATTACTGTGGTTGTGCCTCTACCATTTCATAAAATGACACAACAGAGAACTTTGTTCCTATAAATGTTTTTAGAGCTACTTTTCATGAGCATCTGTTCATTGCTCTGTCCTGCTTTTTTCCTGCCTATCTCTTCTATTCCCTATTTTTTAAATCATACTTAGGAGGTTCTCTTGTAGTATTCCCAGCTGAGTTGTGTGACAACTGTAGGACAGACCACTGAACAAGGTCAGTATCATGAACTAAGTATTCTTCTAATTGTCTTTGAATGACCATGTTCCTGCTATCTACCCAGCTGGTTTTTGTTGTTTTTGTTTTCTTAGCCATTCTGTTTTCTGATTGCATGGTTTGACTGTTGCTCCTTAAGCACCCGTGATTCCACTTTTCCTGGATTCCTTCAAAAAACTTCCTGTTTGAGGTTTGGGAATTACTCTTCTCCCCATCTATGGAGAGTGCTTTTAGCTAATATACTCATTTTTGACCCATCTCCAAAGATAATAGCTAGCAGCTCTTCTCTGTCAGTGCTAGAGGAATACTTGTTCTCTGAAGTGCTGCCTCATAAAACCCTTTTAAGTTTAAGGATTTCATGTTCATCCTCTAATTAAGCAGGTGTCTAAACCTGTGAAGCAGCCTCATTCTGAAATCCAACCAGCCTCCACTTCAAAGGGTGTTGTTTCTTCTTCCGGAGATGTGAAAAAAGAGCACTTCTTTGACAGTTCAACTCTGTAAGATTATTTTAAGATAGGCTTTGCCTCTCACCTGATTCAGTTCCTGTTTTCCAAAAATACACAGAATCCATCAGATCTGATGAGATGCCTTGAATACATTCCTTGATACTGACACTGGAGTTCATCTTTGACTGAAGATATTGTTTCTCCCATCAGCAATCCTGAAATGACATACTCAAACTCTAGAAAAAAGAATGCATTTAGCCTTATTTGTCATAGGGGTTCCAATATCGTGCAGCTCCAAATACAAACACTCACTCACCAGAATGATGGTTAGCCTTATGATACTAAGAGAGGCAGTACAACTTAAGCTGAGAAAGTCTTCCTGTACTGCAGCTTTACATGTGAAAACTCCATTCTTTTGGAAAATACACTTATGAAATTGCTAACAACTCAGGAACCAAACATGAGGCACCGCTGTTACAAAAGAACAAACTGAAACACTGCTGCTCATGCAAGAAGCAGTCGGGTTTCATTTGCATTTATTGTGTGCTCAAGATTATTTAGAGTTAACTTTAGAAGAAATAAAGAATTCTAAATGCAATAGTAACGCATGTCCTACATCTACCAGTTTAGGTCCAACAGCCACAGGTTAGTACTTTCCCATCTTCCGTGTTTTTAAGAGAACAACATATGGATGGAAGGAATTTGCCAGAGCGACGAGGAGGAGATGACACGAGATGTGTGAGCCCTACTCACTCACAGTGGTTACTCAGCAGTACTAAAGGACTTCGGGATCCTCAGTCATTTGTCCAGGATAACACGTAGAACTTGAAAATGCCCACAGAGAAAACGGAAAACTCATCTGTTATGGGATGAGTTCAGCAGGCGCTATTCTGTTTTATCACCTGGGGAAGCAGCTCTCTCTCATGGGGCACATTTTCCTCCAGGATTAGCACTGGGTACTGCAGCGTGCTGGTGGTTCAGGCTCGTGTTTCTCCTTCAAATGTCAGAGTTATCCTGTTTTCAGTTTCCAGCTGTAAAATCAATATTTCATTACGGAGTAACTCCGTCTGCAGATTTAGAAAATAACGGAGTCCTGTTGGGTCTTAGATGTGGATTTCCTCAGATTTGTCAGGAATTAGAAACTGCTAAGAGTGGCAATTGCTTTGCTTTCCCCTGGACAGTATCCATGTTACCTGCATACCCAGTATGCACTGCTCTGTTTTCCTGTTGCATTCACCTTGTGGTCACCACTTACCGCTTTTCTTTCCATTCTGAGTTCCACCTTAAACTGGACGTAAAGTTCTTGAGACACATTCAGTGCATCAGTTTCCTCGGGGCATTTCTTTTAAATTAAGGACAGGTACAGAGACTCCAATTAACCTCAGATGAAGAGACCCATAGTTCATTGTCTGTCTGGGAAAATGAACCTCAGGGAACTGTACTCTCGCATTGCAAGTGCGTGTCAGAACCACAGTCAGAATTCATGTTTTTGTCTCCTCCTCTGGCATGTAATCTATTAGAACAGTATGAACAAACAAGTTTGTTAACCTCCCAGAACCTTAATTTTTATTCCTCGCAGAAAATAAATTATATTTACCATGAGTGAAATCTGACAAAATAAAAATAAAAAAAAAAATCAGTACTTACGAAGAAAATCAGCATGTGCTAACTTAATACATCACAGTAACTACCCTGACCTTTTCTCATATGCAGAACAGGAATTCTCAAGAAAATGCGTTGGTAAACACTGACTTTATAGTGTTGCACATAGGATTACATCCATACCCACAGATATGCAAGTAACTGAGAGTGACAACTCACTTTATCTGAAAAGAAAGTCAAAACTATAAGACAGAAATGTAAAACAGCACATCCAGCAACAGGAAACTCCAAACCTATACATACTGATGGAAAATTGCAGTTATCAAAGTGCCATTTGTCTTGTCCCAGAAGGAACTGAGTCCAAAAGCGAGATGCCCACACCTATTCTTCTAACACTAGAGTTAAAGGTGACTCCACAGTGATGCAGAGCAAGCTATATGGTCATTTAACCACAGCCTTTCTTCCATGCTGGCAGCCAGGAGTCAGCTTCAGCCCTCCTATCCCTCAGGGCTCAGCTGTTCCCCAGAAATGAGGCTTGTCTTACAAAAAGGTCAGTAGTGGCCTTGCGCTATTATCTATTTCCCTTTTCATCTATAGATATGTAGTTGTGCAGAAAAGCCTCCATGTATCGGTAAGGTTTGTCAAATCCTTGAAGTCTTTTATGAGAAAGGCTGGCTCATCTAACAGACTCTGAGACACACCTCTCACTCTTATTGTGTAGACGCTTCTTTGGGTTACATTTCTGGGCACATTTCTTGCTTGTTCCACTGTACGAGGCTATGAGTTTTCTTTGAGTATAAGATAGACAAGACACAGAAGTGCTTGCTGATGATGATATGTTTTTTCAATGGGAAAAAAAAAAAGAAAGAAAGAAAAAGAAAAACATTGAGAAGTAAGTTGTGGCCATGATTTAAAGAGCTAAAAGAGCAAACCACTGTGTAGCATATTTTACTGGCCACCTCCAGTGGGCACTTACCTGTGGATACGTTGGCTTCTAGACTCCAGCACATCCCGGACATGCTCTAGGAAAAAGTAAACAAAGAATATTAGAATATTTCTGCCAGCATTTCCAGGGAAGCCAGACTAGGATATGAAGCTGCCGAAAAGTTAACAGTGGCTGAATTACAGACTCTTAGAAATAAGAGGACTTAATTCATTGCTTACTGAGAACAAAGTAAGGCAGTGATTTAATAAATGACTTTAAGGTGCTTCACTTTTATGATTGTAGAAGACAGCACTTTGTGTTGTCTCATGAGCAAAGGTCAGTGAACTGTCAGTCCTCATTACTTGGGCAAATGTTCTATTGAGAACTCTCAAACTACTTCATGGTCCATGGAAACGAGTACATGTCTTTAATGGTTATCTTCAAAAATCAATAAGCATAAGGCTTGAAAAGGAGGCAAATCAGTAAATGGAAAGAATTGTGATTAAAGAGACAGGCAGAATTGAATTTAAAAAATGCATTACTCAGAGTTACCAGCTTGTCTCTTGAGGGAAAGAGTTTAACATTACAATTCCTGAATAGACTGCTCTACCATCTCAATCTCAAATAACCTGTCCCAGAAAAGAAAGTAGCAAAGACATGATATGAAGAAAAGTTGAAAGAAAGAAAGGAAAGCATAAACGAGAATGATGGAATCATTCATGCATTGAGTACATTTCTTCCACTTCCAGGATTTAAATTTATGCTCTGAATTTCTTTTAACTATGCATATGAAATCCCCCAAATAAATATACCAGGGTTGCTTCAAAAGCAATGCCTCCTGTTTATGATGTCGGCCCACAGCGTCAGATATGGATATTGGTGGGATGGCAGCAGAAGTTGAACCTTCTCACCAATATCCCATTGCGTGTTGCTGCCATGTGACAGATGGCAGCAGAGGGGCAGTCTGACAGAATGGGGCTGACATGGAAGAGCAAATGGAGCAAAGGGGTGGGATTGAATTCCCCCATGTGGAACAAAAGGCACTCACAGACATTCATCAGTGCTTGCTGAACATTGATGGACCAAATAGGGCATGTTAGCACAGTGAGGCAGTGAGTGGTGTGTTTCAGCAGTGGCGACAGCAACAGTGGTCACTTCCACTAGAGCAGACTTGTATGAGCACAGTATTCAGACTCTTGTTCAACACTGGTGAAGATGCAGAGCTGTAAAAGAGCCATGTTTTGTAGCTGAGAAATTTTACTATCAAATTGTGCTCTTTGTATCTGTTGCAGATTCCATGGAAATAAAGAGGAGACGTTACTATTGGAGTGACCTACGTACATCCTCATACTGAACTGTGCAGTGCATTCACTTCAGAGCTCCTGACTTATTTCTGAGTGACTACAAGACCGCATCCCCCTCTTATTTTGCTTTGTAAACATTTGTTTCCATTCATCATCTTATACTGCCTAACCATTTTGAGTCATGGCTTTCTATGGCATGGTATCTAAAGGGGAGCAACAGAAGAGAAGGGGACAGACTCTTTAGCAGTCTGTGGTGATAGAAAAAGGGGAAATGATTTCAAGCCCAAAGAGGGGAGATTTAGGTTGCATATAAGGAAAAAGTCTTCTACAGTGAGGGTGGTGAGGCACTGGCACAGGTTGCCCAGAGATGTGGTGGACGCCACATCCATGGAGACTTTCAAGGCCAGGCTGATCAGGCCCTGGGCAACCTGATCCAGCTGTGGTGTCCCTGTGCAGTGCAGGGGAGTTGGACTACATGGCTCTCAGAGGTCCCTTCCAACTCTAAGGATTCTATGATTGTATCATTCTATGCTCCTAGATACAAGTTATCTTTCAGAAAATACTTTTTTAATTGTTGTAGATAGAATAACAGCACAGTCATTAACCTTTCGTGTGCTTTTTATTAATTATTATATCTTTAAAATAGCCTGTCCATAAAATAGTTACTTTAGACTTTTTTTTCATTTCACCAATAAGAGAAGTTTGCCCCCTTGTCTCTTCTCAATATTTTAAACCTGTATTTGAACTTAAGTGTCTTCTCTACCTTCTTTGTAATGTCAGGTCTAGAAAAGAACAAAGCTATTTAGGAGGAGGAGCACTACGGACTTTAATAGCATTCCAGTCTCCTACATAGGGCCCTGGGTGTAAGCACAGCTAGTGTAAGGAAAGCAAAATGTCCCTTCTGTTGAGCAACAGAATAAAAGACTTTTTCTTTCCTTCAGTTTCAGGCTCGCATTTAAATTTATCAACACCAAATTCCACATATATTTTTTTGCCCCTGCACTTAGCCTCTCTAAATATCTTGGAGGGCTGCAGAAGAAATAAAAATGAGAAGGGCAGATCATACTAACAGAATACAAACAAACTACATAAAGTCATCTTCAGTTATTTGTTTGTCTTGGATAGTGAAAACGTGAGTTTGGACTGCATCAACAAGCATCAAACGGTAAAAGATCGTTCTTGAAACTCTATTTGTCAAAAAGAACTTATAGTCTGAAGAATTACAGTTACAGTGTGAAAGAAAACATTCCCAGATTCTACTTCTTCTTTTATCACCTTATTAGATATGAAGGAAAATTCAAAATCTATCAGGAAAATTAATGATACGCAGAAAAATATTAATTGAATTCTTTGCCTATGTTATTGAAGGGTAAATATTTTCTGTTAAGGCTGAGTATTGGTTTTGGACCTGTGTTAGGCTTCATCTTTTCTTTCTCACCTTCACTGCAGTACGATTTTTACAGAGGAACAAATTTGTTATTCCACTCAAAGGGAGCTGAGAATTTGCTTACGGACTCTTCAGCAGAGGTGGAGACTTAAGTTCCCCTTTAGCCCATGTTTTCTTTTGTAAAGAGCACTTGAAAATGTCTGTGCTTTCAATGAAGAGAGCCTATCCATGAGAGACTGAAAAGTGGTGCTTGTTAGAGCTTACAGTCTTTGTGGATGATGACTGATTAATAAAAAAAAACCACCACCACCAACAAAACAGATTATACAGTCCTTCAGTGAATGAATATCTGGTTTTTTGTTTGTTTGATTTGTTTTGTTTTTTGGTTTGTTTGTTTGTTTCTCCTTTCTGAAGACATAATGAGAGATGGATCCCCAAGAGTCATCCACTAAGGAAGAAATGAGCAGTGTATATAGTATAATTATGTGAATTCAATACCCACCCAATTTATTTTGAAATACATCTGTGCACATCCTTTGAAGATATTTTCTGGAAGAAATTCCTTTGTAATCTGTCATGTTCCACTGTGGTTGGCAAACATCTGCATGTGCAGTGGGGAAGAAGATGAAGAGGATTTATTTTATCAGGTCTTCTTTAGTGAGGTTTAACCTTCCTTAGTCTTTCAGTTTCTCTTCTCCTCCTAATCACTTCTTCCCTTTTGAAGTCACCCTGCTATATGCGAGCATTCACATTTGGCTTAGGTATTTACTTCAATACATTTATACTGAAGGTTATTCTAATGGCAGACAGTTGGACTAATCTCACTCCCACATTAAGGCGGATGCATGTGTACAAACTTTTTTAATCTCATCTTTCTCCAGATGAACAGTCATTGGCAACATGAAAACTGAACATTATTAGTTTTGCTGTTGCTTCTTCAGCAATAAACCCTCTTGTTTGCTACTGAAAGGCAGAGATAACCCCTCTGAAGAGTCAAAAAAAAAAAAAAACTCAACAGCTGTTGAGTTGTTTTATTCCCAGATAGGAATGAAATAATTTATTTCAAAGTAACTTCTTGGACAGTTACATCATTTGGTGTTTTCTTTCTTCTGAGACAAGATAAGAGGTGATGAAGAGAGAGAGATAGAGAAGATATCCAAGCTGCGCAAATTGAGGGGGAAATACAGGGCAATGGAAGGCTACCTGAGGAAACTAAAGCAAAAAATGACAATGCCAAAATACCTAGTAAATGAATTGATTTCCAGAACAAGGTTTCTGGAGTTCTTTTCACACAAAATCTCACAAAAAAATGTCAAAACACACAGGAATAATTAAAAGGAATTTTAATAGATCATTTGCAAGGACCCTATTGATGCTGTTGGACCGCCTTAAAACCACATTTAGCAATTGGGCCTACCCTGGAATGGGCTTCTTTGGCCCTCTCATCTTAGCGACTGGCACCTGAACAAAAAAATGGCTGCTTTTACCTGGTAGTTCTGGGCTCAACTGTAGAAGACACCCACAAGTTGTCCTACCCACAGAGAAGTTGCCAGTCTGGGCTTGGACCTTCCATGGACATTTCCTTGCAAAGCTGAACCTCTCCTGCAGCTGATGAAGACAAAATATTTCAATGGAGCAGCATTTCTGTTAAAAGTGTACACATGAGCCAGCAGAAAAGCAAACAAAAATGAGAAATCATAGTCAGCAAAATAGGAAAAGTATTCTTAATGCTAAAAATTTCCCATAAAAATAGCAGGTAGGTTTGCCTTTCCACACTACTGAAGAGATTTCAATTCCCTTCTTCCCTGGAGCACGTTGTGAAAGATATTTGATTTTCTTGGCTTCCTGAACCTTGTATAAATTAAAAGCATCTCAAAGAACACAAAGAGGCTTGCCTCTTTCAAGAAGCCAACATCACTGCTAGTTTGGGCTTGATGATTTCAGCCCATTCCTTTGGGGCCGGGCCCAGAATGCCTCCCTGCCTGAAGGAGTGTGTGACGTGCAGGCAGCCCTCCCTGGGAGTGGAGACGGGGCTCCTGGGCTGGGTGAGGCTGGGGCTGTGCTCAGCTTCCTCCTGTCAGCCCGGGCCCCTATCCGGGCTTCTGGTGGCTGCTTTCTGGTCAGCCTGGGTACCCTGGTTTTGTGCTTCCCTCTCATCATGGCAATGGCTTCCTTAGCCCAGTTCTGCCCCAGGGCAAAGCTGTGGCCACCCCATATCATGGCCCCACAAAGCACGGGTATGTCCCACCTGCCAGGGCTCTGACAGAAGTAGAGAATGAAGAAGGCCTATGGGTTTGGGCTCCAACAGGGAGGATCTAGTTGTCTCGCCGAGAAGCAGAGCTGTTATGGCTGGTGGCTTTTCAGTGCCCTGTTAGGCCACGGTTGCTCCTAGTTGGATAAGCTTTGCCTGTACAGCTTTCTACCAGCTCTGTGAAGTTGTGGTTCAGCTTTGAGCATGTTGCAGTGTGTCCTTTGCTGTGCAGGGCCAAGAAATAGCAATGTCAGGCCAGGCTCATCTCTTCTGCCTCTCCTCAGGTGCGAATCAGCCTCCCACTGTGCCTATCTCTTCTCTGCCCCCGTAAGGCCATGTGTGCCTGGCCTGGCAGTTGGGTGAGCAGGATTCATGTGTCTTCCTCCTAATTACTTCCTTGTGCTCTATGCTTTCTTCCACTAGAACACAATAGTACTTTTTCTTTTTTTTCTTTTTTTTTTTCCTGTTCTGCTTTCCTACTTCTTGCCAGAAGGTTACTGGAAGAGGTAGAGCGAGGAGAGGCTGGCTGTGGGGTACTCCACAGCACTCTCCCACTATTTTCTCCAGCAGTTTTAAATTTACCTCAAAAAACATTGCTAGTGGGAAAAAAATCCTCGCTTCATCCTGTAGGCTGTGAGATGTACCACTGCAACATACTCAGGATTTTTCTCACTTTTCCCCACAGGCAAACTCATTACTTAAATGTGGGTAAAATAGAAGCATGAGTAAATATAAAATACTGCTCTGTGCACAGATGAGTTGTAAAAGCACAGTTGGATCTGCTTTCCTCCAGCCTAACATGATGGAAATTCACATGACTCAAAGAAAGCAATACTAAATCGCTTGTATTTTATTATATGTTGCATCTTCTCTGTCTAATTTGTGTGACCTTTGTCGTCATTTGGAATCAGTACTCATTGCTGTGAAATGACAGATCCACAGTGGTATGCACTGTGCCTGTTTACAGACAGCCCCTTCCGTAAGGATGATAAATCCTAAATGAAAGTGGAAGGGAGGTAAAAGAGAGAGAAAGCAGCTTGCATAAGGTCATTCAGAGGTCATGGGAAAAATAATTACCTGTTTTAAAAATTGAATTTAAAAAAAATTGTAAATTTCAGTGTTTTCCCTGTTGATCCACATATTGCTGGCAGTGATGGTAGTGAGTGCCACTGTCACCTTCATCTAGATACAGTGTTACAAGCTTGAAGAACTCTCTGATGCAACTCTAATGATTTCTCAGAAATATGATATATTTTAGGGAAGAATGGTTTTGGACTTTGCATTCCTCAGCAAATATGTACGGAAAAAAATTATACTTGGGAGCGTGATTATCAGTATATTTTTAAATCAGTGGTCAAAAAGTGGAAGAGAGTTTGGAGAGATACAACCAGTAGTAGTGTACAAGTATTAAATATGTAAGGAAGCTTTCAGTCAAGACAGAATTTTCTAAGAGTCCTTAATGAAAGCTGAAACTGTGTTACGATACAGAAGAGAGAACAACTAGACTTTCCTTGGGTCTGTTCATGTCAGCTTGCTTGACAGGGTACCTGGCTACAGTCAAAAAAGTCCTGAGTACAGCTCCAAATTACAGTAATTTTCAGAAAATGCATTTTGAGCTTTTTTCATCCTGATTGTTGATCTGAATCTGAGTAAGACAAATAAAAATAATTTTAAACAGACATGCCTCCAACCATGCAAAAATGACTTTATTCTTCAGTTTGTCTCTTTTTTTACTGGTCTCTTACTTCCCTCTTCTCTTTCTCCCCTCTCTATGCAGACATATACAAAATAATAATAATAATAATAATTGGAAAATCTGTATTAATTCTTAGCTGCAAGGTTATCTTGACTTTCTAAGGGTTAAATGTGGATTTACTCCTCCACATCCCTCTAAATAATGCTTACACTGTTTTCCAGTGGCTTCATTAAAACTTACTTTGTCAGTTCTTTATAAAATCAGTCACAGCAACTCACTAATGTAATTCTCAACTGTGGTATAAATACAACTGACTTTTAGTAGGAATGGTTTCTAGTGGAAGGCTGCAGAAGTAGACCTGGAGCCAAAACCAGAATAAAATTTGAGATGATTGGTTGCTCCGCTGAAACATAACCAGATTCCCTAGCACCAATGGCTTTGTCAGAACACCATGCTCACTATGTGGTGTTTTAAATCCAGCCCCAAATGCTTTATTCACACTATTCAACATTCCAAGTACCACTCCTCTCATTCATCTGTTCAACACATCAAATGCCAAATGCCTTTCCTCATTTTGTCTTCATAGAGTTGATGCAAGAAGAGATGTGGGATGGTTCTCATTGATCCTCCACAGGCCCCTGAGCCACAGCAGCAAAGTAGTAAATCTCCAGATCTTGCCTTAGTGTTCTAAAAGTGCCATTATTTCACTTCAGTCAGACCTATGCCTCCTGGTCTGTCAGCTCTGCAAATCTTTCAGGAGGAAGAAAAGAAACAGGTGCAAAACCGAAGCTGCTGTGAACCACCTCTTCGGCATGATTAGCCTTCACTCTTTCTCATCTGTGTCTTGGGACAGAAATATGTCTCATGATTGTTGAGGGTAATTTTCCTGGTTGATTTGTACAAGAGACTGTCAGAAAGTCTGAAGATGCCAACTGGACTCAATTGGAATCTGTTACTACCTTCAGGTTTGTGTCATTTAAAGACTTTTTCCACTGCACGCACCACAGGAATTACATAGTTCCAAGGAGAGTTACATGACTTCTTTCATCAAGACTTGACCAATAAAAAAAGAAAGCCTGCAACCACCAGAAAATGTTGTAAACTTCTACTGAATTTCTGTTATCTCAGTCATTCAAAGGAAGAAAAAAAAAAAAAAAGCAATGATTCTATCCATGCGTGTTTATTATGAATTGAATACATTTTCTGGTCCAATTAGTCTACCTTCCTTAGAAAATGAGAAGGAAACTTTTTGTAGCAATTTGAAATCAAAGTAGCTTTTGTCAAGCAGCAAGTAATCAATGGACAAACCAATACAAGTCACTGTTTTCACAGCCCTTGGTCAAGTAATAAGCAGTTCAATTACTCCTGATACAGCTCCAGTGGCTCATCTGCAATTGGTTCAAGTGGATCAGACATTGCACACTGAGCCAATCCCTAAATCATCCATAGCTGTACTGCTGGCTTTGTGCAAATTATAAAATGAAATGAGACTAAATTCATCCTAGGCTTTGATTAAGTTCTGCTACTCAGCATAAGAAGTGTTGAAAAACGTGGGTTTTTTTTAAGACAGTGTGTAACTAACCTGGAAATGTAAACATGGTCTGGAAGGGCAGGTCCTACATTTTTAATTCTTTCTTGATTCTGTTTGTCATTTCAAGTACTATTTAAGCCAGAAACTATTCCTCTAGGGCCCTCAAGTTAATATACTTATTTTAGCCTCCTTATCCTGTTAAAATGAAGAGAATCGGATTGTTCTGAGTTGAACATCTGTTTGAAGTCAATCTGTGTCCACTGTTAAGGGAAACAATATTAGTGAAGGGAAGCAGAAGGCAGCATTTCAAAATTATATCCTCAAAGCATTTTCTACAGATGTCTCAAAGGTTCTCAGGGTATTATGAAGCATAAAAGACATCTGGTCACATTTTTTATAATCTCATCAGGGTATATAGAAAATATTTTTCCCTGTTTGACTCTTGACAAGTAGAGGTACTGAAAGGCTTTTTTTTTTTTTTTTTATTTGTTTATTTATCTCATTGCTGTGTGAATGTACCCGCTGATTCTTAACTATCCAAATCAGCTTAATGCTTTATTAAATCACCAAGTTCACTCACTGTAACATCTGACTCTCTCCAGCTTGTATATAGCTCTTCACTGAATCATTTGTAAAGTAGGAGACTGGGGGATATTTTTACACTGTGCTATTGGGCATGTTGTCTTTCATCTGCAGCTGCTGGGAAATCACTCTTTCCTACTCAAGAGTACTATTGTACTTCAGTGTTAACAACACTTCAGCTTGGTCGGTGGAAATACATTACTTCTCCCCCAAAGGGAAAACACTAAAATGACATTGCCAGTGCAGCTTCCAAAATCTCCACGTAAGGAAATACTCCCAGTGTCCTGGTCCCTTGGATTAACATGTGCTGCCCAGCCACGTTAACCAGTTACTGCAGAATCCCAATTAGACCAAAAACATGTGGAAGAGTCTAATTTTGATGAACCAACACAACAGGCTTTATACTGTGATTTGTCATCTTGACCTAGTTTGATGTGGCCATTTCTTTCTGAAGAAGTAATTAAAAGAGAAACATAGGAAAATACTCTTGGTTTTGTTTTGCCTAGAGGACAACATATTCTACACAGTTGCTACATTAAACTGTATTTCTCAAACCAAGGGTTTTCATTTAAATTGCCAATGTATTAGACAATTGATTTCATTCATGTGATCGTATTTCTGAGGGCCATGTAAGCCACACTCTGCAAGACTTACATTTTTCTGTTGCTTGCCTTTTGTTACCTATTTTGCCGGAGGTCAGTATGAGGTGTAAAGCTTCGTGGATGTATTTGAGTAGTTTTCTTTCCCAGTCTTTGTTTCCACTCCTAGACCTGCTCTCAACCTCTTGTTCTGTGTGCCATATCCAGCTTCTGCCCTCTTCCATTTCAGACAAGAAAGCAAACTTTTCCTTTGCAGATTGTTTTTGGAGACTTCTCTTGTGTTTACACTGGCAGAATTTGCTGTAGTCTGATGGAGTTTCTCTGAGCAGAGACCAACTTTCTTGTGACATAAACATTTAAAAATAAAATCTAAAAGTAATAGCTATAGCATTACATTAAAATTTCAGATCTGCCTTTTGCTTTTCCAGATGATAGGTTGTACCCATAAAGCAAACTAATTTTTTCTATTACAATACAAAACAACTCTTCCTTCCCCTTCCCACCCCAAACTCAGAACACATAGATCTTCCCATGAACTGCATGCCTCCTAAAGAAACAGGAATTAAATCTACTCATGGTGGATGTCTTTGCTTTATACAAGGAGTTGCTGCATCCTTACCTCCTTGCTGTGCTCTAAAGGAGTCCAAGTGACAACACGCTTTGCATTTTGGAGTCTGGCATCAGCCTGGCCTGTGGGACGCTTCCACCTGCTCTGCATCTTTTCCCCATCAGCAAAGTGCTGTCTGAGCACTTAGTGCAGCAGGAGCAGCCAGAAACCTGCCAGCGCTCAGCAAAAAGCATCAAGCTGTTGATGCCTCTGATAAAGGCATGAGAGGGTACTCAGGAGCCAGGAGCTGCAAAATCCTGCCAGGTGTAGTTCTGCTTTGCCTCCTTTAGGCAGCAACCAAATATCTTGGTGAGGTGGCTGCTGCCTGGGCTGGGACCCTGCATGTCCCTGCTGAGCACCAGCCCACTTCTCCAAGGTGGGTGCTGGAAGGTGGTGGTCGCTTGCAGAGAACAGGATCTAGCTGCAGGAGGTAGATGAAATGGTTGGTAAATGAAATGAAATGGTTCGTTTGAGGTGAGGAAAGCTATTAACTGGGTGAGGGAAGCCAAATGGACAATAAATGGGGTGTTTTCCCGCAGCTCATGAGAGAACCAGGAAGGCAACAAGCGGGGAAAGAAGGAGTCCCCAAAATTTGAGGCTGGGGACTTATTACCTGAGGCTTATTACTCTGATCTGCCTGCGTTTCCCCAGGGAAGCCTGAGCATAGCCTGCCTGCTTGTGCTCCTCCTTTAACCCCCAGTTTTGGCAGTAAATTCTGAACTGTGGGTAGCAACTCTGCTAACAAGGATGTCCCTGAAGTGTTAATTTGTTTAAATAATCAGGTCTAAACTGATAAAGTCTCCTGTCATCAAATGGCAGCATGAAATGTTTTTTGTAAGCCTTCTACCCTAGAACTAGTGCTCTGTGCTTTCTTGTTGCCGATACCCTAGAACTAACCCTGGAGAGCAGCCAGGTGCAAGAGGGATCCCCATTTCTGGCTGCCACCAAAATGCGGGCAAAGTTGAAAGCTTTTGGCAGACTTCACTTTCTCTTGGTAGCTTGTTCCCAGCCCCACAAAAGCCGGACTCTGCGTTTCCTAATCTACAAAACCCTAAAACTAACCCTAGACTGTTGCCAGGTCATGGGTTGCGATTCATACTGACTTTTATGAGTTGCTAGAGAAAATCTTTTTGTATCACCTGAAATACCGAGTTAGCTTTAGAAACCTCTGGTATGAATTTAGAAACCAGTGAGAGAAAATAAATCAAACTATCTAACATTTACGATACCGTGTGAATGCTTCACAAAAGCTTGCAACCTTAATCCTGAGCAGTTCTCTGAAAATGCTTGGTTTAGCACCTCACTTGAAAAGTCAAAACCAAGAAGTCTCTTTGGGTCTGTCTTTCTAGTCCAAACATACCTGTTGTGCCTTGAGTACCGCAAGATCTAAAGTCGGGCTGAATTTATAGGGCATATTTCTCACAATCCTCTCACACAAAGACTGAATTAAAACAACAGCCAAGTGACTCTGCTAAAACCATTGAATGACCCAGCTTTTATCTTGATGGTAAGACATCCAGAGTTTAAATGAGAACCATGCTACTCCAGAAGTCTGAAATCTCCCCACTGCATTGGCTCCATCAACTGCCTGCAGCACAGACGCATAATTTAAGCAACATCAGAGGTGGAGCCAGAGCAGGTGTTGCATTATGAAATAGGGAAGATGCTAACCCTCCAGTGATGATTGTTTCATGCCATCAGCAGTGAGAAGGACTTCATTCCTCCACAGGTGATGACAGCACCATCTGCAAAGTGCCTTGTTATTAAATGAAAATTGATGACCTCTGTTTTGTCATGGTCAGATTTTTTTTCTGCTTGTCTACCTCTGTGCCTTCACTTTCATACCAAGGTTACAGAGACCGAGCTGTGTGTCCTGCAGCGTGCCCTGAGGGGGTTCGTGTCTGTTCCTGGAATATGTATGCTGGAGCCGGCCCAGGCTGAGCCGTTGATATCACATTTAAGCCATCACTATGTTTTGTCTCAGGGTTTTTTCATGTTGGTACTTAAAAACCATCTCATACTGGAGGGATGCCATTTGCAGCTCCCAGCAGAGCCACTAACAAATTTGCCAGTGCCTTCCTGAGATTTCCTGTCCCACCTGCACACCAAATCAAGGGCTAGGACACAGTCCCAACTATGGATAACAGACCTTTTCACCCTCACAGATGGCCTGTGGGCCTGGAGTGGGAGTCATTCAGGGAACGTGTTGGTTTCTGTGTTCTAGATGCTTTTTTTTTTTTCTCAGTCTGATGCACTCAGAGCACAAATCACCAGAGTTACATATTTGTTAGTATGCGATGGCAATAAACTTCCCTTTTTAGTTTACATGCAGCAAGAATAGGTGAATTGACATGAAGTGTGAAATCATTTTGGAGTGTTTTTATTGATAATCACTTGGGTACACCTGTAGCTAAATTATGTTTTTCCAGCACTTCAAATGGAGCACTTCTCTTGCTCCGTTGCAATAAAAGTCAATGTTTTCCAATTCTTGGAATGGATTTTTCCAGACCCATTCTTTGTTTTTTCGAAACTTTCCCTTTGCTTGGTCAATAGTTTGATCTTTGCATTAAGCAGGGAGCCTTTCCAGAAAAGTAGAATAGAGCAGGAAATACAGTATTTCTCTGAAAGAATCTCAGTTCTGGTTTAAGACAGTAGAGAATTGCATCCTTGCAAGAGGTGATCTCTAGGTGAATTTATCTCATTCTGGAACCTGGGGGCAAGTTAGTATGGGGAGGAGCTTCATTATAAGCAGAGGGTGTTTATGCAAGCACTAGTTAATAAATGGCTGTCTGAAAAACACTGATAAAACTGAAACCACATTGTTCTATTAAAAGTTTCAAATTTCCTTTAAAAACAAAAAGAGGAGGGGAAAAAACTGTGTTTATGCTGGCTTTTGTTTGCCAAAGTTTTTTCCAGCGCATCACCTACATTTTTAGCACATGCATCAGTATCTCCTTGAAAAAGTAGTCCAGCATTGCTCTGTGAATGTTCACATGGTCAGGTTTTTTAATGCCAGTATATCCTAGAGGTCACCTCCTCAGTCAGCACCTTAAAAACTATTTTCGTCTGTGCCCACAGTTGCATCTTCTGCATACTGAGGTTGCCTACTGGTTCTGGCTCAGGCTTATAGGCAATGGGAAGACGTTGGACACTTTTTGTTTCTTAACTGAGTACTGCCCATGGAGCCTGAATAAGGAATGTGATGCATGAGCACAAGGGATTCCTGGACTGCTCCGTTATAAAAAGTTACACAAACGTCAAGTTGGGAATTGAGCTACACTTCATTCCCCCTTCTCTGCTCAGTCATCCAATGTGTTTTTCTGGTTAAAGTGTTTTTAAGAGCCACTGAGGGATTCTGCAGCCATGTAATGCAAAAGAGTTTTGAAGAGCAATCTGTTTCTCTTGCATAAACTTACAAATTGTAGTGGCTGTCCTTAAGAAAGGGTTATCAGGCGGTACAGTTAAAATACAAGTAGTAGGTTTTAAAGATCTTTGGGATACTACTGAGCCTTTGTCCTTCTGCTCTTCCCATTGTCTTATGTTTATTTTTTCTCTCCTGCTTAGATCAAGCTCTGCATTACAGTGGGTTTGGGGGACACTTTTATGCTGCATTTCTATGCATCGCGTACCAGAAGTAAGGACTGACCTGATGGTGCTCTTAGCCAAAGTGTGTATTTTGGGGCTGTGCCTTGGTCATATTTCTACTGCCCTTGCTATGTTGGTGTGAATTGTGTTTAGCTTAAGTTTAGCTTAAGTGTCATTTAGTCAATTCCTTATTTGACTTTTGTTGTTTGTTTCATTGCAGAACTTATGGTAAGGGACTCTGGGACCCTGTCCCCCAGTGGTGCCAGTAATGTCCCACCCCAGTTAGCAGAGAGGGCTTCTGATATAAATACTAAATCCACGAACTTAAAAATTCACATTCTAAAGGGCACTTGTCTGAGCAGTAGTTGTAGACTTGTATCCAAATAAAAAAATGTATGGAAACTGTTGAGTTACGGCCTGAATCACTGATTGATCACCTGAGGCAAGGACTGGGTCAGCTGTGGGAGCACAGGTGAAGGCGATTTTCCTGTGTGACCGGAAGACCCAGACCCCATTTAAGGGCTGACCACCACTGGTGAAGAGTCTCTTCTGGAGATCCCTCCTTTTTGGAGTTTTCTGCTGTGAGCCTAGATCCTCAGACACAGGTAAGTATTTCTTCTTTGATTGTCTCTTTTCCACCATGATAATCTTTCCAACCATAACATCTGTAAATTACCATCCTGACTGTGCTACTCTTCTAACTGTACATTTGTTGACTGTACAAAAGTGAACACAAAGTTTGTGTTATATATGTGTTTTTCAATATGAGCAGGATTTTGTTTGGTTGTTTGTCATTGACCTAGTCTGGATCTATGCTGGATTTATGTAATGATACATGCTACTGTTCCCATGGGACAGCTGGAGCAGTACAGTGATGTACCACTGGATGTGGGCCCTGGCCACACTGGCAAAACATGAGTGTCCAATCTGTCATCAGCAGACTGGAGAGAATCCCACAGATGGTTAGGCCACAGCTGGAGCACTTGAGGTAGGAGGAGTTTGTTCAGCATGAAAAGAGAGTGCTGGGACTGGGGGAACTACACAGTTGTCTTTAGCTGCATGTGGGAAGCCGTATGTCTATAAAGAAACTGGAGCTAGGCTCTTCTCAGAAGTGCTCAGCAAGAGATCAAGAGGCGTTAGGCCCAAGATGTATCAGAGAACTTCTTGTTAAACATAAAGATGTTGGTAGGGTGGTTAAACAGGGAAAGAGGTGACCAGACGTGCTGTGGGATCGCAGTCCTTAAATACATTCAGTAGTACTAAACTGGACAGGGCCCAGAGCATGCTGGTCAGATTTCAGAGTTGGCATCATTTTTTCTCAGGGAGCTGGAAATGATCTCCTAAGCTGCACTAAGATTGTGCCAGGTCTAGATTGGGTGAGTAGAGTGGGATCCTGCTGAGAAAGAGCAGCTGTGCCTGGCTCTCTTACAGGGAGATCTGTAAGATGGGGTTGCTCCCCAAGGGTCTGTTTGAGCAAAGAATCATCATAGAATCACAAGGTTGGAAACTACCTACAAGATCATCTAGCCCAACTGTCCTCCCGTTACCATTGCTACCCCAAGCCATTAAACCAGATCTCATAGCTCCTCATCCAGATGCCTCTTGAACACTGCCAGGGATGGTGACTCCACCACCTCCCTGGGCAGCCATTCCAGTGCCTGACCACTCTCTGAGAGATAAAGTTTTCCCTTATGTCTAATCTAAACCTCTGCTGTTATAACTTGCAGTCACTTTCTAGGGTCCCATTTGTTGCCTGGGAGAAGAGGCCAAACCCCTCCTCACCACAACCTCCCTTCAGGAAGTTGTAGAGTGCAGTGAGGTCTCCCCTGAGCCTCTGCCAGTCTAAACAATCCCAGTTCCCTCAGTTGCTTCTCATAAGACTTGTGCTCCAGACCCCTCATTAGTTTGGCTGCCCTAGTCTGGACATGTTCCAGGGCCTCAATGTCTTTCTTGCAGTGAGGGGCCCAAAACCGAACACAGTACCTGAGGTGCGGCCTCACCAGTGCGGAGTAGAGGGGGATGATTACTTCCTTGCTCCTGCTGGCTGCACTATTTCTAATGCAGGCCAGGATGGCATCAGCCCTCTTGGGCACCTGGGCAGACTGTTGGCTCATTCATCCGAGCATCAACCAACACCCCCAGGTCCCTTTCCTCTTCACAGTCATCCAGCCTAAAGCACTGCATAGGGTTGTTGTGGCCAAAGTGCAGGACCCGGCACTTGGCCTTGTTGAACCTCAGCCCAGCGATCCAGCTTATCTAGATCCCTCTGAAGGGCCTCCCTACCCTCAGGCAGATCCACACCACCTCCCAACTTGATGTCATCTGCAAACTTACTGAGGGTACACTCAATCCCTTCATCTAGGTCATTAATAAAGATATTAAACAAGATGGGCCCCAGTACCAGCCCCTGGGGGACACCACTTGTAATGGGTTGCCAGCTTCACTTAACTCCATTAACCACTACCCACTGGGCACAGCCTTCTGACCATTTCCTTACCCAAAGAAGGGTAGACCTGTCCAGGCCACGGGCAGCCATTTTCCCCAGGAGGATACTGTGAGAGACCATGTCAGAGGCTTTGCTGAAGTCTAGGCAGACTATTTCAACAGCCTTTCCCTTGTCTACCAGTCTGGTCACCCAGTTGTAGAAAGAGATGAGGTTGCTCAAGCACGAGCTGTCTTTCATGAGCCTGTGCTGGCTGGGCCTGATCCCCTGGACGCCATGCATGTGCCGTGTGATCTCACCCAAGATGATTTGCTCCATAACTTTCCCTGGTACCAAGGTCAGGCTGACAGATTTCCCCCTTCTTTCTTTCCTGACAGGGGCAGTCTCAAGGCATGAGGGTGACTGCCTCACCTTAGGCTCCCCCTTAGGCAGATCCTCCATTACCTCCCCTTCCATTTCCAGCATCTGAAATCTGTTGCTTAGAGGGAGCTGGGAAAGTGGGCTATAGACATCCATTGTAAAGTGCACAATTCTGATTCTGCTTCGTGTATCAGGCTGAGGATGCTGGACCTGCTGCTGGTAGCTTCTCTTTTATCCATTTGAGAGCATTTGCTCAAATGCTGGCAAACACTACTGTACTTCTGACCTGCAGCAATTACCCTTTAATGATCTTTTTTTCAGTGGATGTAATTGCTAGTTCCATCCTACATTTTTGGAAATCATTTCAGAGTTACTAAGACAGTGATTCCACCTCATAAAAATGACAAAAGACGATCTAGCCTTCACTGGGTTAAAAACACCACTGGTAAATGATAATAAATAATAATAAATACCAGTCTGTGAAGAGATTGCTCTTTTCTGAGGTGCAGTAGTGTATAAAGCTGGAAGAAGCACCATTCAGTGTTGTCTTAGCAGTGCTGTTTGTGAACTTCATCTGCCTGCAAAGGTTTCTTTTGCTGTTAATCATTAGGTCATTAACCTGAACAGTGCTTCTCCATATGCAGTCTGCCTAGGCAAAATATGTTGGTGCATCAGCACATAGCAGAACTCCACTGCAGACTCATGTTTAGCAGGGGGATGGAGCTTCATGAAGAGAAGATAGAAGGATTGTGTAATGCCTGCAGATGTAGGAGTTCTGGATCTTCTGCAGTGAACGTAGTCCTTCTAGTGCTTGGCTCTTCAGACAAAAGATTCATTCACTTAATCTGAAGCATCTTGAGTGAAACGAATGCAGGAAGTTCCTATCAATTATCACACCAAAAAAAAAAAAGAAAAAGCTTGTGTTTCTCTGGGCAATCTGTGTGCACTCCAACGTCAAGCTGTGCGTGAGAATATGTTAGCACAAAGGAAGGTAGTATGCTCTAATTAGCAGTCACAAAAATGAAATAGCAAGGTGTTATTTCAGTGAATAAGAGCCAGACATGCACAGATTGTGACACATGAATGTTATGTAGATACACTGTACTCTGAGAGATGGTTTTTCACAGGAGGATACTGAGTACTATTAGGTACTCATCACATACAGTCATGCTCCGTTTTTGTGGGGTTCATTTAAATTAAGCTCGAAAGGCCGTTAAATGCAGTGCTATTTCTGTAGATATGTATCAAAAGTACAGTTGGGTGGAAAAGTTCCAGGAACGCTTTTTTTTCCCCCTAAGAGAAGGAGTTTGTTGGAAAATGTCAGTTATGTCAAAACCAAAATGTTTGAGGAAACCTGGCTGCTTGACAACCCATGGCTGACATTTTCATGGGCTGCTACCAGAGAGCTGTCTGGTTTCTCCCTGCCTTGTTGGTGCCGGGAAGTTTGGGACTCACAGTTCCAGTGGGGCTTTGCATGTAGGCTGCAGTAATGACAGGCCTTAGGCCTTCTGCTTAGTCTGGTACGGGTCTGGAAATGGGAAGCAATGAGCTCCTCAGCTTCAGTGTGAGATTGCTCACTCCAGTCCCCTTGGAAGAGAGCTCAGAGAGCCATTGTTCAAGGTTTTGTCTTTCCCATCTCAGTAGGGTTCCACTGACTTTTAAGGACTTCTTGTGAAGTCCGTCAGAGTATGAAAGTATGCAGGAAGTCCTCCAGTGCTGGGAACAATCAACTGTTCCATTTCATTCAGGAAGAAGAAGAAATGGTTTGAGTTCCTCTACTTTGATTTTTCTCTAGAAACGTCCTTTCGTTTTCTTCTTGTTCTAATTCAGAACAAAGTCTTTCACAAAAGATCAGAATTTCTTGTAGGAAACCAATTCTGAGATTTTTTCCAGCCTATGTTCAATGTCTCAGAGTTTTGCTCCTATGGGATTGGTGGCTTCAACAGGCCACTGGTTGAGCCTTTGCTTTTTAAGAACCGTTTCTGGATCCACTGGTAAGATTAATTAGAAACATCACTGTCTCTGCATTTGCTTAAAACTCTCACAGAGCACACTGAAGCAGAAATTATAGCTGCATCCTGTTAGCATTCTGTATGTTTTACTGGATGCATCTGTTGGCCCAGTTTGACTTCATTATTCCATCACAAAGATGTCTTGTTTTTTTAAACTATTTCTAGAATTAGAATTCGTATAGAGAAAAATTAGAACAGAAACACTAAATCCTTTCATCGTGTTAGATGCTGTCTAGCTGATTTTCCCCTTGCCTGCCAGGTCTAGTATTTAATGATTTTGGATGTTGTTATGGGCTGAGCTGACAGCAAACCTTTTGCTAAGGCTACATATAAGGCATTGAGTAGTAGTATCTCTTCTATTATGAAACTGAGCAGTTGTTTCCTCTGTCTCTGCAAAATATTTGCTTTCTGTTTTGCCTGAGCTTCACAGATCTGGACTGCATTATTTATGCTCAGCTCACAGTACTCTTTGTTGCAGGAACAGCTGCTAAACAGAGCTGGGAAGGAGTAGTAAGGAAGTAACTGCCCATTCCACCTTTATCTCTCATTGCCTCACTAAACTGTAGGACTTGAAGAACAGATTTCTTAACACTTATTATCAAGACCAACAATATCAGTTGTTGAAACTACTTGTATTTTAGACTTTAGAGGAAAATAGACAGAATATAGATTGTATTTGTTAAGATAATTGTTTATGGATAGTGTGTACAAGGTATCTGAAATTACTCATGATTACAATTCATACACTTTGAAGTCTTATCTGATAAACTCTCAAATGCTGTAAATGTGTATAATCAAGAAGAGAAAGGCAAAGACACAGAGCCAAAGTTCATTCACTGACCATTCATTTAGCCTCTAGCTGGGGCTGATCATGCTGTAACACCAAGAACCTCCTTATGTAAAGTTGTTTGTGTTGAATGCTGATGAAACATCTTTCTGATTGAGACCTCTGTACAAAATTAAGTGGAACAGTTCAGTGAGACCTATCAGTCTGCAGCTCCTATTGAGGCATGACAGCAAAACCTGAGTTTGCACATGGATTGTCCTAGTGAGGTAGTTCTGGCTGTCACAGTGCAGTTGTCGGGCAGACAAGTTCTCGGTGTGAGCAAGAAGAGATGACCCTGTCTCCTGTTGAGGATAATGAACAACATGACTAAGAATAGGTTTGGCTGATTTGCTGTTACCCAAGACAGGAGGATGGCGACACTGAGGAATGGCAGCTTCAAAATAAGCTGGGACCATCCAGCACATCAGCCATGGGCTCCTTAACCTTTTGATGGGGTGGGACCAGGCGCACACACCAAAACTGGTGTAGGATCCACACTTGGCTAAGGGAAAAACATTGCAAAATGAATACACACAAATTCTACTAGTAGCTCTGAAACATCAGTGTAAGACGTACTCATTTGAATATAGCAGGTTTCAAAGTATGAGCTCCCTGGAAGCCAGGTGGTAAGCACAGTTCATTTCTGACAGACTCACACAGTCCTTCTGCCCTGAAATGAACAAGAGGGCTGCCAGCACTACAGCTCCTGGGAGGCTTCTGCTGCTGCCATCAGCTTCTCCAGAGGTTAAACTCTCATCTAAGTAGAACAACTAGCTTTGCAGTCCAAGCAAAGAAATCTGAAATCCTTCTGAGCACGGATCCTTGCACTGAATCTCTGAATCTGCCTCAGTTCAGCAGCAAAATGCATGAAATGGTTTCAGTAACAACCTGTGCAGGTGTATTTTGAAAGAGCAACAGAGGTGAGCAGGAACATGGGATATTCAAGTTTATGGGATAGGTTTTTTCCTTTTTTTTCCTCCCTTGGAAACACACAGGTGGTGCGTACTGTGCCCTAAACAGAGACTGACCCAGAAGACTTGGTTTAGGCGCTGTGTAAGGGAGGATGCAAGACCCTCACTGCTCCTAGTGAAAACTGGGGAAAGATTTCTAATTACTGTAAATAAGGCTCCACTCCAAATGTTGTAATGATTCACCGAGCACACGTAGCTGAGAGAATACTCTGGCATCAGTGAAGTGTCACCTGTAGACAAAACATGTCTATACTGTGTCAGGAACAGAATAGGAAAACAGGAAATAGTACAATTGTTAAAGAGAAATGGTGTGATCCCATGATACAGAGCCTGTTTGGAATTGTAACTTACTGGCTGCTTTACTCTCATTATTTCCTTCTTCTTGCATTGCAAATTATGCTGATAAATAGAAACATGCACTGGTTTCCCCAGGTCCTTAAAAACACAAGCATTTCTTCCAGGTGGCATGTGGCTTTTTCCTTTCTTCACAGCAAGACTATCAATTCTGGCAATTTTTCCACACAAATTTCCATCCCTCTTCAGCTCACACTTACTTGCTGGGCTGTGCTGAAGCACCAGCCTTTCATATGTACTCTAGCTAATCATTCAGTTCTCCAGTAGGAGGATTATAATCACTTAGCATTTTCAACCCTAGTAGAGGTGTGTTTGACTTAAAGTCATTCACAACATGCATCAGAGGGGAGTGAAATGAAACATTAGCTGTGCAAATTTTCTCTGCTCTGTGAAGCCTGTGAAGAACTGAGAACAATAGGAATGAGCTTTTCCCAGGTGTAGGTTGTTTAACTAGAGCGTGCACATTATTCCATGAAACAAAGGACCTCAGTGCACAAGGTATTTCATTTTTCTTCTACCTCAAAACTAACAGGTGGGTGTTTGCCCTGTGGTTGGATGGTTGTCATTTATGTTTGCTGTGGGGGCTTAACAAAAGACTCAGTGCCATGTGTGAGAGCATGAGGCTTTTTAATAAGCCCTTCTCAGGGCCATGTCCTTCATACCCCAGGATGCAGAAAGGCATGTAACTGTGTGTCCCACGTGCTCCTCAGCAGTGCCCAGTGGGAGCCAGTTGTCTGCTGCCACTGCCTTACCATCACACGGCACATCTATGCCTGAACACAGGAACTGCTGGCAGCTGTTGCATGGACAGCTGAGGCTCAGATGTCCCCCGGTCCTGCCAGGTGATTTGGTCAGAAAAATAATCTATAGAGAGATCATAATCAGCCGCTTAATATACCTCTGAGATGTGTCATCCCTAAACGTTCACAGGGCAATTTAATGATAGCACTTATTAAAGAAGCTAATAACACAGGTTGTAAAGCCTGGTATGAAAGCACGATATAATGGAGGAATGGTTATTAGCAGATCGCTCGCTCTTTGAAGGGTTTGCTAGGGAGGGGCTAAGAAAAATGTAATAGTTCATAAATACCTGAAAAATGTTCTTCCATGTTCAAGTCTTTAGCTCCCTTTTTATTATAAGCTGTACAAACATAGTATAGGTTTTCACTGTAATGCTGTAATAAGCTTTCTGATTTGTGATAGTCTGTTATTACTTATAAAATGGGATCTGTAGTAAGTGCCTCCTGATTAAGTGTGAGGATCTTACTAGCTTACTTCTTTTCTCTATCCCTTACCAGCAGGTTGCTCTAGGTGCACTCTGTAAAGGAAATAGGCAAATATGGCAGCACCAGTGCAACATGTTGTTTTCTTCCCATTTATCCTCTGGGTGTCAGTCTCCAGTTCAGAGGCAGCAGTTAGTGTGTGAAGTCTCTTTCACAGAGTAGTGGAGACAACGCGTCACTGAAGAGATGATGCTGTGATATCAGAACAAATACACAAAGGAGAGCTCCCTTGCAGGCAGTCCTCTCCACCACTGAAACTGATATACAATGCTTAGTTTCTTGCAAGCTTACACTCTATTTTGTTACACGCCACTCAGTGAGGGGGAACAAAACAGGCACAAGTACTCTTCCTTGTTTCATTTGATACTCATAGTTGCATTTGGTTGCCAAAAAAGCATGGGTAATGAACCTCTAAGGTGAGTATGTTTTTTTTTATGCAAACTTATAGGACGTGCAATGTAGCTTCACTTTTCTTTGTGTTATGTGCTTGCTGTCATGAATAGCACATACTCTGTTTACCAGGTTTAAGTAGTAACGGTGTTGAAGTTATATATGAGCAATGCTTTTAAGTGAGGTGATGTGTACATGGAGATGAAATGTTTTTCCAAAGACCAAGTGAGAAAACAGATGCTTCCAAGTAAATAGTCCTTTCTACAGATCACTTAGAGTTCATAGCTCTGAGAGCTGATCAATTGCTATTGCCATTCTACAGGGCTGGACGTAGTTGGAAAGGAAACACAAACTGATATGGATGAAGCCATTTCTCCTAAGTTCTGTTCAAGTTCTTTGTGATTTCTGTTCAGACATCATCTTTAGATGTATGAACAAATGGTAACCGGTAACATGACAAATCTTTTTAAAGCTGAAACAAGAATTGATATAAAATTTAATCATACACTTCACTTTCAAAAATTAATGGTAAAAAATTCACATACTCAGATATTCATCCTTAAAGCACCCAAAAACTACTAATGACTGGCAACAGAAGTTAAAAGGAGATGTTCATTCATTCTGTCATCCTCAACATTTGTTTCTGGAATAAAAAAGTTGCAGGCATGTATTTTGTGCCTCTGCAAGTGTGCAGCCTGTGTGGCTGTGAACTTCATCAAGATGATGAAGACTGGACAAGAACAAGAATTGCTGAGTGTGCTGAATCTGAGACAACAGTAACCTCAGGCTGTGCTGTGGCTGGGTTGCAATGGTTAGAAGGGATTTACAGATGGACTTGGATTGATGTTCTTAACTATTTTTATTAATGGCAAGGGAAGGTGCGAGTATCCTTGTGAAATTGGTCCAAAATTGAGAGAATCAAAATACTGAGGAGGAGATGCAAACTCTGAGGACTGAATCAAAAGAGAGAGCAGATATTCAAGTATGCTGAGCAAGCCTGTACTGTTACAGAGTACTCATCACAGTTTCTTGTGCAGTGTTGTAGCACTACTGCTAGAAAAAGGAGGAGCAAGGCATAGATATATTAATTGATCAGAGAATGGCTATCATTGTAAGCAAGATGAACATGAACCTAAAATATGCCAGATGGTATTTTTCCACTGAAGATGGGGCTATCTGCAATGCCCTGAGTTAATTTCATCTTAAATGGTGTGAATAATTCTAGTCATTTGTTTTCAGAAAGGACTAACTTACACTGGAAAAGGTACAGAAAAAGGCTGCTAGGACATGAGGGAAGTGGAAAACCTGTCTTACGAGTCTTCATAAATTTAATAAGCAAACCAGAAGATAGGTTTATAATTGTCATGTATGTATACTCTGTGGAGTAGTGTCAGAGGCTAGGTCTAGAGCTATTTCCATAAAAAGAACAAAAAACAGAAAACAAATCAGATGGCGCTGATGACTGATGTCGCCAAATAACTATCTACTCAGTTTTTTTACCTAAATAGACTGTGTTGGGTGGGAATTCAGATCCACTTTTAAAGTCAATTGATATTATTTTTCAGATTTCAGTGGAGTGCTGGTTTTGAAAAAATTAAGAAGGAATTTTCTTGTTGAGATATAAATGTGGTGAGTAAGGGAATGGAACCACATGAAAGCAACACATTACATGGATTATTTTCTCATATGCTATTTTCTCATTTTAAGTGTCTATACTTAGTCAACACACTCTGCCATAACCAACTACATTTTTTCCTTCAACCGATCATGCACATTTTTCCTTCAGGAGAACATTTCAATGCTGTTTTTTGTTCTCTAATATTCTTCATTGTTTTAAACTGCTTCATATCTGGAGATGATCCAGTACTCTGAAGACTGCCTATTGTAGGCAACCCCTTTGAGAATGATAGCTGCAGCTTCTCAGTTCTTCAGATTCGATCCTGCCATGGCTTTTTCTCTCTGCAACTTCTGTTTCTTTCTAAATCACTTTTCAGTGCTGAGGTCTCCACATGCCTGCTCTTTTCTATTGCTTGATTCAGCACATGTATTTTGTTGGATCAATGTTTAAACCATTCCTGTCAAATTGCTGACTTGTGTACCTAACAGCAATGGATGGTCAGCAAGACTCTCTGGAAAGGAAAACAAATAAGTTAACATTTATAGGTTTGGGAGACCACTTGCTTTAATGACGAATTGTGACTTGCTGTGTAGCATAACAGGGAAAATTAATGATAGAAATAGCAAAAAAACTCTCTAGCAGTCACACCTAAATGCCATTTATGGTGATTCATAGCATCGGGAGTTCCCCTATCCCACAGGAAGACCAGCAGATGACTACTTTTGGAAGCTCTAGGCTAAACTAGGTCCATATATGCTTCATCACTTTTGCAATGCCTTTTGAGTGGATGTGGAAACTTGTTCTTCTCCCACACTGCTATTGCAGGTAGCATGGTCATTGTGGAACTGCCATGTAAACCTAGGACTGCTGAAGTATGTGGATCTTCTTCAGCTTCTGAACCCAACCTCCATCTTCTCAGGCTATCAGTCAGCCTTCATCCCATGGGCAAACCAAAATGAACAGTGCAGTCCTGTTCACTACTAATAATAATGGGGAATAAAGGGGATAGAAGAAGAAGGAAGTCTCTACCTCCATTTTAGGTGATAGTACCTTCTGTTAGTTATGGGAATGCATATGTGGTAGGGATTATCTTGCAGAAAATTATATATGGTTGGTCATCATCCTATAAAGATTATACGTATATCTTATTCTATCTTAAGTCCAAGAAATCCCTCAATAGCTGTCCAAATCACTTGCTGACCTTACAGCTTTGAATCCTGATGTTTCTGTCTCATCTAGATGCTGTATTACTATTTTCCTTCTTTTAATATCTTATCTGTGCAAGCTTTTATCTACACTAAACTTGCTGTAAGCTTTATGTTACGCAGATTCAGAGAAGCTGAGCAGCTACCATTGCCTTGACTCCTTTCAGATGGGTGGTCATTCTGTACTGCTGGGCATTTCACAGCTCTCCTTTAGATACTGCTCAGACCTCCCCTGAAATCAGAAGTGTTCTTAGTAGTCTCTAGCACCGTTTGGGTGGAAGCTCACTCCTAAACCAACATAAACCAGTAGGGTTATTCAGTATTTCTCTTACTCTTGTGGAAATAAACAGATACAGATTGTCATCAGCATCTTGCAGAGGTCTCTAGTTTTACTGTGTATGATATATTCATTACCTTGCTTTTTCTGTTATGCAGCATTTCAGTAGTCTCTTGGTCTATATCATTCCAGGAGTAATACGATTGACTTGTACAAACTAAACTATCACTGTTTCTGAGGAGATGTTCCCAGCGCTTTAATAACCAGTTAGTCAGCTGTGCTCATTGTAATGGGAAGCAGGAAGTAAATGCTAAACAGCTTGGTGGTTTGACCACAGCAACAATGAGCTCTGAAATGACTTTCTGCTATAAGTAGAAATTATTTATGAAACTGAAATGTTTCTGTTAATAAAATAGAACTGTAGCCTCTCAGAGAAAGATAAATGTATAAGTGCTTTTCTTCTTATATGATTTAATGCGTTCACGGACTGGTAATGTCTCTGGTACAAAACATAAAATGAGTAAAAAGAGAAATGGTAGAAGCACCAGCTTTGAGCTCAGTTGCACAAGCAATAATTTCAACTCAAATATTTCATTTTATTCTTTGTGAGCTGTGATCATGAGGTAATAGCATCCAGTACTTTGGCACCAGAACGCTTACTGCTTCTGCAAATCCAGCTGCATCTGAGGGTGGCATTCTTGTGCTGGGAAGACCATGCAGCTGCCACTATCATCTTGTATTCCTAAAACCATTCCTCTCCCAGCATGGCCTAATCCTGAAAGTCACAGACAAGACTCATTTCAATAGGCAAGGCTGAGAATTCCCTTTGGGATTCAACTATTATGTATTGCTGGTGAAGGCAAAAGAATGCATGTCACAAATCCAATTACCTTTGGATTAATACTTCTATATTGGGATAAGTCTGTGTTTAAAAAGTGTTTTTTCATACTGACATAAACAGTATGTGGGATCTGCAAAGACATGGGCTGTCATTAGACCCCACATTATGATAAGACACAGCAGCCAGGCTGAATGCAGCCCAGGCCTGGGTTTAAATAGCCTTGTTCTTCCTCAAAGGCTGAGTTTATCTCCCTTCTATCTATTTATTCAGATTCTGCAGTGCCTATGACATTTGAGGTTTAGTTTGGTAAGAAGCAAGACTACTTTATAAAAAATGACAATGACATGAGCTAGTTCTAAATAAAATGAGCTCAAACAAAGCAGTAGCTTATTCCAACAGCTTGCATTTACCTGTTTTGTCTACCAAAGAAAGATCCAGATGAGTTTGTGGATTTGTGAACATACAGCAGGTGTTGCTCACATGCTGGAAAGCTGGGTGATCTTAACTTTGCTTTCAGTGAAATCTTTGTGAGTTTGTCCTTCACCTTAGCAGGAAAAGAGCCAGACATCAGGTTAGTCTACCTACCCAAGTGGCAGCAAAACCACACACCCAGGAGGAATCAAGGGGGAAAAAAAAAGCAAAAAAGATTGGAAGAATAACACACCAGGTGGGTAGGTTTATACTTTTAAGAGGATTATGGAGCCAAACATGGGCTAGTGAGGAGTTGTTCATAGAGCAGAACATCACAGGTTAGCCAGAATGATTTCAGTTATCTGATTTGGTTACAAATACTCCCTTAAGGAGAAGAGCAGTAGCCAAGAAAGAAAAAAAAAATTGGACTCAATACTAGTACATATTTTATACTCAAAAGATAAATGTTTTCAACATTCCTTTAAACACCAAAACTATAAAAAGTATTGGATGCAAAACAGAGGTCTTCAAAGTCATTAAAAACTTTTCCTTGCAAAAATAAGCAAGTGAAATGAGAATTCAACCTGCATTGCATTTTCTCCTTTTAGCTTTAGGTAAATACAGCCAGAAGTTCAGTTCACTATTTATTTGCAAACACTGCATAATAAACATAAATGTACTGCTGTTAAGAATAATAATGCAATGCTAATGATTCTGAGAAGCAAGGGAATAAAGGAACCATCTGAAAGAAAGGGACAGGTAATTAGGCAAAGCAGGGAGATGAAAAGCTAGATAAGTACCTAAGAAAATAATATGGTAGAGGTGATTAAGAATAAAGGCATAGAAACCATCCATTAAATACTAGAACAAAAAATATGGAAAGTGCTGACAAGGATGAGCTGTGAAAGGTGAATCTAAACTGCAAGTGTTGAGCATTTGTAATGTAGGAGTCCCCCTAGTCCATCTGATCACACAATCCACTGCTTGCAAAACAGATGGGGTAAGACTTCTGACTTGTAACCAAGAAAGCGTGACCGCTAATGAAAACTTTGCAAGCGTGGTACTCTTGTTTTCCATACCTGGTTTAGAGCCCTTTGCTGCCTTGACAAGTTTCCAGCTCTCACAGCTGCTCCCTCCAAACTACCTTTAGCACTACAGACTCACAGGAGCCCCACTATCTGCTTTTCACTGGTGTTCAGCCCTGCTTTTACACTCCTGGCCTATTTCCTGCCATGCACTTTGCCAAGGAGGTTTCCATGCCTTCTTGGATGGGCTCCCAGTGAATGGAAAGTTGGTGGATGTCACCTGAATCAACACTTCCATGCAAAAAGTACAGAAGCTGTGTGTCAGAGGGGATGGTTCTCAAGCTGACAATTATAAGGCATTAGCAATCCTAATGGATCAGCACAGAGGAAGGGGAGTATGTAACAGCACTGGTCACCTAACCACAGTGACCAGTGGATTATATAAGTTAATCATGACTTCAAGTGAATGTTTGTTCCTAGTTCCTTCTGTACCACTGTTTCCATTCCCTTTGATGGAACGACTTTGTCTCTGTTTCCCAGGTTTTTAAATGGAAGAATACAGGTGAATATAGATATTGTAGAGATGTTAACAGAAAAAAAAAAAAGATGCTGATTTGAGACATGGAAATGTATGTGCACAGAGTACTGAAGCTTTAAACAGTAACAATAAAAACAACTCACTTTATTAGTTACTATAAAATAAAATATTCTAAGATCTTTAACTTAGTGCTTTTTTTTTTTTGCATTAAAAATTAGAATTCCCATTTGCAAGTAAAATTGCAACTACACAGTTTGTAATATTATGTCTGTTAATGAAGACCAAAGTCCCTTCCTTGCAGTCAGTTGCTACAGAGGTATTGCTGGGCAGCAACAGCTTTAGTGCTGCTGGTGGATGGCTCTGACTGAGGAAAGTTTTAACTGGAAGTTACATCTGGAAAGGAACAATAATGTTGCAGAAGTTTGGCTTTTCCTAAGCATGGTGGCTGAGCTTGTCTTTGCTAGGAAAGTGTCCCGTGTTTTTTTCAGCAGTCAGGTGACTGTAATCAGCCACATTTTTGTGATTCTGTGAAACTGAGTGCTTTGAGTGTTCTGAGCAATCTGCAAGGAGCAGTGACTGTTCGTGCTGAGGGGGCCTGTGAAGAAATAAGTGGGCATTAGAAGATGAGGCCTTGTGAAATCCATTGGTTGCTTTAAAAGTCGTGTACCTGTGTGCATTGCTTTCCCAACTGTGGAGTGTTTTAAGGGTGCTGAGGTATTTAGTCAGTATCTGTAGAAGGTAAAATGTAAATATTTCAAGTGATGATTTTCTCTTCACTGCTGAATGAATGCAATTACTTTCTCTTCTAACAGAGCAAACTTGACTTTTTTCTAAGATTAAGAGCAGGGCTACTTGGTGTGCTTTAATACTGCTTTACTTTATCTTGAGCAAGTAACTCTTATTATTGTTTAACATTTCTAGCAAAACATCACCTGTACTCCTTAAGCATGTCATGGTAATGAAAATTTAGCTGATTCAGTGATTAACTGAGTTGATTTAATTATCTTGGGTAAATAATATTATATGCTAATGTAAGGTAATTTATTTCTTTCTAATCTCTTAGAATCCTATATGCTGCAGACAGATTATTTAAATATTTACTGAAACACTTAGATGTTATAAATATGATAAAATAATTCTTGAGTGACGTTACAGTAGTGCCACCATAAGTTCCTTCTCTGCCATATATAGAAAAGATGGGGAAAATGTTCCTTCTAAGCTACAAATGCAAGGAAAATGATTTCACGGGCATTTCCAGGCCATCCGTCATGCTTGCAGCAATCCATGAGCTTGTCTTTGCAGCAGATGGACCAGGCAGGCTGTGCCATGCTGACCTGCCCTTGTTCCACTGGCCTTCCCCTGGCTCCCCATGTGAGGGGCAGCAGGCCCAGGTGAGGGACACAGGGTGGATCAACATTCTTAAATATAATTTTAAAGGTTTTTACAAATATATTAACAGCAAGAGAAAGGCCAAGGAGAACCTCCTGTCTTTATTGAATGCAGCAGGGAATTTTATCACTGACGTCAAAGAACGTCTGTCAGAAGTAATGGTCCGATCAGTTATCCTCAGGGTACTCAACTCCCTCACCTAGAAGATGAGGGAACAGAATAACCCCAGAATAACATCCCCATGGGGATGGGGAACAGAATAACCCCCCAGTTCAGGAGGAAACAGTTTGCAACATGCCACTCAATCTAGGCATGTCCGTGGTGCTGATGGGACCCACCCGAGGGGGCTGAAGGAGCTGGCGGACACGATTGCCAAGCTGCTTTCCATCATTTAGCAACTGCCCTCATCAGCCAGAAAAGTCCCAGATGACTGGAGACTTGTCAGTGTGACATCCACCTACAAGAACAGTCAGAAGGAGGATCCAGGGAACTACAGGCCTGCCAGCATGACCTCAGTATCAGGAAAGGTCATGGAACAGATCGTCTTGAGTGCAATCATGTATGGGACAGCCAGGGAATGAGGCCCAGCCAGAATGGGTTCACAGGTTCCTGCCTGACCAACCTGATCTCCTTCTGTGACCAGGTGACCCATCTGGTGCATAAGGGAAAGGCTGTTGACATAGTCTACTTAGACTTCAGCAAAGCCTTTGACATTGTCTCCTGTAGTATTCTCTTGGAGAAGCTGGTAGTGCATGGCTTGGACAGCTACACTCTTTGCTGGGTAAAGAACTGGCTGGAGGTCCAGGCCCAGAGAGTGGTGGTGAATGGAATTAAATCAAGCTGGAGACCAGTCATGGGCCCATCCTGTATAGTATCATTATTGATGATCTGGATGTGGGCTTTGGATGCATCCTCAGTAAGTTTGCAGATGATCCAAGTTGGGAGGAAGTGTCGATCTGTCTGGCAGTACGAAGACACTACAGAGGGGTCTGGACAGGCTGGATTTATGGGCTGAGGTCAACTGTATGAATTTTAACAAGATGAAATGTCAGGTCCTGCACTTTTGTTACTCCGTGTATGCTACAGGTGCGGGGTAGAGTGGCTGGAAAGCTGTGCAGAGGAAAAGGACCTGTGAGTGTTGGTCAGTCCTCAGATGAACATGAGATACCATGTGTGTCCAGGTGACCAAGAATGCCAACAGCACCCTGGCTTGTATCAGAAGTATTGTAGTCAGCAGGACTAGGAAGTGATCATACCTCTGAAATAGGAATTGGTGAAGTTGTACCTCTGAACACAGTACTAGTTTTGGGCCCCTCACTACAAAGTCATTTAGACCCTGGTGTACATCCAGAGAAGGGCAAAGGAACTGTGAAGGGTCTGGAGCACAAGTCTTACAAGAAGTGGCTGAGGGAACTGGGATTGTTCAGTCTGGAAGAGGCTCAGGAGAGATCTTATCACTCCCTACAACTACCTGAAAGGAGGTTGTGGGGAGGTGGGGATCAGCCCCTTCTCCCACATAACAGTGATAGGATGAGAGGTAATGGCCTTAAGTTGTGCCAGGGGAGATCCAGGATAGATATTAGGAAAAGTTTTGACTCAGAATCAAAAGGAATTGGAACAGGCTGCCCACGGAGGTGGTGGAGTCAGCATCCCTGGAGGTTTTCATGAAAATATTAGATGTGGCAGTGAGGCACGTAGTTTAATGGACATGGTGGGGATAGGTTGATGGTTGGACTAGATGATCTTAATCATCTTTTCCAACCTTACTAATTCCTTGATTCTATGATTCTGTGTGGTGTGCAATAGGGCTAGGTGATGTGGTGCAGCGGGACCAGGCAATGTGGTGTGTTGGGACAGTGCAGGGAGGATTCCCTCAGGGTGGTTCTTGTTTGAGGTCAGACCAGAGCCTCAGCTTTGTTGTCGGCTCTGCTGTTCTGTCAGTTGTCCTGACTTCCACGATGCACAATGGTATACTGTATGTTACATGCAGTGTATGTATGCTGTACATTTGAGTCTCGTTGCATCTTGCTGTAGTTTACTGCTGTTAGTATTTATAAAGAAATGAAGTATTTACTGCTTTAATACATGCCAGCCTTAAGAGTCTCATAAAAATTCTCTATTGATTCAGTTCTGTACCAAACTATTACATAAAACTGCTATAAAGTTCCATAAAGTTTCTAATTACAGAGAAGCTTATATAAGTCTGTATCTGGCTTTTACAGCATTTTGAATGCAGCCATTGGGAACCATGAAGGCATCTTGTTACACACAGTCTTACATCTCCTGGACACGTTCTGAGACAGACAGGTTGCTGTGCCTGACCTCAGTGCTTTGGGAAAATGATGACAAGGAGTCTTACAAGGAATAAAATGACTGGCAAGTAGGACTGGAAAGGAGATCCATTAAAATCAAGACAGAATCTTCTCATACAGCTGTCAACAATATTTAGAAGTAGCCCTAAAATGCAGTGGTTGCTCCACTAAACTCTGCACATTTTCTTTGTTTGCAGAAATGCAGAAACACTGCAGACTGAGGAGCACCAGCAGGTTGCTGAGGTCTCCCTAACTGCTGACTGAATGACAGCTTTGTTCTTGCAGTGATGTTACCCTTACACGGGAATTTCTGAAGTTGTTTATGGTCTCTGCCATCAGACTGACAGCTGAAATAGCGAGCATTAGGCAGCTGCAAGGATCTGCATAACCTGAAATTCGTGCTCCTGATAGGCAGGATCTGCCAACGGGTGAGATCTGAGCGTGGTCAGCCTGCTTGGTGGTGGGTGTGCATGGGACATGCAACTCTTGCTTGTACACAGGCAGTGACTTTGCTTTTTGTACAGATAATTCATTTTCAGGCCTGAGCTCTGGGAAATGTGTAATATGTGATAAGAAGCAAAACTCACTCAGTAATATGCAACTTTTGAGGCAGAAAAGAATTCTTTAATGTGTATGAGGTGGCCATTCCCAGGGCATAAGCTATGATTGCTGTAAGCCCATGTGCATCACTTCTAGCTTAGCACTACAGTGGTGGCTTATTGCTATTTATATTGCCTTTTAAAAGCATCATAGTTCTTCACATTTACAATATATATACAGCTCCGTCCAATCACTCTCAAACACAACTGTGCACACAGTGAAAATGAAACTTGTTTTTGCACCTGGGCAGGAAATTCATGTTTACAAGTTGCCCACTTTGGAAGCTGAACAGTCAACTCACCCTAGCAGATCTTTATTGCTACTATATATCCTATTATTCTTGAATGCATCTTATTTTTATTTTCTTCAAAGGCAAGCAAGGCTGACTTTGGGTGAGTGTAGGCTGCATTCAGGGTTTGGAAATGTTTGCCAGCGCAGCCTTCTGTGCACAGCATCCCAGGAGACATGAGTCTGGGTGGTCAGGGCAGGACATTGGCAGTGGGCACCCACAGATGCCCCTGCTTGGGTGAAGAACAGCTGCAAAATCAAGGGCGACATCAGCTCACCAGCAGGGGCTATTCTTATACATAGGGAGAGAAAAGCACATGTGAGAAGCAATTGTCTTTGTAACACCTGCATCTGGAATGCCTGACACAAACCATAAAATGGCAGCTAGAAGACAGGGTACTCAGAAAAACATTTTTGATTTCCCTTTCCTGTCACATTAAACTTGAGTCAAAGTCAGTCTCCCAGGTGAGAGGCTGGATCAGAGAGCAGCCTGGGTGCTGGAATCCCAAACAAAGTTCTCTGAACAGTTGCAGATGTGTCTCAGCCTCATCAGGTTGATGTAGGTAGGCACTTCTCTCGCATCTCATCCTTGTCAGCCTCCGCAGAGTAAGAGTCTGTCTTCCTTGTCATCAAACAATCCCAAGCCTCAGAGCAATGCCATGGTTTGGTCCCTGCACCCAATCTAGCCACCATCCAGCAGTTTAGCAGGCAGGGTGTTTGCTTAGGGCGCAGAAGACCCAGATTCAGTTATTGCTTTTGTTGTGCTGCATGAGTTGATGAGTTTGGGCTACCCTGGGCTGTGTAAGGACCCTCAAGCCCTTCCACTCAAGCTGTTCCACTTTGCCCGACATAATTAAATATTAATTGGGCCAGTCTGAGAGAGTAAATGACTTTTTATAGGCTGGCAACTAGGCCACTCAGCCAGGAGGAAAACTGAAGTCCTAGCAATCGTTTTACAACTAGAAGCACGTGGATGTATTTAAGCATGAATGTTAGATTTTTGAAAGCATTTAGGTGGTACCTGTTGGTTAACTACACTGAGCACACCAGCTCACCTTACCTGAGTTCCTAAGGTAAGAACATCTGCACTGAAGTTTAAAACAAAGCAAAACAAAGGAAAAAAAAAAGACAACCTACCTGGTTGAGCTAACTCTGAACAATTTGAGTCCAAATCTCAGCTGGATCTGGTGTGCAGTCAGTGATTCACTCTGAATGCAGCTTTCCCAAGAAATTGTAGTGAGTGGCTGCAAATCACTGCCTTGCTACCTGGCTTGAGACCAAGAGGGCTGCTGCTTCTGAAAGCCCTGTTGGAAATGCATTTTTAGGCAAGCCTTTTCAAAAGCCTCCACAAATAAAAAAATTACACTTTGCCACAAGATTTAAGCATACATTTTCTGCTAGTGTGACTGTCTGTTGAACTAAGGGACTGGCCAGGGTGGTTCCTGTGTGCTTGTACCAGGCACAGGGGCCTCTGAACCCACCAGGCATGGAGCACAGGGACCCTCATTCTTGTGGCTGCACAGTCTTCTCTGGAGCAGGGAGGAGTTTGTAGCCCAAGCGACATGTCCTGCATGTGCAAGCCAGCACAGATCAGTTTTGCTGCAGTGGAACCATGCGCCTGTTGAGGACATGCTTTCGCTTCCTTCCAAGCTGCAAGCACAAGCTTTAGTATTACAAAGCAGGCAGACGCTATAAGCACTCCTGCAGGACTTTGTAACGCTGAAGCACAGGACTGCTGCAGGAAGAGATGGCCCAGCAGCCCTATGTGACCCAGAAGGGTGGACACAAGGAGGAGGCCAGCAGATGGCTATGGAGGGAAAAGGAACATAGCAGAGGAGCCTGGCTTGCACGCACGTGCCCGCAGGTCCAAGGCGGGGGGGGGGGGAGCAGTGCACCCCAACAGAGCTCCCAAGCAGCTGTGGGAATGCCAGGCAGCACTGGCTTTACACAGTTTAAATAACTGAACCAGCAGTGCTGAATAAGAAATGATTCTAAACGTTTCGTAACTTTTGCTATTAAGCATCAGTGGGCTTTTTTAACCGTCAGTATCTTTTGTCTGCAAAGCATGTATATTCATTGGTTTGTTCTAAAATCACAATATCAATTACCTCTTCACTGAAAAATATTCTTGCTTTTAATGAAATGCATAGCAGTGTAATTCTTCTGGTTATTCTAGAATGCTTACAGTAGGTGAAAGAAGACAACGTTTTTGTTTATGAAATTAAATTCTGTGATGTCTGGATCTCTTTTTAAATTAAAAACCTGTGATCCTTGAAAGAGAGGGGATCTTGTTCTTCACTCCCAAAAATGAACTGCTATTCATACAGAATTTCTAGGCTTTTTCAAGCATCCCGTGAATGCATTATGGCCTTCAGCTTTCTCATTATTAAAATCTGACAGTAAAAAATAATGCTTAGCCCAAGTTATTCTTAGCATTAGAGAAATGTATGGTCTCGAATCAAATTAAATGCTAACTTTGTGATTCCTCTCTGTAATAACATGTTACTGTACTTAAATAGAATTAGAGGAGGTATTTGCAGATGGACAAAATTACGTGTCTGGCTTTTTTTTTTTCCCCTTCTTTTGTTACAGAGGTTCTTCATTAAAGATTCACAACAAGACATACCTGAATAATTTACATTGCCTTAATTCGCTGGGCAGGATGGTTAAGGTAAAAAAGACCACAGTCATTCAGGCAACAGAAAGAATATGTTCCAGACAAAAAAAAAAAAAAAAAAAAAGGAGCTTATTAAAGCACTCTCTTTGAATAGTAGACGTTGTGTATGTATGTACATATCTACATTTTAATGCTGGCTCAGACTTGTTTATTTTCTGTAGGTGGCTTCCAATTTTAAGATGCAGGATTGATAGCAGAATTATTTGCTGTTTAATAAACTCTGGGCCATTTTCACTGCAGTCAGTGGAAAAAGAGCCTTTGGCATTTTGCATCCTTGCCTCATGTTAAAATGAAAGGTCACAGAGAAATGTACCCTTGACCCTGAAGTAGAAAAGCCTATACATTTTCCCAGCTATTCTCACAGTGATTCATGGCTGTGTGGAGTACTCACTACAATATGGTTTTCAGACAGTCATATAATAAAATATATAGCTCTTAATCTTCAGCTCTATAAACATAGGCCACTACCTCGTGGGAGCTCCCATGATTTAAGTATGTGAAAATACTGCTCTGACACAGTCCTTACTGGGACTTCTTCCAGAGGACAGTCTCTTCCTTTGGCTCTCACTATCTCCTTAAAGCCAAGGATAGCAGATACATCTTGTAATCTTCATTGAAATACATGGGAATATATTTTGGCACATTCTGAAAAGGTAACAATGGTTTCCTTAGACTATGGATACTTCTAAATAAAACCATACCAAGATTGTTAATAGTGCAAAGGTTTTGTTGTCCATTTCAAACTACTGATATTTGAATATTGCCAGATGCAAAATCTACCCAGGAATAAGCTTCTTCTTAGTGACACTGTGGTCATATTACATATTATGTTTGTTCAAACGTTATCTCTCAGATTAGTGAAGCTTATTAAAAATATCCTTTGCTACTTCCATCAAAATAATTAAAGAAGAAAACAATAACAGATGCATTGTAATTTCTCAGTGAAAGATAATAACCCAGAACTTTGTCTGACATCTCAATTAGATTACTGCAAGAAATTGGACACGAATGAAAGCCAGCCCAGCCCTTCAGGCTTCCTGCTCGGAAGAGTTTGGAGCAGATCATTTCTCTTTCATAAAGTCAAAGGTGATTTAAACATAGGTAAAATCTTCAGTCCATATCCCATCTTCTTGATGTCCCCTCAAGATTTCCAAAAAGTAATTTGTGGTTTTCCAAAAGATGTGCCTCAAATTGTTCGTGACAGTGGATGTAAAACTGAATCAACTAAAATCGATGGATTTTGGTGTGGTTTATTTATTTATTTATTTATTTTATTGTGGTTGGGTGGTTGTTTTATGTTTGTGTTATTTTTTTTTCCCAGCATGCAACTTCTGTGTCAGCATGTTTTGGGAGGAAATAATATAACAAATCTGTAGAGGCTGAAATTGCACTTTCTGTTGGCTTGTGAAATATTCCTCCTCAAAAGTGGAAGGTCAAAGTGTTCACAACTCAGTACTTCAGTATTGCTATTTAGAATCACGGAATGGTAGAATGGTTTGGATTGGAAGAGACATTTAATATCACCTAGCTCCAATCCCCTGCTATCGGCAGGGACACCTCCCTCTAGCCCAGGTTGCTCACAGCCCCATCCAGCCTGGCCTCGAGTGCTTCCAGGGTGGGGGCATCCACAGCCTCTTTGGGCTACCTGCTCCAGTGTCTCACCATCCTCACAGGAAAGAATTTCATCCTGATATCCAGTCTAAATCTACCCTTGTCCAGTTTAAAGCCATTTCCCCTTGTGATTTGTGATGTTTAGAGCTGAATCCATGCAAGGAACTTAAATGCCATAAACCTGTGTGTGTCTGCAGCAAGCAAGGCCCTGGGCTCCTGGAGGATGGTGTGTGAGGAGATGCTGGGCAGCAGGGTCTGCAGGCAGAGGTACTGCCTTGTACCAAATGGATCAGTACAATTAGGCATGTCACATAGCCTCTTTTGCAGGATATCCCAGCTGGATTCAGAGCAGTCTGCCATGAATGTTGCCATAGGAAGTGCCAAACACAGGACTATATGCTGAGGGGAAGCTGGCACCAGAATGGGAGCAAGTGCGCATTGGTGTGCCTGTGCTGTGTCATTGTGTTCATGCTGGCACCCTTCAGCTGTGCCCAAAATATGCATCCCGCTCCTCCAAAGTGCTGAGCACCCGATAATTCTTGCTTGTTTCAGCAGGAGCTGTGGGATAAGTGGTTTGGAAAATCAAGTGGTATATCTCTCTACTTGTAATAGCATTGCAGGATCTAGTTTTGAAATGCTTATCTGAAATGCTTTTCTTTCTTTCTGAATGTGTCTGAAGTGCACATCAATTTAGGAACTTCTGATTAAGTTTGTCAGCATATGGGCAATAATGCTGCTCCGAGCTCAGTGGAAATCTTCCAGTGGTCTGCTCCTCAGTCAGAAAGTCAATGCATGCAGTTAAATAAATGTACGAATGTGTTTGGTTCTCACATTTCTCCAATGGAAACAGCTTCTTGTTGATTCCCTTGCTTTCCTGTCAGGCTGCTGCTGGGTTGGCACCATGTCAGGACCCCTCAGGCAGGGAGATGCATCTTGAGGCAGCAGCCAAGGGAGCAGTGTTCACAGGCCTCACGAGTCCCCAGACTCAGCTGTCCGTGTGCCTGGCTGCAAGACCAGCATCTCAAGCACTGTCCCCAAGGCTTTGCATTGGAAAGCCCTCATCTGTTTGCTAATCAGTAATCAGTCTGGATTTGTCATAAATTAGGATTCCATTCCGTGGTAGAACTTTAGGATCATTTAAATAAAAGAATTCACCATATTCCAGTGAAACAGGGTATGTTTTTCTGTTTTGATGCAGTAGGAATTCTGAGTTTTTACTGCTTTCTTTGATAATGTATGGTAGCTATTGCTGTAAATGCTTGCTTCTGCAAGCAGAGAGTTCATCTTCCTACCATTCTCCCTCTAGCCAGGAAAAAAAAGTCTCTCTCATGCATTAGCAGCAGGGAATACCATTTGTCCCCACTTCCTGGCTTTTCTGGCAGCTGCAGACAAATGACTCTCCCACTAATAGTCCCTCTGCTTCAGAGATTAGTGTTTAAGCATGTGGAAACAGTATTTCTCAACTTATTTTGATGGAATTTTATTTGTAAAGTTTATGCAGAGCTTAATCAAGTCAGATGCTATGAAACCCCATCCAAAATCTTCTTTAACTGGTTTCATTAAAGAAATTATGGTTTTCTCATCAACCATAATATTCTTTCTCCATATGCATCCCTACTGGCATTTTATCTTCTTGCCTGTCTAATGCCAAGCATGCTGTAGATTATCTTTGTAGTCACTCTCTTCTGTGATACAGCTGTGAACTATCTTATTCTATTAGAAAAGATTAACAGCTAGTACACTGGGTGAGTTGCAGCTGGAATATATAACTTGTAACACAATTACATGGCACCAGAGGTAACAGAGACAAAGAAATGTTAGCAAGTTATCTTTTACTATCTAAAGCTAACCTTTTCCTGAGTAGTGGGCAGAAATAAGCAGGTGTTAACCAAATGTGAGTACTGCAGAGCAGAAGGAAATTTCCACTTACGTACTTATGGGGAGAGCTTCTCCTCAGAGAAAGCAGGGTGCTCAAGCCGGAAGGCACAGTGTAACCACAGCCACAGCTGCCTTTCCTCTTCCCTGGCCACTCCATCAGTAGGCCTCAGAGTCAAGCAAGTAAGTCAAGGAAGTAAGCCAACTAAGCACTGCGGCTTTTAGAGGTCATTGCTGTAGCATCTATTTGTTGGCAGGGTCTTTGAAGAACAGAGACCTAACACTGAGTATCACCAAGGCTCATCCCCTCTGCAGACAACCAGGCCATGTGATAACGTGCATGAAGTGATCTCTTCCCACCGCCAGCGTCTTTTTGGAAAGGGTAGGCCAAATCCAGAGCTTCTGGAAACCAGTTGTATCCTTTACATTTGTGTAAACATTTAGAGTTTTGTTCAAACCTATAAGGCAGCAAAAAGTGTCCTTGGGGGAAAGGGATGTGGGAGATCAGAAACACTGAGGGCTACAGCAGTGAATGCAGCGAACTATGCACCGTGCTTTGTCACGCTGGCGTCCGCGATCCTGGTCCCCTGCAGTGCTGAGCACTGACCAGTGACAGTCTGAGGAATGACGTGTCTCTGTGCAGCGGCAGAATAGTCAGGCCCCTTGCATAGAGCATAATGCACTGACACCACCCCAGAGCAGAGCAGGCAAAGCAGCAAGCAGCTTACTGAAGGAAACAATGATACATGAAGACTAGAAGGAGATGGTGACTGGCTGCATAGTGTAGAATAGCAAAAATCATTTACATACGTTCAATTAAAGTGAATTTAATAGCTGTATTTAAGCTGTTATTCTACAGTCTAAATGTGAGTTGCCAATGCATTAAAATGCACAATAAACACTGCATAAATAAATAAATGTGTTGTTCTAATCTATATCTATAGTAATGTTGCACATTTAGTACAGTTACGCTGTACTGAATAGCTTTAAGTTGCTATTGTGAGAACTGTTGTCCATCAAATTTTCATGTCATGTTTATACTTTTGCTATTGTTCACTTGTCAAGAGAGAGGATTTTTTTCTGTTTTTTTTTTTTTTGTTGTTGTTGTTGTTGAGTAACTCCTGGAATTGGGGAGATGAAGAAGTAGGAGCTAACGTTTTATTGTTTTAGTTAATAATCCTTGTTATTCTAAAAAGAGAAGTCTCTGGATTTTCAGTTTTGGAAGTTAATTTAGACTTTAACAATTTCGATTTGGAAAGGAAAGCAAAGCCCTTTGGTCTCAGTGTTAAGTCCACTACAGAGGGGCTTTGCAGAAATTCATTCTTGCTTCTTGGTGCTGGAGGAAACACCTCAGTGGAACAGGCATCATGACTGTCCAGTGCAGCATCCTGTCTCCAAGAGTGGCCGATGGGTCAGAAGGTGTACGTGCTATACATCTTTGTTAAAATCTTGTGGAATAACATTCACTGTCAGGCAAGTATTATTTCTCAACGTACAGAGTAAACTGTGCAGAACTTATATCCAGATGTGATCTGAGCATTTTCCTGCAGAACTCAATTTGTGAAGGGAAGACATCAAAACTTTTTTGTCAGTGAATTTTTTATCAGTAAAAGCCACATGTAAGAAAGCAATTCAATGAATAATGTGCTTTATTCAGTGCTTGTGAATAAAGATCTCAACTCCATGAACAGCACTAAAAGCCGCCAAAATTCTTGGAAGGTGCTGAGAAGTCCTCCCTGCTTGTCAGTCTTTTACATTAGGCACTTTTATCCATTCCTTTGGGATGTAAAATTTATTATGAAGTAAAATTGCCTTGAAACATTACATTATGAAAACTTTAATGAATTGCTTCCTGTTACTAATTAACCTTGCAGTTTTCTCTTTAACCCTGAAGTAAGAAGTAAGCACAAAATAGTTCTGTTGATTAAAGATGCTGTAACATATTGACATGGATAAAAATTAAGCCAGCAAGCTCCACTTGGGTCAGAAAAATGCTCTGGCTTCTAATCTAGTGAACTTTTAAGTTAGAGACTCCCCTGTTGACATCAAGCAGTGAATGAAAAAATCCCTAAGAAATGAGTGACTTGGAGTATGTAATATGAAATATTAAAGAAATGCAAAGCAAAATTAGGAAATGTTTTCCATTCAGTGGTGATTGGTATGTCCCTAACAGACACTTTCCTAGGGAATTCCATGAGACCACCCTCTGAAGGCACAGTGCCTTTGCTGAGACTGAGCCCTAACCTGGTGCAGGGAGCTGCTGTTTCCTAAGGACCATATGCCATATCAGTAAGGGGAATTTCATTCTGGTTAACACCAAGGAAGCCAGGAGAGGACTATCAATGCCTTCCATCTCATCCTCCCACACTGAGTATGCCCGTGGTGGGGAGGTGTTATTCCTTTGGGGACCCTACTGTTATTTGTTTTCTGACTGCCCAGAAAAAGCAGTTGGGAATATTCATCAGAGGGAGACCCAGCTGCAGCAAAAACTGTAACACAGCAGTCTTAAAGAAATGGGCTCTCACAAGATTCAGTGCTTTTGAAGCATACTGGGATGAGAACTCTGCCAGATGGGTATTAGAAGAGTGAATTAGCACATTTTATGAGTCCAGAAAAGGATAGGGTCTCAGTGAACTATTTTGGCTGTGTAAACTTCTTCAGTATATCTTTGAGCTGCTGCCCAAGCACTGCTCATGTTTTGTTTCTTCCCCTGTTTTCTTTGTGGTGCTTATTTAAGTATTTGCTGATTAACTTTTTGAAGCGAATATTAGAAACAGGCTGAAGACATCAAATAGTTATGCACAGTCATCTCTGACACAAATGAACAGCATGTCTGATGTTCTGTGGCTTGACTGATTCCTTTCCTGTATTCTAATTCATTGGCAAAAGACCTTTTGGAGGTCATCCCAACATCTCAGCACAGCCCATTGAGCTGAGGAGAGAAGGGAGGATAATGTAAAATGTTCATGTGACATGAAGTGGTCATTTAACAAAACACAGAGTCAGAGGCTTCATCTGAAGTTAAGAGTTGTTTAACTACTGAGTTTTTAAAGGAGCAAACATGGGCATCCCAGTGAACCCAGCATCAGAGCGCAGGCATGCTCCCTCCCTGCACCCTTGGAGCCCACAGTACTATGCCTGCTTTGTGACAGGCTCTGGGCCTGGTTTATCACCAGCACTGGGCCTGATTGGGCCTAGTTTGTCACTGGTGCTGGGCCTGGTTTGAGACTGGTGCTGGGCCTAGTTTGAGCCTCGCACTGGGCCTGACTGGGGCTGGTTTGTCACTGGCGCTTGGTCTGGTTTGTGACTAGCTTGTGCTGGCTGCATGCCACCCACAGCAAGTTTCTCACCCTGCTGCCCTGCAGGTGCTCCAAGCAGATGGAGAAAGAGCAGGAAAGGCATCATCTTTATCCCTAGTTGTGTGTGCATCCACCGAGGTGTGCTCCTGGGAGCAGTCTGTCAGGTCGGCAGCAGGTGGGAAGCAGGATTTTGAACAGGCATAGTTCCAAGGAGCTTTGTGATTGACTGGGAGCAAGGCTGTGAGAGCCTCCCATTTCCAATTCCAGTTACCACACTGTGCCCATCTAAATCCCCAGTGACAGGCTGTTTGGGTATGTGCTCCCTGTATAGATTCTCCATAAACTGTCAGGCAGGGCTGGCGTGTGCCATTAGATTGCTATGTTGTAACACAGAAACCACCCCTGCACAGTGAGATTGTTGTTTAATGGGAGAGATTGTCTATATTTTTATGATCACATATGTGTGCCAGGTCTGAGCATCTTCATTAATTTTGCTTTGTCTTCTATTGAAGATACAATATATTACAGTTATTGATTGTCCACTGTGATCGATAGTAACTGTGACTTGGATTGATGCAGATTTTTTTAAATTTTAGGTCTATGTGATTCTTCATTGAAGAACAGATTAGTTTTGAGGAACAGGTGTGCTGGAGTTGAAGCACTTGAATTTGAGGTTATTGGGTGCTTTATCCTTTGAGCTATTTTATGCCTCTTCTCCACATCATCAGCGTGCTTTTCCTTGAAGGTTTTTCAGCTTCGTAGTAAATCCCTATCTTTGTGTTTTGCTCCAAACAAGATTCTTTCCAGTTACTGATATTGATCTAATAAGTGCATAAGTACATAGTGGCTGGTTGTTTTGAAATCTTCTGTCCTGCCATAGATGACAAAGACCAAAGTAGATGCCATGTCATCACATATATAGATAGAAGCTCTTACATCATGTGCTATGTAGATCTTACACTGGATTTAATTCAGGCCAGAAAAAATAAACTTCATCTGGCAGGACAAAAATAATCAAATTCCATGTGATATCCTTGAGAAAGCAAGGAGCAAGAGACCGAATGAAGAAGCTTTAATAAAATTCATTATTATTCTTCTGGTTTATTCAAGATTTAGCAAGTGACTATCCAGGCTTAATGGCATTAACTGATATTATGACAAGAGGGGATGCTTCACAGATACAGAGGGGAATTAGAAACATGCAAGGTTAACTGAAATGATGCTGCTAGTAATAAGTCACTGGAACAAGCCTGTCATTCATCCTCTTGCTCTACTTCTGGATCATGATTATCATGTCAGTTGTTCAGATGCTGCTCTCATACACTTCAGTAAAATGAAAGTGTGAAAGAGATGGACAAGTTGGTCATATATTTAAATCAAATATACTTAATACTGTAAATACAGATTGTGACTTGCCACAGATAATGTATCATATGTTGTGGCATATCATTTTATTGACCAAAGATGTAATATTGCCTAATGCAATGTGAAAGGACACAGTCCTACTATAGGTGCTATTTCCTGCAGAAAGATACATGTACAGAGTGATGTGATGCATCCACTGCATATGATGACTTCGAGGAGGGCACCTAGCCTGCTTGTGCTTCGTGTTGTGAAGCTGATGGACTTTCTCACTTTGAATTCCTGAAGCTCCCCGTTTCATGCGTGTTAGCCTGCCCTGGTCTGTCCTATGGCTGGACATCAATGCTCCATCTCACCAGCCTCTGACAAAGAGATGTGATTCAACTGAGTGCCAAAGGCCACTTGTCTACTCACACAATTACAATTGAGTGCACAGTCCTTTTTCTGTAGATTTTTTTCCCCCCAGTTTTTCAAGCTCTGGAAGATAGTAGCACATGTGTGCTGTGAAGCCAGTCCCACCTCTTCCCAGCCAGAAATCTAACTGTCCATCTTTCTTCTACACTTAATGTGTTTTCTTTCTGTTCCATAACTGCAGGCAGTTGGGTTCTCCAAAAAGCAACAGTGGAAACAAAGCAGATGATGTATGATACAACTCTGAATGCAGAGGTAGAGGCCATTTCACTGAGCACTTCTAGAAAGAATAAGCATCTGCCTTTTCAGGACTGCGGAAGCAGACAAGCAGTCTAACACATATCAGTTTCCCTATGATTCTAGACAGGAATTAATGGAGTTGGGAAATGAAGGTGGTGATGTTTCAAGTGTGCAGAATGCTGAGATGAGATAGGAGATTCCTCAGCTCCTCATCTGTATATTTATTCCCACTCACCCACCTCACCCCCACTCCCTCCAAAAAAAAAAAAAAAAAAAAAAAAAAGTAGGAGCATCCTTGTGAGGATTCTCAACTATTTTCCTTTAACAGCAGCAAAAAGTGCCTGTAAAGACAAATTGCCATTTGTCACCTTGTGGGTAGCTAATTTCATTGCCAGGCTGTTTTTCTTGGTCTGGTGCTTCAGGAAGCAAGAGCTGCATTTGCTGCAGATGTTCTGTCACATCACGTCTCACTTGAGCAGCCATGGTAACTAAAAGGAAAAAGGCCATAGTGACATGTCCCAAAACAAACTTAACCAAATTCTCTGAAGCCAAGTGAGAACACGTTTTCCTTCTATATGTTTTAGGCCAATAGCTACAAGACTCCTCATCATACAAGGGATTTGGGCAGCTGGACAGAAACTTGGTTGAGCAAAGTAATTGAGTGCATTTATTATTATTATTATTCTATTTTGTGAAGATTTAAGATTGTTGTACTAAGTTTTGGATTTGAGGTGGATCACCGGGACTAAAAAAGAGGATTACAAGAGTTTGGGACACTGATGTTATTCTAAATATTAACAGTTTTCTCCAGCCTCCACAAGCACTGCATTAGACAATTCCTACAGAAGTGTCCTTTTACAAAGTCATGAACTATAGGGGTTGGAAAAGACCTTTAGAGATCATCAAGTATAACCCTCCTGCTAAAGCAGGTTCCCTACTGTAGGTCACAAGAAGGCACCCAGATGGGTCTTGAATATCTCCAGAGAAGGATACTCCACAGCATCTCAGGCAGCCAGTGTGCTCTGTCACTGTGACAGTAAAGAAGTTTTTCCTTGTGTTAGTATGGAACTTCCTGTGTTCCAGTTTCTGCCTTGTGCCCCTTGTTGTATGTGTTGCTTGTCACTAAAAAGAGTCCAGCCCCATCAACTTGTTTCCCTCACTTGAGATATTTATAAACAATTGTGAGATTCCCTCTCAGCCTTTTCATCCCCAACTGAAGAGTCCCAGATCTCTCAGCTTTTCCTCAGAGAGGAGATGCTCCAGGTCCCTAATCATCTTTGTCACCCTCTGCTGGACTCTTTGTAGGAGATCCCTGTCTTTCTTGAACTGAGGAGCCCAGAACTGGACACAGTATTCCAGATGGGGACACATCAGGGCAGAGTAAAAGGGTGAGGATTACCTCCCTCGACCTCCTGGCCACACTCTTTTTAATACACTCCAGTATACCATTGGCCTTCTTGGCCACAAGAGCACACTGCTGGCTCATGGCCAACCTGTTGTCCACCAGGACACCTGGGTCCTTCTCTGCAGAGCTTCTCTCCAGCAGGTCATCCCCCAAACTGTACTGGTGTGTGCAGTTATTCCTCCCCAGGTGCAAGACTCTAAACATGCTCTTGTTGAACCTCATCATTTTCCTCTCTGCACAAATCTCCAGTCTGTCCAGATCTTGATGAATGGCAGCACAGCCCTCTGGAGTGTCAGCCACTCCTCCCAGCTTTGTATTATCAGCAAACTTGCTGAGGGTGGACTCTATCCCTTCATCCAGGTCATTGATGAAGATGTTGAACAAGACCAGACCCAGTACCAATCCTTGGGGAACACCAATCGTTTCAGGCCTCTAACCAGACTGACCATCAATCACAACCCTATGAGCTTTACCAGTCAACCAGTTCTCAGTTCACCTCAGTGTCCACACATCTATCCTGCACTTTCTATGCTTCATTACAAGTATGTTGTGGGAGATAGTGTCAAATGCCTTGCTGAAGTCAAGATACAAAACATTCACTGTTCTTCCCTCATCTACCCGGCCAGTGATGGTGTCATAGAAGGCTACCAGACTGGTCAGGCAGATTTGGTGAATCCATACTAACTACTCTGATAACTTTCTTTTCTACCAATTGCTTGCATATGACATCCGTAACACGTAATTCCATCACCTTTCCAGGGATGGAGGTGAGCTGTCTGGCCTGTAGTTTCCCAGGTTGTCCTTCTTGCCCTTTTTGAAGACTGGTGTGACACTGGCTATCCTCCAGTCTTCAGGGACCTTACCCATTCTGCAAGACCTTTCATAGATGATAGGGAGTGATGTGATCATCACCTCTGCCAGTTCCCTCAGCACGTGTGGGTACATCCTGCCAGGGCCTATGGACTTGTGTGTGTTGATTTTGACTAGACACTCTCTGATCAGATCCACCTCAACCAAGGGAAAGTCTTCCATTCCTCAGACCCTTTCTATTACCTCCAGGGTTGGGGATTCCCAAGGGGCAGTCTTAGTAGTAAACACTGAAGCAAAGAGGGTGTTCAGCATCTCCACCTTTCCAGCATCCCCTGTTACCAGGACACGCACCTCATTCAGCAGCAGACCCACATTTTCCCTAGACTTCTTTTTACTACTGACACACTTCAAAAAAGAAGTTTTTAGATTCATTTTTAGATAAAATGAGGGAAGGGAGTAAGTACTGCTTCTTGAAGAAAGATTTCAGAGACTTCCACTGAAGTTTGGGGACAGAGTGAGGGATCCCTGAATTATTAATTCCTACTCTGAGTAGGTAAAATTTATGTGCTGCTCACAGCTTAGAAAATGTGCGTCTCCTTGGCTGACAGTGAACTCCAGTAAGATACAGTCTAGTCTCCGTTAGTGTGAAAATGGGAGCAATTTTCAAGATATTCTATCATACCTAGCGCTTCCCTTAAATTTTGTCCTTAACCTCCTGCATAATTAACATGCAGTTAATCATTTGGCAATGAATTTAGCAATCATCTGTCATTTTGCTTATTTTGTAATCTAATAACCATTGCAGCCATTGGAAGAGATGATTTGCCAATGAATCTGAGATAATATGATGGTGTCTGTTCATTCCAAAACAGACTCTGTTCACTCCAAAACAGAGACTGCACTTTCATCCTTGAGGAGCCTTACAAGAGCATCCAAGAATTCCACAGGGCAAATGCCAAGTCTTTGCACCTGTCTCCAAGCTATACCCAGAATTTCTTCAATTTCTTTTTGCCTCTAAGGATTCACCAGCCACAGTATTTCTGGACTGATCACTTACCACCACAGTCCTCTGTGTTTTGGACATCTTTGATAGCTACAGCTCATACCTCACAACAACATCTGAGTTAAGACACTAATTAAGGGCTGTTGCATCTTCTCTTGAAGGTTAGTATTCTTGTACTTCTGTGGCCTCAGCCTGGAGACTTCCTGACTAATGTCAAGGACTGAGCAAATTACTCAGAACTTCTTGTCAGCTGTGTTCCTTTTCAAAAGTTTAATTAGCAGAGAATAACACAGTTTGAAAAAAAAAATGTAGCCAAACCAAAAGCCAGCTCCTGCAAAATGCTTAGCTTGTTAGCAGTAAAGCTCTTAGGACTATAACTCTTTTGGAATTATACAGGCTTAAGACAGTTAGCAGAACTCCACAATCAGTGAGTCCCAAACCTGTTTTTATACACACCTGCAGATAAGCTAAAAATATAGAACAGCTGGTGCACATGGGTATGTATTTATAACGTGAGCATTTGTAATTTTTCCTTTGCTTTGGGTGATGGTATGTGGACTAAACCAACATAACGTCAGTAGTGTGCTTTAGAACTAAATAAGCCCTGAAGTATGATTATTCCTTCATTCCTGAAGACATGTAAGCCATTTTGTAGAACTCTGGAATTCTTTAGAATAGGAGCTACATATATATATTTTTATTGGTATCTCATAGTGCAACAGGGGTTGCTGTTTGAAGCACTTCACAGACCTCAGTGAAGATAGTAGGTAAAGTTTAAAACAGATAAAAGAAAGTGCTTCTTTACACAGTGGGTGGTGAACTTCTGAGCTTTGCTGCCACAGTAGTTTGTAGGAAGTACAAGAAGGCTCAGGAAGGGATTAGACAAGTTCACAGGCCAGAGGTCCATAAATAGATACGATGAGGACCTGGGCAAGTGAGTTTCCCATAAGACTCTTGATGCAAAATCTTTGGGGGAGTACAAAGTAAATGGGGTGTAGAGAGTTTCTAGGTTCACGTGTCCTCTTTAAATAGCTTATTCCATTGCACTAGGACAGCATCCTGGGCTGGATGAATCACAAGTTGTCCAGGAGGGCAGTTTCTATGTTCTTTAATTCTTTATATAACTTGCACTCGAGCAGTGCAGGCTGTTAGTTTCAGCCTTGGCTCTACAGGTCCAGTCCTTGTGAAATTCAGAGTCAAAAGTGGACACTATTTGAAGTCCTCCTGCTAGCAGGAGTAGCACAAGCTATTTCAGAACAGAGAGAAGACATATCAGCCAGTCTGTGTAGGGAAAACAGTTACCTTGACTTTTCCAGAGGAGCTATACTTCATAATGCAAATAGCAAAGAGTCATTTCTCACTGAGCCACTTACTTTCAGAGGTAATATATCTTTAGCCATTTCCATTAGATCACTGTCCTTCTTCAGCACTGTTCTCTGGCACAGTCGCTTGGCTTCGGTGTGAGGTGAGTGTGAATAGGAGTGGCAATTGGCTAATGTGCTCTGAAACACTCTGTTGATCTCAAAGTGTTTGCAACTACTAGCTGCTTTTACAGTCACTCTTTTTCATAATTAACAGAACAAATCAAGGACACTGAATGCCAAAGCAAAAAGCTTTTTTTTTTCCTCATATAGATAATATACATTCAATTTATGAGACTCACACATCTTGGATTTTATTTTCTTACTTGAATCCATTTAATGCTGCAAAATAATGTTTGCTTCAAATAGGAGTTTCCTTTTTGTGTTACCACTGCTTCATACCGTGCATACTGTGATATATATCTCTGCTGTCCTTCTCGCAGAGCTTATGCAGTAGAAATCTCTCTTTAGGGTCAGAACATCAGCTGACAGACACGTGCTGCTCTGACTCCAATGAAGTTATATTGACATTCTTTGGCTAAAGAGAGCTGGGGCAGTATCTCTGAGAACACAATGTAAAGTGCGTCATATTTCTTTTGCTGGTTCAATGATTGGAAGAAGTCCAGCAAAAAAAAACAATGTGATTAAAAATGGAAACTACTTTTCCAGCCCTCTCTGCATTCTGGCTTACTGATTACATGAATTAACTGGGGATGCCTTTCTGTTAGCATAATGCAAACACCTCCCAGAAGCAATCTTAAAGTTAAAATGTTAGAATCCATATAGCCTTCTTATGATCCTGACAATATAACTGAATGTACTTTTTCTGGGAGAGTACCTTTTAGTTGACTGTACCCCAATAAAGCTCCCGTAGGCTCTCAGTGCTTTCCATTAGCTTCCTTCCTGATTTCACCGTATGTAAGGTATGGATCGAAGGCATCTCAGCACATATAGTACACAAAGCAGACCATTAAGAAGTATGAAAGAAAAGCCAGCCAGCTCATATACAAGCCCAGTATAATAAAACTAAGAGAATGTGGCACAAAGGCAAGCCTAGTAACTGTCAAGAGGAGTCGCTTTGGTAGTAGAAGAGAAGTTCAGATATTTAGAAGGTACTGTATCTAAAGTCTGTTTAGGCACCAAGCATTCTTGTCACACTTTGCATCAGCCATGATTAAAAGCTATTTGAGGGTTAAAGTGTTTTCTGGTATTTATCAGTGGGTCATTAACCTTAAGAGCATCAACATTTCAATTGTCAGTAAGATTAAAAAAGGCCCATTATAGCAAAATGAGTACATTGTACATAGAGATATTGGAGCGCTGAGGAATTACTAGCTCCACTCAGATACAGATTTCAATATGGCACAGCCTTCAGTGTAGTGAGAGATAGAAAATGGATTAATTGCTGTGTGACACCTAATGTTGAAGAGCTAGCAGCAAACTAAATGAGATTGTTTAGCACACAGAGACTTACAGGTTATACTCACAAGAGAAAGAGTGTACATCAGCTTTTGCTTTCTGTAGGTGATGCCAATAAAGAGAGTGCAGAGAAAAGCAGATCTGAGTAACGACATCGTGGACCCAGGCCCTTATTTAGATGTGGAGGAGAGGAGCCTAGGCAGGAAGGAGGGTTGATGCCCCAAACAGGACAAAGCAGAGACACAGAGTCAAGGCAGTAGGTCTTAATCAGCAACACCTACTGGATCTACCCGATCCCTTATTTTTGTGATTCCAGATAAAGATAACTCAAAGAACCCCCCAGGCCTCATGCATAAAGTGAGAATTCAGGGCCCATCTGGTAGGCATTGCTGTTACCTGACAGTGTTACCTGACAGTCTATGTATAACGTGCTGGGACCTGCTCTACAGAGAGCAATAGGCACAGAACGTCTCTCAGAGGAACAGTATCCTCATTTGCAGTGCTTCCAGGTGAACCCAATGTAACAGAAAGCTTGAGGGAGGAGGTTGTAGGAAGATAAGAGTTTGGGATAGGGAGAATAAAGCTCAGGTGTGCTGAACCTAGCAGGGACAGGAGCTCTGCCATCTCTCAGTGAGAGAATTAGGGTGTGTTTGGCTGCAAGGAGAGCTTTAGGGAAAACATCTTTTCTACACCGTGGGTCACATCTCTATTTGCTGTTTGCTGTCACCAGAAGCCTCCTGTGGGAAGGACTCTCCAGTGTGCAGGAACAGGTGGGTTTGGTCCAGACCCCTTGTGAGCTACAATGTAAGAAAAGCAGGAAACGAGGTCTGTGCTGGCAGTCCACTGACTCCATCACTTTGTAGTTAAGGTTTTTTAAGTTATAAAAGTTAAGACATAACAAGGAGCCTCTGGGAGAGGATTTCTGTTGCTCTCTTTTCCCTCTGCTGGTTATGTGTCAAAGTGTGTGTACAGGAGAATGCTGTTAGAAGTTCATTTATTCCTGTCACATAACTTTCATTACTGTAATAAAATTCCACTGTCCAGCAGCTTTTATTTCTAGATTCTGAACTGTTGTGCTTTTCTGAGGTTTCCATCTGACCTATAGCATGTGTAAGGTAGGTGAGAGACACGTCTAGCATTTTGTGAATGTCTTTGAAATACCAGAATTTGAAAATCTTGGCAGTTCCTGTCTGGTAGATCTAATTTCAAGCTCTAGTAAGTCCATGGAAAAACACTGTAGACCAGCCCAAAAGGCAGCAGTAGAAGCAGGCTGTGCTCTTTTTTTAAAGTGAAGCATCAGTGCAGTGATGACCAGAAAGGTCAGCCACAGCTGACAATTACAGTCCTCCAAAACCAGCTGTGTCTGGGATCCAGTGGTCTCCTCCTTCCTTCTGTATTTCCCTTTTGTCTGCTACAGAAGTTGGCACCCAACCTGTTCTGCATTAACAGGCACCAACACATGTTCTGCTAAGGAACCTTATAGGACAGAGATGGGTTGGTGTGAAGTTCTGCCCAGAAAAGCTCTTATATTGCTCTTGCTTGACCAACCTGATCTCTTTCTATAATCTAGTGACCCATCTGGTGGATGAGAGAAAGGCTGTTGATGTAGTCTACCTAGAGTTCAGCAAAGCCTTTGACACTGTCTCCCACAGTATTCTCCTGCAGAAGCTGGCGGTCCATGGCTTGGAAAGATACACTCTTGGCTGGGTAAGGAACTGGCTGGAGGGCTGGGACCAGAGAGTGGTGGTGAATGAAGTTAAATCCAGCTGGTGACCAGTCACGAGTGGTGTTCCCCAGGGGTCGGTGCTGGGGCCTGTCCTGTTTAATGTCTTTATTGATGACATGGATGAGGGCATTGAGTGCACCCTCAGTAAGTTTGCAGATGACACCAAGCTGGCTGGAAGTGTTGATCTGCCTGAGGGTTGCGAGGCCCTACAGAGGGATCTGGACAGGCTGGATAGCTGGGCTGAAGCCAATGGGATGGGATTCAACAAGACCAAATGCCAGGTCCTGCACTTTGGCTACAACCCCAGGCAACACTACAGGCTTGGGGCAGAGTGGCTGGAAGACTGTGTATCGTAAATGGACCTGGGGGTGTTGATTGACGCTAGACTGAACATGAGCCAACAGTGTGCCCAGGTGGCCAAGAAGGCCAATGGCATCCTGGCTTGTATCAGAAATAGTGTGGCCAGCAGGAACAGGGAAGTAATTGTCCCCCTGTACTCAGCACTGGTGAGGCTGCACCTCGAGTGCTGTGTCCAGTTTTGGGCCCCTCACTGTAAGAAAGACATCAAGGCCCTGGAGCGTGTCCAGAGAAGGGCAACAAAGCTGGTGAGGGGTCTGGAGCACAGGCCTTGTGAGGAGCGGCTGAAGAAGCTGGGATTGTTCAGTCTGGAGAAGAGGAGGCTCAGGGGAGACCTTATTGCTCTCTATAACTACCTGAAGGGAGGTTGTAGTGAGCTGGGGGTCAGCCTCTTCTCTCGTGTGACTAGTGATAGGACTAGAGGGAATGGCTTCAAGCTGCACCAAGGAAGGTTCAGGCTGGACGTTAGGAAATACTACTTCTCTGAAAGGGTGGTCAAACACTGGAATGGGCTGCCCAGAGAGGTGGTGGAGTCACCGACCCTGGTAGTGTTCAAAGAGCATTTGGATGTTGTGTTGAGGGACATGGTTTAGCGAGAACTATTGGTGATGGGTGGATGGTTGGACTGGGTGATCCTGTGGGTCTTTTCCAACCTTAGTGATTTTACGATTCTATGGGGAAACATAATTCCTTTGGAGTTTCCCAAATGAAAACAACATGAATCACGAAAACATATGCAGACCCACGGAAAGGTGTCCTGCAGATGTGTAGGAGGTCTGATACCTTTTGGATTTACCATAATCTGAGTGCATGTTCAATGCGTTCATGGTAGTTCTGGTCTGTCCCAAGAGAATACTGTGCCTATAAGTCAGGGTGCAATGGCTTTGCACAGTACCTGTTGCTGCTCTGACTGTGATGCTGTCCTATGCCAGCTGTGCCTGAAGCCCTCAAACAGTGTCCCCAGTGCTCAGAGAGAACCTGCTAAAGTATCTCTGCATAGACACACCTGCTTCTCCTTTGCTGTTGAACACTTTCTTCTTGTCTCATGTCCCTGTTAGAAAATGGGTAGTGATCTCTCCTTTTCAAAGTGCAGACGTTTCCGCTTGAGATAGTACAGGTACCCTGGAAGCATGATACCCATAGCAGAATCACAAGCTTTATATTGGGCTGCAAGAATGAAACTGGCTTGAAAACTGGATTATTGTGGATTAAGAATACTTGGTTTATATTAATTTGGTTTCTGGTGAAGTCTTGCTCATAAAATTTAGTTTTAAAATGTTCTGGAGTTGATAATTGTCTATTGGCTGCTAAATGGAAAGAAAGAAAGAAAAGAAATAGAAACAAAAGCAGGGGGCTGATGAAGGAGATTTCTAATGGGAATTATCACACTCACATTATATCCATTCTTGCATGACATGTTTTATACTAATCCAAAGGAGAGTTTGCTGACATATAAATACTGTGCCAAAGTGGGCTTGGTATGGATGCTACTCCATATGAAGGAAAGATACAGCATAACTTATAGGTACTGGAAATAAAACACAGAAGCCACCAAATAAGACTGTGCTTGGATAAAAGCCAGGAGGGCATCTGGGAGCAAAAATAGCTCCAGACCCAGAGATTCAGTGGAATGAAGGGAAAGAGATGCGCCATCCAAAAATGATTGGGCGGACAGCAAATTATATGAACTTGTAGTGTAATGCAAAGTGTTTCTCCATGTATGTCCAGAAAGCAGAACAGAGGATATAAGTAAGGAACAACAATTAATGAAATAGAAACATATTCTTATATCTTTAAAAACCTACTAAAATGCTATGTGGCTTTAGCATTGTAATTTCCAGAGACTGAACAGAACTATGTGGAAGGTTCTCCTGCCTTACACCTTTGAAATAAACAACATAAAATAAAGTTTGGATCAGTATCCATAAAGTCTCTGAGAAGACATCATATCAGTGCCAGCACCTGCTGCAAATGAAGCTGGAAAAAGGAATACCTTCATTTCAGATAAATCATTTCTGAACATTATTGGCCAGTTCTACTCTTTTCACATCCCTGTGCTTCCACTGGTGTAAATGAATTTGTCCAAGGAGGTATCAAATGAACCATTCTGATTTTTAACAAACAAAATAGTTGATCAAGGTACCTCTCACAACAATTAAGAAGACTGAACCATTAACAGTGTAATTAAGAGTGTAGTGATAGATTGATTTATACATAGGTCGCTCTGAAATTAATGCATCCTATATATTTCCATGGAAACTACAACAGATACAAAGAGCACAGTAACGCTGTCTGGTAGAACAAATTCTCAGCTACAGAACTGCTTTTCAATATAGTCACCACCATCAGCTATGTATTTTCACCAGCATTGAACAAGAACTTGCATGCATGCAATGCTTGCATAAATCTGCACCAGTGAGATTTCCCACTTTTGCCATTTCCACTGCTGAAACGCACCCCCATCCCTCAGTGTGCTCACATCCACTGTTTGTTGTCCCCCAGTGTTCAGCAAACATTGATGAGTGCCACATGGAGGAATTCAATCCCACCCCTTTGCTGCATCCACACTTCCATGTCAGCCCCATTTGGTCAGACTGCTCCTCTGTCACACTGCAACAACACAAAACGAGGTATTGGTGCAAAGATTCAACTTCTGCTGCCATTCCACCAGCATTCACCTCTGATGGTGTGGGCCAACACCATACAATAGGAGGCACTGCTTTCAGAGCAGCCCTGGTATACAGATGTATGGTTATTTGTCAAAACATTTACAGTTAGTAATGTAGTATTTGTGGCACAGCATTGATAATATCCTGCTGACCAGCTGGTATTCAATCATATATTAAATAGTTTGAAAATATTTTTCTGTGTCCTCCGTGATGCCTGAACATTTGTGGTCAAATACTTTGCTAGCTTTGCTCATTGCCCATTTTGTGTTACTGAATTTAGACTGCTCCAAGTTAATGACTGCTGGGTCGACTAATGGAAATGGCTGTGAAGCTGACACATGCACATGTGAACAATCTGAACAGCTTTCTGGAAACAAAACTACTCTAAAGAGTGCTTGTAGCAAATATCTGGGGGAAAGTTATCTTCTCCGATTTCTCTTGCTACTTTTAGTTAACTTAAAGCAGAGAGGAAGGAATACAAGAACAAAAGATTATCAGGAGGTGTGAATCTATGTTCCTCTGTGACTATGTGTTTTATAAATATTTGATACTGCTCTCTGCATGAATGGAGCTTTGTTTGGGGGATTCGAGCAGCAGATGTTTGGCTCTGCCTGATATCTGCTTTGGCAGCACATCTACTTGCCTGTTTTGTGTGACGCGGTGCTGAAGCCACGTTTGGTATTTACAGTCTTTTGAAGATACTAGGCCAAGCCCAAAAGCAGTGGAAGCCACAGGAAGACTTACATTGACACCGTTGGCTTTGGACCAGGTTCAGACACTGTGTTTCTCCGAGTAAGAAAGGGACAAATGCCGTGCTTTGTTGTGTGGCTTTGCTGGAAAATGCTGCTTCTTATCTTCAGTCTTTCAAATTTCAGAGTGCCACCCCTAGTATAATATCACATTTCTGTATTATGAGTAAAAACTTGAAAACGTTTATACTTCCATTTGTATGTTTTCAAAGTAAACTTGGAAATCTGATCATTCTAGCTAGAATTGAGTTTTTGTACCAGCTACTAAAATATTTGTATTACTTTTGCATTCCCAGTTTTGGACTAATATTATTTTAAGTACTCTGTGATCTTAATGGAGATGGTCATTCTTGCATAGAACTATGCAGTGCCGAAGACATTTCTTAGTGCTATCTGTTGGTGTCTGCTGACTAGCTGAGAGTTACTGCAGATATACGGTGGCCTGAATTTGCTAGAGTTTAACCTCCAACAGTATATCCCTGCTGCCATAAACAAAACTGGATCAAAATGTTCCTACTCACAATGAGCTAAAAGCCAGTGAGGGGAGCAGGAAGGAGAGGAGAGATTTCAATATTGCAAGCACAAGGAGAAACCACATCTTCCACCTATGTTCAGTACACTGAAATAGTAATTGTCATTTGACAGCAGTGATCTTATCTGTGATACTTACACTTCTGTTTGCCATTCTGCACCCTAGCAAAAGCCAAAAATACACGAACATTTCTGTGGCCTTCCTTCCTTGAGTCTTAGCCCGCTTATGGTCTTGTGTGGGTTGTAACTTTAAAAGGAAGAGCTGGCAGCAAATGAGCCAGAGGCTTTTGCATGTTCTTTGTTTCTCTCAAAGCCTTCTGACCTTGAAAAGCCTTAAAGCTGCATTCCCACATGAAAAATAACATCTACTTAGTGCTGAGCGTATGTATTGTTGCACAGACAAATAGACAAATAGCAATGTGAGTACATGCCTTGATCATTTATCCTCTTCGGAGGGCCATAAACCACAAGTAAATGTAACAAAAGCAGAAGATTAATAGTGGCTGCATAATGCTTTGCATTTTTCATAATGGTTCTCCACAGATAGGATCAGTAAGTGTCGCTAATTGGTAGGCACTTATTCTGCAAGGGAGTCTGATCCCCCTTGCAGTGCAGTCGGAGGCAAACCTCCTGTTCTCATGTGGGGAGATAGAGTCAGGCTCCCTGAAAGTGGTAGACCCTAGGAGTGGTTACTCCCTAGGAGATGCCATAGTTCAGGCCATGTGCAGAGCAAGCAAACCCAGCAGCCTGCACAGTGAGCACCTGCCAGGCTGCATGCTGCAGGGGCCACTGTGTGCAAGCCTGCTGGTGGTATTCAGACTTGGGGAGAAATAGGATGTTGGGCACACACCTGCTGTTGAACTTAACCTATATTCAGCTGAATGACTGGGTTGGCATAGTAATGTAACCCTGTGGTGTCCTGCTGATCTCCTTCAGATCTTCCCCCCTGGTTTGTTGGCTGCCACTGGTGCTTGTCCCCTGTGGAACTGAGGGGGCTGTGTGGGAAGCTATTTGATGGACAACCCAGCCAGCATTGTGCAAAGGGCAAGAGCATGCAGGAATTTCCCCTGCTGATTGCCATGGAGGGCAGTATGGGCTTGGGAAAACACTTCCATCAAAATTCTATCAATTTTGCCTTGTTGCTGAAAGACTTTTTATTCTGTCTTCTGTAAAGAATAAGAGTACATTGTGTCTTTCCTGGTTCCTGAATTCTGAAATTACCAGCTCACTTCCATTCAGTGTTATGGCAAGCGGGGGTACCCAAGTGGTACTTCTGGTGCCCCTGCAGCTCTGCTGCTCCCCAACCATTGCCCTGTGCAGGCAGGGTGCACAGCAGGGCTCTGAGAGCTGTGATACCACACTGCACTCAGCACCACTGCCAGGCCTTGCACCGGGCTGGTGAGTACCCCAATGCCATGAGCTCTGCTTTGGGCAGGCCGCTTGGCTTCTGAAATTGACACACACACACACACACACACTGCAAGGCTTTTCCTGTTGCCAGTTCTGTGCAATGTAAAGCATACACCGATTTGGGTTGTGCTGCCAGAATTTCCCCAAGTGAACCCAGACAAGATCATCATATGCAGATTTATCTAAAAAGCTGTCTGATAGTGTGGGTCTTTTTCCATTTCCACACATCCAGAGTGCCAACATCATACATCTCTGCTCACATTCACTGTAATGGTGAGTATATGTGTAAGTATTTCTGTTGCCAAAGCAGTAAAATAACAAGCTCGGAATATGAACTTTGTGGTCAATCTCAAGACCAAAACCATCTTTGTTCCTTTCAGATGGATCATCAATTAGTGCCAAAATAATAACATGTCAGTAGGTCTTCATGACTCCAGGCTGCCTTATAAAAAGCATCCAAAATCCACAGGTCATTAGCTGATGTGATGTGGATATTCTTAGCATTTACCCTACAGTTTTTGAGAAGCTTCTGAGGACCCCAGGATGCTCTTCAGCACTTTCTCTCTGCTATTTTCTTAGTGGTTGCTGCAAGCACACCAGCAGTGCTTGTGTCGTGTAAGGGCTTGAAAGGAAAGGATGCAGACTGTCGTGAAATTCACTTAGGCTGCGGAGATTCATGGCCTATTCAAAGGATAAATTGAGCATTCAAAAGTAAAATGTAACATCAGGTACTTCTGGGGTAATCAGAGATAATTGCTCCCAGAAAAAGTGTATCTGAGGAGAGAGTCTGTCTGCCAGACAGGCATCCCTAAAGGGAAAGGAGCATCTCTGCTGCAAACCGAGAAACATATGCTCTTTCTTCCATGCTGTACAGTATGAGAAAGAAAAGGAACAGGGCTTTTAGCACAACCATGCCAGCATGCCTGCATACATTGGATGCTCGGTGTCCTGGAGCAAGTGGAAGCACAGGAGCTGAGTGGGGAACATCTGAACGGAGGCTGACTGAGGCCAGCAATTCACTGTGACAGAACTTTCTGGAAACAAGAGAAGAGTCTGAGAGCACAGATTTCAACCAGCATACCACATCCAGGCAGCATTCCTCAAACTTCAAAATTTCTGAGCCTGTTTCACTCAACTGCCATGTGAACAGCTCACCAGTGCTCATGTCCCCCACACAGATCCACAGCACTAAGAGCCACCTTCTCCTTGCTGTTAAAAACACATTTCTGCAAGCTTTCAGCTACATTTTTATAGTTAAAAAATAATCTTTTGCCAGTGGAGATTCTGTACAGCTTCTGAAAATCCATGCCTATAAATGGGATTCTGTAAGAACGGAATATTTGAATCCTACTCTGGACATAAGCAAAGTAGGGTCTTATCTAGGTAACATGACGGGGGCAGGGAAAGAGCCATTACCTCACTGTTTTAATCTGCTACATATCAAAACTCTGGAGAGTGTCTGCTGCTGGAAAAGAATTCCCATTCACCCAGCACTGCAGGGCGAGAAATCAGAAATGATACCTGATAGGTGAAGGAATGCCCAAAACGATGCATGGAGTGTTACACAGTGGAAATTGGAAATTAACCTGAAAGAGCCTCAAAGAGGAATAATAGAAAGAGTTAAATGGGCATGCTAATGCAACTGAAATTATCTGGGTAGGATTGTCCTCCTGGCAAGATTATTTGCCTTCTGAGGGTTTGTTCTGACAGAAGCACGATGGAGTGTACCTCCAGCAGGGAACGGTTTGGTCTGGCAGAGAGGAGGGTGGGTCACACCTCTCAAAACTCAGACTGGATTTGTAGCTAGAGTAACAATGCTATCAAAGAATCATAGAAGTGTATGAGTTGGAAGGGGCCTTTAAAGGTCATCCAGTCCAACTCCCCTGCAATGAACAGGGACACGTACACCTAAATCAGGTGCTCAGAGCCTGATCCTGCCTGACCTTGAATGTCTCTGAGGACAGTGCGTTCACTCCCTCTCTGGGCAATCTGTGCCAGTGCCTCTCAGCTCTTACTGTAAAAAACTTCTTCCCTATAACCAGTCTAAATCTCTCCTCTTTTAGTCTGAAACCATCTTACCTTGTCTTGTCACAGCGACCCTTCTAAAGAGTCCATCCCTTTCCTTCTTACAGCCCCCCATTAAGATACTGACAGGCCGCTCTCAGCTCTCCCCGCAGCCTTCCCTTCTCCATGCTGCACAGCTCCAGCTCTCTCAGCCTGTCCTGTAGCAGAGGTGTTCCATCCCTGGGATCATTTTTGTGGCCCTCCTCTGGACGTGCTCCAACAGGTCTGTGTCTCTCCTGTACTGAGGACTCCACGTCTGGACGCAGTGCTCCAGGTGAGGTCTCACAGTGCAGAGCAGAGGGGCAGGACCACCTCCCTGACCTGCTGGCCATGCTTCTTTTGGTGCAGCCCAGGACACAGCTGGCTTTCTGGGCTGCAAGGGCACAGTGCTGTCTCACCAGTACTCCCAAGTCTTTTTTGGCAGGGCTGCGCTCCATTCTTTTTTCCTCCAGCTTGTATCAGTGGGGGTTGCTCAGGTGCAAGACCTTGCATTTGAATTTGTTGAACCTCATGAGGTTCACTTGGGCTCACTGCTCATCCTGTCTAGGTCTCTCTGTTGGCATCTCATTCCTTGGGCATGTTGACTGCACCCCACAGCCTGGTGTCTTCTGCACGCTTGCTGAGGATGCACTCGATCCCACTGTCAATGTCATTGATGAAGATGTCAAAAAGCACTGCTCCCAGTACTGACCACTGAGGGACACCTCTTGTCTCTGATCTCCATGTAGACATGAAGCCATTGACCACCACATCTCTGGGTACAATCTCGCAACCAGTTCCTTGTTCATCAGACAGTCCACCCATCAAGTCATATCCTTCTGTATAATAGAGAGAAGGATGTTTGTGGGGTATCATGTCAAAGGCCTTATTGAAGTCCACATAGATGACATCAGTCTTTGCTTACCCTTTGACACAGTTATGCCATCACAGGAGACCGCTAGGGTGGTGAGGCAAAATCTCCCCTTGGTGAAGCTTGGTGATGCTTGTTATCCCATATGTGCTATATTTTGAAGATTTTTTGTTGTCTAAGAAGAGCTTTTGGAGAATATTTTTTACATCTCAGTTTAATTACAAACATGACTGAAAGTAAATCATTGAAAGTACAAATATGGATAAAACATAGGGAGATTTTATAAAGTAATTAGAATGACATTCATAAAACCGGTGGTCAGATCAAAAATGCAATTTTAATAAAAGTACACCTGCCAGGTCTTTTCCTATTAAGCACTTTGACTATCTATTGAGAAAAACAGGGGGTTGTTGCTTTTGGAGAGTTTGTTGTGTTTTTTTTCAATTGTCTCTATGAAAACTTTGCACTGCAGTTCTTAAATGAGCTCAAAAAGAAAACAACCTATGTGGTCATTTAAACATATCCCTTCCATGTCAGACCTGAGCTCAGGGACATGATTTAGCAGTGGGTTGTTAGAGTTAGGGTAGTGTGGTCAGGTTGTAGTTGGACCTGATGAACTTGAAGATCTTTTCCAACATAAGTAATGCTATGATTCTATGATTTATCCTAGACTCATCTATGTTCTTTTATTTATTTCAGACCTGAAGAGAGCCTTATGTTCTTGAAAACTCGTGGTTTGTTTCCAGCTTCATCATTTAGTCTTAACTTTTCCCACAAAGTTTGTTTCATTAAGATCCTAACTAAAGATAACGACGTGACTTTGGACACAGTTATTTTGTGCTATCTGCACGTAGGCCAAAGCCACTATTTGCTTGTTGCTACATGATGTCTTACATTGTCTTTGTGCCTGGTGTCTTTGCAATGCATTCCCTGCCATCCCAAAATATTATTCTTTGCAGAAGGTGGAAGTTCGTCACCTGATTTTGTGAGAACAAGGACTGGCACTGCAGGACCTTGAAGAGCAGTGGTTGTTCAGATGAAGGAAGGGCTCCCATGGAGCCTGTGATGGAAGATACTACAGTGAAGATGGAAGGAAATCTCAGAGTCTAATCAGAAATGAATGGCATTGCTAAAAAAGCAAACCTGGAAGTTCCGTGTCCAGGCTTTAACCTCAAAGCTTAGTGGATGATAGGGTTGTCTTCGCCTTTCTCCAACGGAGGTAGCATTCTCGTGCTGACTTTCCTCTCTTCTGGCTGTTCTAATGGGCAGACTAATTGTGGACAAAATTAGGAATCACATCCTCGAGTTTGACGTAAGTAAAGCATAGCAAAATTTCTTGAAAACTATCTACTCCATCCTTTCTGTCTGTTGCCAATGCATTTGTGGCTACATGGGAACAGATTATAATCTACTTTCCCTTACAGTTCAGTCATTTACTGGACACAACTCTCCACTCCATGGACATCCCTAAAATTCCTAGCTGAAACACTTGACAGAGATTTTTGGAAAGGAATGTAAGCTTACCTAGAAAATGAAGTCCTTCTCAGAGTATTCTTAATTGGAAATCGCAATCTGTAAGTTGTATAAAAAGAAAAATATTGATAGTTTCCAAAAGAAGCCATGGATTTTTATTATTTTTTCAGAAGAATAAGACATTGAACTATATAGCACCCTATGTAGTACAGTGTAATTTTATTGTCATTGCAATCAGGAAAGCATACTGACTATTTTCCTTTTGTGTTCCCTATTCAAAGCTTCTTCTAAGAGCTCTGCTTAGCAGCTTCGTTTTTTGCAGTGATGGGGTGTGGTGAGAGTATAAAGTTTCCTTTTCTTTTCCAAGTATTTAGCTGGCCTGGGGAGACAAGTGCCATCCTTGGACAGAAGTACATTCCCACCCTTGTCAGGCTGCCAGGGGTGGAAGCAGCCCTGCACATGGGGATGTTTGTGTTGCTGACTTGTCAGCCACAGGTGAAGGAGGGAGGCTGCCACTACTCGAAGGCTTCCAAGAAAACAAAGACATTGAATTGCCATTCAATTTTCTTTCATTGCCATATGCTGCATAAAACTGTATGTCTTGCGTTCATACGCAAGCAAAGATCTTACAGCTCTGTACCAAAACTCCCTGAAAAGGGTCTTGCACACAACTGTATTCATCTGAAACAGAGAGATGCTTTCAGTTGGTGTCCTGCAGGGTCAGACCAGCCAAAACGCATGGTTAGATCTTTGTTTTCTCTAGCAGAGCAGAGGCTCACCCTGCAATTAAAAGGTCTGTTGTTAGTCATATTGTGGGACTACTGGGTAGTGGCTTTGGATCCTTTTACCTCTTAACAATGGGAAGTCAGAGGGATTGATTATGTGTTGCTTTGTGGGGTTTTTTGGTGCTTTTTTGGGTGTCAGGGTGGGAGTGTCAGCTCCTGAAGGCGGTCGCTGCATCTGTGCAGCCCAGTTTGGGCCAGTAGGCCAGTACACATACTGGTGCCATGCTCCTTTTGGGTGCTGTGTGAGCATGTGGCAGGGCATCTTGGTGCACAGTGGTGCTGATTCCCAAAAGCTGTGCTATCGTACAGTCTCTGTCTCTTCCTTCAGCAGCATCTGCCTCTCAGCGGTGCCTGCCCTGAGAAACTGCATGTGTCTGGAAATGGCTTCAACAAACAGAGGACAAACTCAGTTGTTGATAGTACTTATAAATGAAACAGCCTGGCTGTGGCCTTAAAATCCAGGTCCTTATATTTGAAAGGAAATTCTTCCCTGATGTTCTTTCACAGTCAGGACTCGCAAAATAGTCTTTGCCTTCCAGGCTCTTTGTGAATGGAGTGGGAAGGACAGAAGCTGCTTGAAACAAAGATGCTAATGGCTCCAAAATGTGCCTGGTCTGACTCCGCTTGAATTCTGTTCTGAAGTCCTTCAGATCTGTCATCTGTATGGCTCTGTCATCTTCAGTCAGCTCTCGCTGCAAGCACTGTTCCCCAAGTCCTGTGTGCAATTTAGGCACCACCTCAAAGGTTGCACGAAAGGAAGATAGGAAGAGGAGGACAGCTTTCTATCCTTCCAGAAATGATTTCACAAGTGTTTTGTTACCATACAGCACCAGGGAAGCAGGGGAAAATATGGATTCATTACCACATGCTTTCAAAACACATCACGAGTCTCTGTTAAAAGGTGACCACAGGACATTGATCAGCGTTTGATTTGTTTTGTTCTTGTAGCAATGCTTTTCTCTGCTTCCCACGTTTTGTTTTTTTTTTTTTCCATTTTACTTTTTGTCCTTCTTTTTAGTTGCGGAATCTCTGCAGGTGAAACTAGAGTGTTCAGACACTAACATCTTCCCATATCCCAACACAGTGAATCAACTGTAATCATACTCACCGCTTTGCTCATTCATTACCTTATGAGTTGCTTTGTTTGTATGAATACATTCGTCTTTCTTCGGAAGAGAAAGAAGTAGCTTTTTGTTGTTATTTATTTTTATTCTTGTACAAACGAAGTCTGCAGACCTGAAATCTGATTTACCAGAGGCATCTTCCTCTGGCTTCATCACAGAAATTATGTCTGTAGTATTTATATGGCAAAATGACAAGACTACGCATCACTCTTCTGAGATCACCATACTCCTTTAACAGCAAGACATCCCCAGAATTTATTTTCATTCCATGCATCGTGTGTGGTGCATAGGTTTAAAACAAACAAACAACTTGTAATAAATCTTCCATACAGAGGGAGAATCCATTCTTGAAATAGTTATATTGGAAAAAGTGAAAACTCCTACATGATTTCTGCAACTGTGAAATAAACCCAGCTGCAGAACCTCATGGAAACTGTTCCACTCTCATTCTGCTTATACTTTGATCAACAGTTTTGGCTGTGTATTCAAATGTAGAACCTTACATACCCATGAGCTGAATGTACAACACTGTGTGTTACATCATATGGCCAGAGAGTTTGTTACTGTTATGGATAGGCTGGGTGCATTAAGACTTTGCCGAGCATCTGGAAGCAACTCCAGGTGCAGGGAGCTTGTTCTACCAGCAGCAGTGTCATTAACATATAATCTGTTGGGAAATGTTTATCAGCTCAAAAATAAACTACAGCTTATAGCTGGAGTGAAGTGGACTGCCATAATTTGTATGCATTCAAAGCTATTGTCTTAATCATTGAACGAAGCTTTGTTCTGTGGCAGTCAAGTACTAAATAGAGAACTGTGGTGACTGGAAAAATATGAAGGAGATTTACTTGCCACATTTACAGAGGTGGAACGAGGCAGAAAGCTATTTGGTGTCGAGTTTGCTGGGTTACCATGGCTGGCCTGTGGCATCTACTGGAGAACCAAAATGGATGAGACATCCAGTTCTGTTAAAAAGAGAGAGAAAGAAAGAGAGAGAGAGAGAGAAACAGAAAACCAGCTGAAGGCCTTTTCTAAAGGGCTTTAAAATAAGCCCTCTCTGAGGGATTGCAACTTCTGTAAACTCGGAAGAGCAGCTTTAAGAAGGTGTGTTTCCAGATCAGACTGAAAATGCCAATCAAGAATGTAGACGTGGGCTTGGATTCCTGTCCCTAAATAGGAAATGAAAAAGCATAAAATGCTGGTGACAGCGCTCCTCAGCATTGTTCAGGCGCATTTTCTGCTGTAAATGCTGTCTCTACATGTCCTTGCTGTGGGCAGAGATGCAGGCCAGATGAGTGCTGCTGACCCAAATCTCTTTCCAGAGCACTGTGTGTTTCAGGCACAGGTCATGCAGTGGCTCCCATAGGCTGCTGTGTCCAGCTGCTGCAAGCACATCTCCTTCCTGGACATGCATCCCACTCCTGCTGAAAAGTCTTGGAAAAAAAAAGAGCTTTTCTGTTCCTTCTCTGCTCCTCCCTCTGTGTTACTGAAAGATAAGGGGACAGTCAGCAAGGAAACGTTTTTTCCATTTGTCAAAATTGCTTTTAGAAGAGATTTACAAATAGTATTTCCACATTTCTGCCTAAAAATGGTTCTTCTATATCTACTTGCTTGCAAAATACACATAATTGCATGAGCCAAGATACACAAAAATATTTCTTAATTTCCCAAAACTTCTTTCTTTCTTTTTTTAAACAAATGCAAGGCTTGTTTATAATTAATTGGTAAGCACTCAGTCTGCTGAGGCTATAAAATAATCAGCCGGCATTCCGTCCGAATTCCAAATCTCCCTCCCTCATCTGAGAGCAAATATTTGCTGTGGTCCAATCGGTTGCTGTGAATAAGGTGATGGGAGTCGCTCCACTGGCAGCAGCAGGAATGCCAACTCCTCCTGCTCATCCTCTGCCTGGGCAAGGAGGCAGCAGATGGGATGGGGCTGGTGAGGCTTAGCAGGTCTGCTGGGTCCCAGTGACAGGCTTTGCTTGGACAGGAAGTATTTCTGCTACTTGGCTTGCAAGGGGAGTGCATCCACTTGGTAAGCCATGCCAAGTCCTCAACGTCTGGTATGGTTAATAGCAATTCAAACAAATAGACTGAAATCAGCAAACACTTGGAAATCCATAACCAACAGCTACCCAGGCTGCTTGTCCACACACAGCAAAGACATTGTGCTTGTTTAACTTGAGCAACAAGGTTGTTCCCCACACCTCTGATTTTTGGCTCCCTGTACATGTGACATTTGTCCTCCTGCCCAGCCGTGGCTGGGTTGTGCTGTAACCTGGGACAGATGGGCATGGGGATCCTTGATTTAAGGAAGCTGCAGACTTTCTGCCTATAGACAGGAGCTGGTTAAGTTCCTTGGCTAAAACAAGATCCAGCCCAGGCGTGCTGTTGACAGCACTCAGAAAAATTCCCAGGGACAGAGTCCAGCCCTCCCTGGTGCAGCCTTCCCACCAGAACTGCAAATCTAGCTGCTAGCGGCTCAAACTGTGCTGGACTCGGAGCTCTCCTTCCTCCTTCATCTTTACCCAGATGTTTAGTTTGAGTAGCCCTTCCCTCCTACTTATGTTTGGTTCCACATGTTACTGTGTTAAAGGAAAGATGAGGTCGCAAATAAATCCCTGATGCAACTGTAACTATCTCATCCAAATACAGAGGGTGTTGATTTCCTTGGAAATTACAGCTGGAAGGGGGAAACAGGGGAGGAGATAAAACTCTAGTTTTCATTTCTCCTTGCTGCATGCTTAGGGCATGTGCGTGCAGAGGTATTAGGGAAAGTTAATCCGCATTAACTTCTGAAGTAAAGTACTTCAAATGCAGGAAACTAAATTTTGCACGTGAGGTTTCCTAAATAGAATGCTGTGCCACTTGGGTTCTTCGGGCAGTGTTTGGACAGTGTGCTTAATGAAACTCAAGTCAAGAGAGTGCCCATACCTTCATATGGCTTGTCTGCCCTGGGCTGTGCAGTTAGTGTAGGACCATGGAAACAAGACAGGGCTGTGTACACAGAAATGCTCTGACAGTACTCTCTCTGAGGACCAGATTAAAACCAGGTGTGCTTGTTGTGTTTAGGCAGGATTTTACCCATAGGAGACATGTGACTGTTGCTCCAACTCTTGGAGCTCCCTGAACACAACAGCTTTTGAATTTCAGATATCGCTGATCAGTGACTGAGACTTCAATTTCCTCTGAAGGTCAATCTGTGTTCTTTCTCTGGGGAAATCCTTGCAGGCAGTTTTGAGGTGATAATCTCCAATGAGGAAAGTTCTTTGGTTTTAATGGAGTTGTGTCAGCAGGAAACTTGTCTGAGAGCTGTGATGGTGCACTGGAGGCAGCCTGATGGCACTGCTGCTGCCTGTCCTTGGCCTGCAGAGGGGCTGAGGACACGAGTAATCCTCCTCAGAAGGGACTGGGACTCTCTGAGCTCCCCAGGAAGTCTCAGAATGAATTTCACGCTGCAAGTCCAAGATGGCTTTAGGCCATATCCTTTCCTGCATGAGGGACAGTGTCAAAGAGGGAAGCATTTGAACCATTTTCCCATGCAATAACCCCAGCTGCCATGCAGTCCCTTGAAGCCTCTCAAACCAAGGGGACCCAACCCACTTTAACCGTTCGTGCAATCCCTAACAGGTGAGTACTGCAGAAAAAGAGCTGCAAGCAGGTGGCTCTGTTAGAGTGAAGGAGCTAGATCCCAAAATGTTTCTGCTGCCATGTTCCAGGAATGATTTGTGCCATAATACTAACATGAACCATACCAGGAAGTCTGGGGGCCTTTCAAAAAGATGCCCTCATTTCTCTTCCTTTTTATTCCAACTGAACAATATCGATTTGGCCCAGGCAGAGGCTGGGATCTGCACACGTTATTTGCTGCATTTTCTGATAAGCTAAATCCACTAATGGTAGGTAACACTGGGAGAAAATTAAACACTAATTCTGTCAGTAATATAAGCTCCATCAGCAGACTATATGAGCAGACAGCGAATAAGAATAGGGTCTAGTGTTAAAGCATCAATTAAGCTTGCTGTAACGCGTGCCCGTTGCAAATCAGGACCACAGTCTTGTCATGGAAAAGCAGATGAGGATGGTTTTAATGTACACTCTATTCATTACTCTCACGTAGTCCTGTCTTAAATGAAGAAAAACATATTTGCTTATATTCACTCTTCTGGGAATAACTGTGAGTGCAAAATAAGCTTTAACAAGGGTGTCCTGGAGAGGCAAGGAGCCTTTGTATGAACTGTCAGAAAAATTCCTTTAAAAAATGTGTACTTGTTGAGTTCCTAACCGGCTGTTAGAGAGATGAATCTGATAAGCACTTAGCTGAAAACTTCCCATAAGGAGGAGGGAGGAGAAAACAGATGCCCGTTTAACTAGAAGCGTGAAAAGCACGTACAGAAGGTCGGAGACTCTTGAGACAGAGAAGATGATGAGATGCATGGCCTACCAGAGAAGACCACCTGTCTGAAGTGGCAGAACAGATTGTAAAGCACGGGTCAAAAAAAAAAAAAAAAAAAAAAAAAGACATGCTAGTACTTATTATTTTAAAGAGAGTTTGGTGTGAGGAGCCAAAATAACAGAGATGTAGTAGCCAGGGTGGAGTATTCGGCTGCTGCTCTGTTCAGTTTAGCTGTGATGGACGATGAAATGAGTGTTTTAAATTGAGAGTGCCATTGCGCTGAGGGTGGCTTTGGAGGTCAGCACTTTCCTGTTCCACAGAGGTGGTTTGGTGACTCTGGGAATATGGGCACTCAAAGACACCGCGTGAAATTATCCTCTTACAAAATAGCATTTGGGACCTCCAGGCTTTGGTTCAAGCCATGAAAGCAGTCAACACCAAGTGCCCCCAGCACGTGCTGTGCTAGGTTGCAGTGCCAAGGGAGCACCAATCATCTGCTGCACAAACCACACCAACAGCATTGCTGGAGAGATAGAGAGAAGATTTTAGGATTATTGTTTCTCATTTTATGAACTAGTAAATGTATTGGTTGTTCTGGTTAAGTTCAACTGTACTATGAAGATGTTGGATGGATGATGCTTGCTGTACTCTTGAAAGGTTCTTTTTACCGAAATTCCTGATGCTTGCCATTTATTTTGACTGCAATTCAACTGCCTTGCCTGAATGGCTGTGTAATGAGCTAACAGCCAGGATGAACTTTATGTCTGTTTAAGTGCTTGTGGCTTTGGTGTGTAATGTAATATGATGCTGTCCTCTGGGACAACGTGGGAAAATGTAAAAACCAATTCCATCTGTGTTTGCAATATTAGGAGGGCAACTTCATCAGGTTGGGCAGGCTTGGCTTCTTTTTGTAGTAGGACAGGTAAAGCAATGCTGTGTTTCTCAAACTCTTTGCATTAAGATTTTTTTTTTAATATGAGTAAATATTTGCAGAAGATACATCTAATGGATTCTTCACTGTATGAGGATAGCATACTTTATATTTTACTGTGCCTTCTACAAACAGTTTGGCAACTTTCTCCTCATTTAACCACATATACAGAGCAAAAAGAAAAATCAAACTCAGTTCTTGTATTCTCAGTCAAGGTTTATTTGGCTTCTAAGATGTTAAGGAGATACTCTGTTAATTACACATCTGACTTTTTCTGCGTAAAGTCACAAATTCCTCAGGCGAGGCCAGCTTCTGCATTGCTCATCTTACGGAGAGGGAGACAGATGGGTGCTTCTTTCACCAGATGATGTGAGTTCAAGGGCCTGAACTATAAAGTGCTTAAGGACAGCCATGCTGTCAGACGGGCATGGAGCAACCTGTCTCTGCAAAGGCATCAAAACCAGGCCTGGTCCCAGGGCCTTCAATGTGGCTCTAGGAGTCTCCTCTGCAGTTCAGGAACAGCCTCAGATTTTTCTTGCATGTTAAGGGTTTCAATCCTGCTAAACAGTGTGATCTTGATCCTGCAAGGTGCCCAGAGCTGCAAGAGAAGAACACCACAATGTCACTGTTCTTTTGAAAGTATGATGAGTGACGCATGGAGGAAATACAGCCAAGCCTGAGATACGCTCTTTCAGACTGAACAGAAGACACGAGATCTGCACACATTTACACTTCTGGTCATAAACATTGAAATCAGACATTGGTCTGCAGTCAAGAATATGAAAGCAGTCCTCGTCAGTGCCCTGGGCATGGGATCATTCTGGTCCTGAAAAGCTTTAAAAGGTTCCTCTTTATTCAGCTGCAGTTACTTCTGCCTATCTGAACACAAACTTCTGCAGCCTCTTCCCAGGCTACTTGTTTCTAAAAAAAGAAAGGCCGTTTCCATTTAGAGCCCTCCAAGCCCCATCTACCATAAGGTTTTCTTTGACCTGCTTGGTGTGGACAGTTTCCCTAGCATACATAATTCTGCCCACCCTCCCTTTACCAGACGTGGTCAACAATTAAGCTAATTAAGCTATATGCAGGATTAAGCCTATAGGGCTGGATTCACAAAGGGACTTAGGTGTTTGAAATGGGAATTAAGCTGATTATCAGCATATCACTCTCATTATACGGTCTTTGAAACTTGTATAGCCTTGTGGTTGTGCACGTTTCCTCCAGGAGAGTTCCTGTGTGTACATGGAAGGAACAGAGTCCCCTTTATGTTGTTCCTCCAGTGAGAACTGCCTCAGGGTGAGTCCTGGCGTGGGGGATGTTCAACCCCCACATCATCCTATCCAATGTTCTGAATATATGAAAAGCTATCTTTCCCAAATCCACGCAATACGGTTTGCTTGCTCCATGTAGTAGGAAGGCCTTTTTAAACCATCTCGTTTCACACCTTTATGTACAAAATCGTCAGGGAACAAAAGACATTTTTGTTAGCAAAGGCTCACAGAGCTTTTCTTTCATGTGTGACAGATGCTTTCAGAATCCATGTGAGGGAGCCTGCATAATTGATACACAACACCAGTGACCCAGTCTGAATGACTTAAAGTCTTTATTTTCATCTCGGGTGGCTCAGAAGCAGCCAGTGGAATTTGTAAGGCTCCATTAAGATGTTCGGGTCTTCAGACTCTCTAGCAGTGGGACCCATGTAAATACCTAAGGACAAATAGCCTAGATTTCATTAGCAAGATAAAATCCACATTGTGAAACGTGAGAAACCAAATGTGATAAGGAAGTAATTGCAGGCTGGTTATGCATCGTGTCAGCCCCGGCAGGAGGAAAAATAATAAAAAGAGGAAAAATTATGAGCTCTAAACAGCAACAATTGCCCTGTGAGTCTTGACTGCCACATGGCATTTCCTCCTCTCTGTAAGCCTTAGCAAGCGTTAGCAAGCTTAATAGTAAGAAGATAAAATGGAAATTTCTTGATACTGTACACTATTCAAAGTGCTGTTTCTGTCAGTAGCATATTGTACTACCAAGTCCTCTTCAAATTTTCATCTTCATTCAGGCATAAAGGCTCATCCCAAAATGAGGAGAACTCAGATGGATTTGTTTATTCTCTTTGAACAACATATTTGAATTGCCCAGGGTTTTGGAGGGGCTACAAGTTTCCCAAGGATGAAATTATAGATAAACACTACATGTTGCATTGTAATGAAACTTTACAGATCATTAGTCTGTACATTAATGCTTCTCTCTTTCATATTCTGATTATTTTTTTTTTCACTATCCAAACCCTAATAGTCATGGATCTTTGCAGTGTCCATGCTTTGTTTTCCAGGGCAGGTGAGACTGCAGCCCTTTAGGGCCAGAGGAGCTATCCTTGCTGCCCCATGCCTTGAGGCTAAATGGCTGATCCAACCTTCTGGAGTGTCTCATCCCACAGACAAAGCATCACAACCCCCTTCAGGAGGGGTTGGGTGCTCTGTAAAAATAGATCCAGCGTCATGCAATACTCATTTTCAGTAAGTTTGTGAAAGTCATCTTGAGAGCTTTAACTAATGTTCACCTCTTTGAGTCACCACATATCATTGGATGAGTTACTTATCCTCCCTATGTCACAGCGCTCTGTTTAAACTGAGGGTAAATTGTAGTGATCCTTCATCTGCCATGAAAAGAGGATGTTCTAAAATAGGTACCAGTGTAAGCACTTGGCTTCTCCCACCTTCCTGTGTGTGAATGGCTCCTGCTGGGCACCCCTGAGAAAAGAGCTGCGAGGGCCACCTGGGCAGGCTCCAATATGGCACTCTCCATGTTCCAGAACATGTAGCAGCAGCACAGTGACTGTACCTGTTTGCCATTAGGTATTAATATGCTAATCTAGAAGGTAATATTTGTTCCCCTTCCCACTCTAGTTTCAATAAGGTTTCAAAACATAGCTTTAGATACTCTTTTTCTCCAGCTTTCTGTTTAATTATGAAGCAAAGAAGGATATCTTACAGAGACACTACATTTTAGGGGGAAAAAGACTTGTGGAAGTATGGAAATCACATTAAAAATGATCATATCAGTAACTATGAATGAATTGTCAGCACCATTCAGCAAAACTTAGTGCTATAATCACTGCAAAGCATTTTACAACACATTTATGTTTAGTGGCTAGTGTGAGTGAGAAGCTTATAATTTACAGCTGATGTACATGCTAGCAAATACATCTTCAGTAAGTGCACTAGCTAGGCAGGACTCTGAGTTAATTGCAAACTTCATTGCCTAAGAAAGCATTAGCACACATGGTATATAGTGGTATATAGCCACTTCAACAAACCAGACAGGTTCTGCACAAGCAAATCCAACAAGAAGCAGGGGAGACACCAGAAACATTCCAAAAAGGGAAACACAGGGACTGAGCTCGAGGGTTCAGGTCCTGACTTTTTCCAATTGCCAAGGGGATTCGCGTCCCTCTTCTCCGGGAGCTGGCGAGCTTTGTCAGACTCCTGCATGCAGAATCGTGCAGTTCTGGGACAGTCTCCTTCAGACGTTCTGAAAACTCCCAGCTCCACATCCAGAGGAATTTGCTGGTGCACCTCTGAGTAGCAATTGTGCCTCCAACTGAAGTCACAGAGACTCTGCTATCTACTGACTGTTACAGAGCATCAGCTTCATCGCTTGCTGTGCATAAAGGACTGCATTTGTTCAGAATCACAGATTTGCAACAATAAAGCCAAGTTACAAAACAAAAAAATAAACAACAAGGTGTTTAGAAAGTTAAGACATCATATGGCCTGAGAGAGGTTTGGGTCTTTTTGTCTTCTCTCCAAACATTTTGATTAGTGTATACATTTTTATTCTCCGATTACATGATGACTTCAGTCTTGTGATTTTTCATGATACTGAGCACCTTAAGACACAGTGGCAACCGTATCATGGTAGTTTATAATTCTACTTATATTTTAATGGGACAAATGAAATGTATTACCAGCAATCCATAGAGTTCAAGAACACTATTGGAATGTGACAGAGTCAAAAAAATGGGGGTGACACCTCTTAAAGTTTTCATGAGATTCCTTTTAGAGACACCATCACTTGTGGAATACAAGAAAACATGTTACCTTGGCTAGTGAACACTGAACCTGTACAGCTCATTGCACAAACCTACTGCAGTATTGGTCTATAGGTCTTTGTAGTGACAAAAAAAGTCACTGTGATTAAGTGGAATTAGTGGATGATACAGTACTTAATGCAGAGGTAATAATAAGACTTCCCTCATTAGTACAGGACTGCTATAGCTTTTTAATTGATTTTAATCGGCATTTAATTAGAAAATGTGAATCCCCTGTGGCCAGTTCGTACTTTACAGTATCCCTAGGTAGACTGTTATTTCTTTTCTACAACAGAATTCCCAATTTCACGTTAGAAAAGAGTAAGAAGAGGAGTCTTTGACTCATGGCCTTTGGGGGTCTTGTTTACGGAGATTGCATGTCACAGTCTTGGGCTCCTTATTGGCTCTCAGCTTCTAAAGGTCACCATCACCGATCTCAGTAAAGAATTCCTTTTTCTCTCTCTGCTTTGGAGTTTCCCAGTGCCAAAGTACCTTACAGACAACTGTGATTGTACTGCATGTATCAAATATTTCTTTGGGAAGTAATCCAAGGACTGTGTGTTCAGAATTTGTGCTGAGATGCAGACAAAAGTTTCATCATTTATGAAAGACTGAGAATACCTGTGAGTCCATATATTGAAAGAGCAGTGAAAGTACTCAAATGAAATACCATATTGTTTCAGCACTGGAAAGAATGACTAGAAATAGAGAGGGAGAATATTCTACTCCTCAAATGAATAACACAAAGAAATCCCTGTGCTAGCATGATATGAAAGTTTTATTGCATTCTGGATTTTCAATTGCACTGTATTAAACCATATTAATATTTGGTTTTTCTAGGGTGGTAAAAAATCATCGGTAATGATGAATTTTTCATTTACACTCGTGCCAAATGATCAGCCTTACTGCTCCAAGGTCAGTCAATCATCCCACTCTGGTGGAACTTTTCTGCCTTTAAGGCAAATGAAACTTTTTTTCTCTCTACCTCAAGTGCAGATAACTTATAGGACAATCTCACTAATCGCTCATCCTGTGTGCCACAGCTGTTGCCCTGTGATCCATCAACATAACTGAAATGAAAAGTGATTTCTCTGGAGCAAGAGGCAGACCGGTACAGAGCTTTGTTTTGTATCTGAATATAGATTCTCTAAGAAGCAACCAGATCAAGCTAAATCTCTGTCTAGCAATTCTGTGGCTTGCTATGGAGGAAAAAATCCCTGAGAATCAGGTCCAAAACTGGGTAGCGTTTCATGGATATCTTGATTCCAATGGGCTTCAGAACTGGAATTTGATTGAGTCAAATAAAGATAACCTAACCGTGATGTCAACTATTCAGAACAAGGATTAGCATCCAGCATTTTTTAGAATCATAGGATTATTTGAGTTGGAAGGGACCCTCAGAGGCCATCTGGTCCAACAACTCTTCAGTGAACAGGGAACAGCTATAGATCAGGGGCTCAGAGCCCTGTCCAGCCTGACCTTGAGCGTCTCAAAAAGTGTCTTTTGCCACAATTCCAAGCTTATCTTATTATAAGTGGTTCTTAGCACTTCATTATTCACAGGCTGAGAGCTGGGACTGTGCAGCCTGGAGAAGAGAAGGCTCTGGGGAGACCTGAGAATGGCTTTTCAATATCTAAAGGGCGGCTGTAAGAAAGAAGAGACAGACTCTTCAGCAGGGTCTGTTGGAATAGGACAAGGGGAAATGGTTTCAAACTAAAACGGGAGATTTAGATTGGATATAAGGAGAAGTTGCTTATAGTAGGGGTGGTGAGACACTGGCACAGGTTGTCCAGAGATGTGGTGGATGCCCTGTCCCTGGAGACATTCAAAGTCAGGCTGGACAGGGCTCTGAGCACCCGATGGAGCTGTTGGTGTCCCTGTGCATTGCAGGGGAGTTGGACAGAATGACCTTTAAAGGTCCCTTCCAACTCAAATGATTCTATGATTCTATGATTCTTTTGATTATGACTTTCATCTAAAAGCATTCAGAATTCTTGTCATTCCTACCACCTGAACAACATGAGCTTGTACTGAAGCAAGATAGCATTTAAACAAACTGACCTCCAAAGACATTAATCCTGTCCACCCATTTTCCAAAGCAAATCTACTGGACTAATTCCTGAACTGTGGTTTTGCTGCAAGTCTGATGTGTGGTGCAGATTTCTTAGTGCAGCAAAGGAAAGGCAGGCATGGCTGGTCTTAAAATATTTGCTTACAACACTTCCAAAGGAAAGCATTGGATCTGGTGGTTCCTAGCTGTATTTGGTACAGAAGTGCAACAACAGAAATTTTTCAGCAACATGCACTCATATTTCTTCTAACGTTGTTCTGAAGTTGGCCATATATTGAAACTTGAGTAATTGTGAATCATGGAATTACAGAATCCTTAGAGTTGGAAGGGACCTTTAAAGGCCATGTAGTCCAACTCCCCTGCAATGCACAGGGATACCACAGCTGGATCAGGTTGCCCAGGGCCTGATCAGCCTGGCCTTGAAAGTCTCCATGGATGGGGCATCCACCACATGTCTGGGCATATTTGTTTGTGTGGTGTATTTAGCCTTACAATACAAAATTCCTGTCTATGCTCTGTGTCATTTTTTATTACTTGTGCTCTGAAACCTTTGAATTTAGCTCAGAATTTAAGGCTGAAAACTGATTGATTTCAGAAAGGAAAGAAAATGAACAAACAAAACCTCCTCTAAAGCCTACTAAATCAACATATTTGTTCACAAACCAGCAACAACAGAAGGATTACCCAAGAGACCTGCTTGTTTCTGATTCATATCCTTGCTTTGTGCTGTGTGCCAGTCCTGCTAACACCCTTTCATTTCTTTTTATTAGTTCCTCCTTTCTTTTTTTGTTTCACGTGCTATTTGTGCTTTTCATCTTTCCCTTTTCTCTGCCTAAATCTCCTATGCTTCCTTAAGTTTATCTTCCCAAGGCACCTTCAATCCAGTTGGTAGCATTTTAGGGGAGAACGTCTTCCAGTAATGTAACAGCAGACCAGGTTCTTATATGCCCAGTAATGGTGTAAATCAGGCATCTCAACCCATGAGCAGGATATACTAGGAGCTGTATTCTTTTTCAGCTGTGTTTTACTTCTGCTAGCCCACTTATGCTGGCAGGAATAGTTCAAGAGTAAGGTATGACACAAAGAGTGGTCAGGTCTCCACCTCGTTTAGTCAGGGAAATACTGTAAATCCCTTGACCAGACTAGTTGTTTTGGACATTCACAGAGAGAGCAGCACCCTTTTGTGTCCATCTCCCTGATGCTTTGATGAGGTGAGGTGCCTGAATCCCAAGTGAAATGGAATCTGCAGTTGGCACTTGGCTGGTTATTTGGTGTGACTGGCTAGGCAGTCTTAATTTTGCATCTTTATTAATGGTTGTGTGTGGACATCATTAGGCATTCGAAATTATGTACGTTGGTAGTACTGCCATTGACCTCACTAGAAAGAAGACTCACAAATAGCAAGTGGTTTTGCAAATCTCACTGAAGTGTTGCACAAGTGGTCCTGCTGCTCTGAAGCCTTAAGGATTAAGGATGCAAAGAGCACTACTAACAGTTGTGCTCAGGCACCTAACGCACCTTTGGTACCTTTGCTGCCAAAGCCACACTGAGAATGACACAGGAGTGATGCTAAGTGGTGCACCTCTGATGACAAAAGACAGGATGTACTTTTAGAAGTGCTCCCATTATAAATGGAGCTTTATAGTGAGCGTGTCTAAGGCAAAGTTAGAAGAGCACGCCAGTAGCATGTTGTTCTGCACTGAAGCAAAGGTATGTGGGGAATATAGAAAGTTGAATAAAAGCACAGTGGCTGAATCTGAGACAAACAAAATGGTTCCCTCCATGTTCTGTAGAAAATGAAGTTCTCTTACTAGCCCAAAGTGTTTGTATGCAATATGAGTGTCTTTGAAATATCTATTTGTGATCATTGTCAATGGCAGCTGTTCAGCCCACTGTCTAACTGTTAACCTTGTAATTTCTCTTCATACTTCCATTAACTGGAGCTTTGGGATTCACACTTTATTCTAATTCATTCATAATGACAGTAAGCCAACGTCTCTTGTGTCAGTACTTGTGAGATATATATATATGCTATATGTGGTATGTATAGGATATATATTTAAAAATACATCTATTTACTGAGAGGTGATTTTTGTAATGATTTGTTCTGAGTATTGGTATCAACAAAGGCTTCAGAACAGTGTGTGTCAGTAAAAATAAAACAAAATATAGTTTTAAAATATTTTGACCCCGTTCAACTCCTATGAATAATTTCCTGGCCTCTAGTATAATCCTTTGGTCTTTTTAGGTAAGTGTGTAAAGAAAAAAAAGTTACTCTGCATTTTTAGTGAAGCATATCTGTTTATTTCTAAGGTGGCTGTTTGTGATTCTGTTGAAGTTAATGCTATCTCAGAGACGTTTATCAGAGTTGAAGAAATGCTTGCTTTCGTAATGCTGTTTGTGGATGTTGAAAGAGAAAATGTAGACTCAGGTCAAACCATGATATTAATAGGTAAAATGTGTATTAGAGTCCAAGGGAATTGTGCTGTTTCTGCCAGGATTTAATTGGGTACTTGATGGCGTTGGGTTTCTCAGTTGTGTAGATACACGTAATAACAGAAGACTGTCAAGGAACTTACAGTAATGTTATCAGTGAACATCAAGACTGCAAAACTTCTCCTGTTCAGATCACACTACTCTCAAGTCACCAGGAAAATTATGTAAGAAAGCAAATGTTGACTATACCAAAGTGACTGCTCTAATTCCAGTTTCATCTAGTGATACATATTTGAAAATTATTATATAAACCTAAGGTGCAGAAAAGCACACTGCTTTTATTTACCCACAGAGAAAAGAAAGAACTATAGGTGGAAACACAAGGGACTCAGAGGAACGGAATTGATGTCCTGGAAAGTATCAGAGACCAAGAAATCCCCTCATTGAGGAGTACCCCAGGAAGCACAAACGCATAAAATCCTCAAATACTCCTGTTTTTTTTCTTTTCCCCCCTCTAATCTATATTTAAGGAGTTCTGAGAATTAAATTACATATCTTCTTTCTCTGTACTGCATTTGTAGAAGTGCAATTACAATACAGACGGGAAGCGGAAAGTTCACTGAGGACAAGTGACCTAATTTATGGCTTTTTATCCTAAATCTCACCAGAACGTCCAAGCTAGCTCACAATTACTAATTATTAGAAAGATTGGAAGGGAGGCCAGAAATCTTATTAGACCAAGCGATATATCTGTGGGGAAGAGTAGAAGATCTGTCATAAATAAGACCTAGAAGATGTTTTTAAGCACATTTTGGATCAATAGAAGGTGCATGTCCTCCTGATACGATCATGTGTGTGAGAAGTGTTGACTAAACCACTGATTGAGCACCTGGGGAAAGGACCGGGTCAGCCCTGGAGCACAGGTGAAGGCAATTTACCTGCATGGCAGGGAGGGGGTGGAGCCTGGCTGCACCTCTCTTAGACCTCTTTGAAGGGCTGACCCCTACTGGGGAAGGGTTTTTGGTTGGTGGGCTCTTTTTGTTGAAGCTTTCCCCTGTGAACCTGGAATCTTCTGATATGGGTAAGTGTTCTTCTTCCCTTCCTTTATAGCACCTCTCTATTGTGTCAGTCCTTTTGTCATCACACCTTTGTTGTAATGCCTTTCCTATTGTATTGGTCTGTCCAATTGCTACACTGTGTTTGTTGGCTTATGATTCTTCCTAATTAATTATTAATAAATAAGCAGCAGTTCTAATTTATTTTTTTCATATGCTAGCATGGAGGTCGTTGAATAGATTTGACTTTCAGAGGGTGAGTGCCTGAGAACTTTAGGAAACGTATGCTAAACTCTGATTGGCAGCATTTAGAATCAATGGGATCATGATGTCACATCAGTGGGGAGCTGGTCCATACACAAATACAGGGGAGAAATAATAGAATCCTAGAATGGCTTGAGATGGAAGGAACCTCAAGGATCATCAAGTTCCAAGTGTGAGTGAAGGAGCTGTTGTGAAACAAGTAGCTATGTCATTTAAATAAATGGTTATCTGGAGGGGGAAGAGAAGAGTGATCTGTGCTTTTTAATGAAAGCAGAAAACTCCAAGTAAACACTGAAACAAATGGTAAGATCTTCAGACTGACAGTGAATAATAAACCAGCTAGGAAAAGCAATTGTCTATTTCCGTTCTTAAGAAAGTCATTTCTTCATGCAACCAGCCATCCCAACCAGGGGCTGGAGCCTTATTATAGAAGGAAATGAGTTGTTCTGCTGACTTCACACACACACAGTGAGCTGGCTGCAGTTTCTACAAAAAGTTATTTTAAAAGAAGTAGCAAACTGCACATGAGATTCGTTAATATGCCTCACAGCATTCAGCTACGGTAATAGTGGCAAAATGCACACCATGTACAAAGTATAAGAATAGAGTTAAACACCCTCCATTGGACTCTCAGTTTGAATGTGTTAGTGTTAGAAAAATATTACCTGAGAGGACACAAATACATTAGCTATCAAACTAGTGACCAGACCGATGGATGTAACATGCACAGCCAGCTGATCTATGTACTGAACTTTATCAGGATACCACAGTGCTGTTTTTAGTCTCATGTGAAGTGACTTCACTGGGTGATGGCAGCCGAAGTCCCAAAAAATCTGACTGCAAGATTAGTAGAAGGCTCTGCATTCTTTAGCTATTGTCACCCTCCCTTCTTTTTCCAAAGGAAACGTATATTTTTAGGTATGGTAAGAAACAGCAAGTAGGTAACCTTCAGGTTTTCTTTGCTGGGAATCTATAGGATATTCTGACCTTTGTGATCAGATGAATGAAGGGCAGTCCACACAGTAAAGCAGCCCACCTGCTGAATAAGTAACAAAAGACCATTCACTAAAAAAGCAGCAGTAATTAATGCTAGAGTTACACAGGGTTTGGGGCTAGTTAGTGGCCTGATGTAAATGAGTATAGCTCTAATGGTACCCTCATTTACACCCATGTTAAATGACATTTAAAGCTATTTACAGCATAAGCATTTATTTCTATAATTTCTCCCATCAGAGAAGAGATTCTTTTCTATTTTGTAATGCTTAAGTGGTGGTTTAAGCATTTGCTGAGAGAAAAAGTCAGATCAGCATTTCTGGCTAGAAACTGTTGTCCTGTTAAATTGTGGTTTGCATGACGAAATGTTGTATGCATTATATTACGTGTATTGAGCAATGCCATAATTAAAGATATACCAGGGACTTCCAGTGTAAAAAAAACAACTGCCTATTCTGAAGACTTTAATACAACTGTAAAAGCTGATTATAGATTGGAGTTTGAGTGTAAAGATCTTGGAGAAAGAGCCCTTTAGTGCACGTAAAAGATATCTATATACAGTGGCTTATAAACATCTTCACTCAAAACCTAACAATATTGAAGGGAGATGACAAAGAACTACTCAGGAATCCATTTAACTGATAAGCTGAGTGCTCCTAATAACTGAATTTCAAGCATTACAGTGAAACAGATGAAGAGTCTGAAGCAAAGAGTCCAGGCTGTAGGAAACCCTGCCCTTACAGGATGGTTTCTATAGACGCAGTGAGTTTTTTAGGCTTCATTCTGTACTGATAGCGTTAGCCCTTCAGGTATCCACAAGGAGCACTGGCTTCCTGTCTCCCTGGTGCTGGGTACTGCAGGGACGGGGCCATGTAGCAGAGGCTCCTGGGCAGCGGATCCCAAAAGCCAGACCGATTTTCAAAGGAACACCAGTCAGTTTAGGTGCAGGATGGGAGCCTGCACCCCGTGCCAGCTAGACAAGTGCATGACCAAGCAGACAGCGATGCTGAATGTCTTTCCATGCCTGCAGAGAGATTGAATCTAGGCTTGCCGTGCTGGATCTAAAAGCAGATGTGTCTGTGCTGCTGCTGCAAAGTCATGTCTGGACATGGATCTTGGCTAGGCACTGCCAGAGAGGTGATAAGATCTGCTGGGAGAACTGCTTCATCATTCCCATGCAGCCTGAGGGCAACACAATTAAACTGCATCCAAACCAAGGCTAAGGAGCCACCACAGAACTTCATGGGTTTTGTTTTCCCTGCCTCGAGCTTTCATTAATTCAGGGACCTATACGCTTCACTCTATCTCAAGCAGAAAAGATATCTTGAGTTCTACACAGCCACAGATTACACATTGTGGTTGCTCTCATCTCTCTGTACGTGCACTCCCAAGACTTAGGGGGTACATCAGAACTTGGTACAGGATATTTATGAAAGGATAGCTATTGGCAAAGCAGGTAAAACTTTGTTATGTGGGAGAGCAAGCATCCTGCAGTGACTTACACAGAAGAGATGTCACAGCTTGCATACAACAATTACAGTTGACTTTTACTGAAATGGGAAGCATCAATTACTTGGTACAGGATAGTCCTGCCTGGACCTTGCTATGTAAAACAACAACAACAACAAAAAAAACTCACTACCTGGATCCTGTAATAAATGCTGGAGTTTGTAAGCAATATATGGCAGTCTCAACCAGAAATGGTTCAGGAGGGCTCTCTCTCAGATAAAGAAAAGGCAGCACTTAAATGTATGGGGAGTGGAAAGGGGGGAAAAAAAAAACAAAACCCAACAAAACCTACTTAGGGACTGGAGTTGTGTAAAAAGAATGTTTTGTAAAGGTACAGGGAAGGAAGATTACAGTTTTAGATTCAAGGTGTTCATAATTCTGCAGTGAATGCCTGTTGGGGGGGGGGTTGGAACTAGGTGATCTTAAAGGTCCTTCCAATCTAAACCATTCTATGATTCTGTGCATTAGACACAAGTGTTTATTTGAGAATTTGGTGTGTTTAAATTATCAAAAAGATGAGGGGGAGAGCCATTTCATGAACAGTGTCTTCACAGAAAGGGAAACCATCTAATAAAGATTTTATTAAACCAACAAAGGACATAATGAAAACCTGTTGCTGCAAGCTAACAGTAGACAAATTTGAATTAGAAATTGAGCGTGTGTTTTTAGCAAGTTGGGAAAGTTCACCACTGAGAAACACAGCTACGAATCATATAGTCATATCATAGAAAGACTTAGGTTGGAAGAGACCTTAAAGATCATCTATTTTCACATTCAGTTCATGTGGGTCCACTTCTCCAGGCTGTCCTGGTCCCTCTGAATGGTGTCCCTTCCTTCTATTACATCAATTGCACCACTCAGCTTAGTGTCATCTGCAAACTTGCTGAGGGTATGCTCAATCCCACTATCTATGTCACTGATAAAACAGACCCCTGGTGGACCCCTGTTGTGACCGGCTTCCACCTGAATACAGAGCCATTGACTACAACAACCCTCTGGCTAGGGCCATCCAATCAATTCTTTATTCATCTAATATTCCAGCCTTCAAATCCATATTTCTCCAATTTAGAGATAAGTGGGATCAAGCAGAAGGCCTTGCACAAGTCCAGGTAGATGACATCAGTTGCATTCTCTTGGTTCACTGATGCTGTTTCTCCAACATAGAAGGCCACCAGATTGGTCAGACATGATTTGCCCTTGGAGGAGCCATGCTGGCTGTCTCGAATCACCTCCTCATCTCACATGTGGCTTAACAAAGCTTCTAGCAGGATGTGCTTTGTGATCTTTCCAAGCAGAGAGGCGAGGTTCACTGGCCTGTAGTTCCTTGGGTCTCCCTTGCTTAGAAATGGGAGTGATGTTTCCCTTTCTCCAGTCACCGGGGACTTTGTCTGACAGCCACAGCTTTTCAGATAAGATGCATAGTGGCTTGGCAACCACAGCAGCCAGTTCCTTCAGAACACCGGGATACGCATTGTCTGGCCCTATAGGCTTGTACTCATTCAGTCTCAAGAGGCAGTCTCAGACTTGCTCTGCTCTTACAGTGGGAGGGATTTCACTCCCCGACCCCTGCCTAGAAGTTAAGGGGCACAATAGGCATGAGAAGCTTGACTGGCAGTGAAGACAAATGCAAAGAACTTGAGTACCTCAACTTTCTCCATGCCTGAAGAAGCCAATTCTCCCTTCACATTTATCAAAGGGAGTACACTCTCCTTTGCCTGCCTCTTTTGACCAATGTTTCTAAAAAATCCTGTCTTGTTATTTTTCAGAGCCCTCTCCAAGTTCAGTTCCATCTGCATTTTGGCTTTCCTGATCCCATCGTGTATCTATGTGTAGACACATCTGGACAACATCCCTATATTCTTCCCAGTCCACCCATCCCTGCTTCCACTACCTATACTTTTCCTTCCTTTTCCTCAGTTTGGCCAGCATTTCTTTGCCCAGCCAAACCAGTTTCCTGCCTACTCTGCTTGATTTTTTTTTTATGCTGGGTCATGGAGAGCTCTTGTACTCTCAGAAAAGTGTCCTTGAAGAGCTGCCAGCTCTGTTTGACTCCTACGTCTCTAAGGACAGCTTCTCAGGGGATCTCATCCAATAATTCCTTAAAGAGCTGGAATTTTGTTCTCCTGAAGTTCAGGGTCCTGACTCCACTGTTTGCTAGACCCACATTCCTCGAGATCCTGAACTCAACCAGGGTATGCTCGCTACATCCCGGGCTGCCTACAGTCTTAACCTCTTTGATGATTTCTTTGCATTGGTGAGCACCAGATCTAGTAAGGCTTCACTTCTGTTTGGTCTGTTCAATACCAGGAAGTTATCCTCAGTGGACTCTGGGAGGAACACTGGTGTTTGTGCTTCTTAAGGATACACTGCCTTTAAGTGCAAAGTTTTGGGTGTAAAACAGATCTAACTGGTCTAGATTGAGTACAAGGCTGGGTGGAAGGAATAGAAACCACTGCTAGGTTGCACTGAGTGCAAAATGCAATTGAACCCCTATGATGGCCACACTGTGTGTGTGTGTGTCTGTCTGTCTGTCTGTCTGCCCTATGATCCAAGCTTCTCTAGGAAGCCATCAAGCAATTTCTTTACAGCCGCATCACACAGAAACCTCCTCACTGTCTCCATTAGAGATTTTTGGTGATAGTTTATTCCGTTATTAGGACTTACTGCTTAACAGTTCAGTTTCAAAACATTAAGAGAAAATCCAGTAGAGGGTACAGATGGAAACAGCAGCTGAATGTGACAGGGTGAACCTCAAGAAAGTGACAGTTCCCATGCAGAATGCTCTATATTCCTTAAATTCCTGGTTTTGCTGCCTGGCAGTGATGCAACCTGGGATAAGTTCTCCGTGTAGTAGCTGGTCCTGCCACAGAGAAGGAAGGGCCATCCCTGTAGCAACAGCCAGACAGCATCCTGCTTCCACCAAGCAGCCCTCTCACTGCAGCTCTTCCCATAGCCAGCTGGGAGGTTTGGTCTGACTTCAGAGATGCTCTGAGCAAACCCCAGGGAGTCCCTGTCAACTATGTGATCAGAGTCTGAGTTTGAACGAGCCTTAACCTGGCTTGTTTTCATGGTAAGGGGCTCTGCTCGGCCACTGGGTGAGTTCTGTGATCACAAGAGTCTGAAACTGCCCGTTACTCCCAGGTCCTACATGACTGTCATTTTGGTCCTGTCTCTTTAAGAACTGCCCCTCAAGGCTTAATTTGCATATAGGGCTGAAATATTAGGCGTGGAAATTAGACATGCTTTTTTAACGTCAGTGCATATCTGACTACCCCATCAGCAAGACGTAGGGGTGAAGCCAGTGAAGGTGACTTGACCTAACTTGTTCCACATCATGGCCACAGGTCTGTTTTCAGCTCGTGTCTCACGGCTCCCTCTGGGCTAATACCCATTTCCATTTATACAAAGCTCATTTTTAATCAAGGCTTACTCAGGTAAAATATTTCACATGTTTAGAAAAGAAGGGAAAGGGCAAGTTTCTTTGTTGTGAGAACTGAGGCTTCCTTCAAAACTGGGGGGGGTTGATAATTTTGAACACCGGTTATCTTCAACACCAGATTTGGACAGAACATGATTGAATTAGAATTCAAATTCCATTTTCAAGCATGCGTTGGAAGTAAAGTCAGCAAGCACAAAGACACCCTGTCCTGTCCTGTCCTGTCCTGAATGGAAGGTCAGGAGAAGGGGAGCATCACGGGGCCGTGGCTGGAGATGGGTGGCCAGCCAAAGCCCTGTGCAGAGCCTGTGGCACAGGCAGCAGAGCCAGGCTGGGGCTGTGCAGCTGCAAGAGAAACGTGGGGGCTGCACTCAGCACCCGCTGGGAAGCGTGCTCTGTGCAGGAATAGTGGGTTTTTCTTATCCTGGCCCAGTATTTCAAGAAAGTCCTTAAATGTCAAGCTGACCCAGTACGTTTTTAAAAGATAGGACTAATTTTTCCTGGCTATGGGCTGCGGGCATTGGCAGTAAATCCAAATGAGCATTCTCTTCCACAGAGCTAAACCCACCCAATCAAAAACAATAGCAGAGAAATTGCTGTTACATTCATGCTTAACTTAATCCACCACCATGCTTCAGCTGCTTACATTGCATCTTTTTTGTTTGCTTGTTTTTAATTACTGTGTTGGTTATGTTATTAGGGGAAGTTGAACAACGTTTCGTTTCATCAAAGGGTGAAATGAAATTCATTGTGTTGTTACATACAGTGCACCTTAGATTAGATATTAGGAAGACATTCTTTCCTGTGAGGGTGGTGAGACATGGAACAGGTTGCCCAGTGAGGCTGTGGATGTCCCCTCCCTGGGAGCACTGCAGGCCAGGCTGGATGGGGCTGTGAGCAACCTGGGCTGGAGGGAGGTGTCCCTGCCTATAGCAGGGGGTTGGAATGAGGTGGTCTTAAAGGTCCCTTCCAACCCAAACCATCCTATGGTTCTGTGATTTTATGAAAACTCTGATGATGACGTACAAATAGCGTACTTGTTAGTGGGTTTAATAACAACGTCCTATTTGCTTTAATACTGGTAATAGTGCACTCTGTGAGGGGAAACCTTAGACACTGAAAAATCATCTTGCTTATTTATTTCCATTAATTAGGTCTGATGGGAGCGTATCTAAGGCGAACAGACGCCAAAGGTCATTGTGGCGCTTTCGCCATACAGATAGAGAGGCATCACCTACTGTTATAAAGATGTTTAGTGATTGCCACTAGTGTATTTTAAATGAAAGCATAGCAGCAACAGCAGCAATAATATGTTCTATTTGTCACTCTGCATGGGCTTGCACAGTAAGTGTGAATGATAAAGGTTTTGTGTCACCAGCAGACATGGGTGAGATCAAGTTTAGAGCCAGGCCCGCAGCCCCCTGTAGCACACAGATCCCTGTTTCCTGCCTGCTCAGCCCTGCCACACTGCTATGCCAGCCCAGGGGCAGAACTGGCACAACTCCTTATGCCCAGAACAGGAGAAATGAAACCTTATAAAAGGCCCACAGCAGGCTCCAAAAGAGGTGAACGCCTGTGTGGTTGGATTTGCCTGTGAATTCCACAGGCGGTGGGACTCTGTAGCATGGTGTGGTGCTCCAGAACGAGCCTTATGCACAAGCAGTTAGAAGGGAAAGAAAGGGACACAAAAACTGACGTTTACGACTAATTTCTTACTGAAAAAGACTAATTTTTCAAAGTAAATTAAATGGGGAACATGCTGGGCCGACAGAGGTGGTAAGACAGTAAGATTTCTCTCTGAAGCGGTGTAAGCATCTTGTTGTAAGGACACGCGTTGTGAGGAGCTGTAAATTCAGGTTTTTGCCATGCTTCCCGGTTCTTAGGGCTATGGGGCTGTTTGGAGTCCCTGTGGCTCAAGTCAGGCTGCTGGCTCAGAACGCAGGGCTGGACGTTTGCTGAGCAAAGTGTGGAGGAGAACTAAAAAGTGCTCATCTTTCTCTCAAGGGTCGGAGCTCCGTGAAAATGCCCTTCCACAGAAAGTAACAGTGTAGGATTGATTTTACATTCTGTAGCTATGGTTGTCCAAGCGTTAAGTGAGAAGGCAGGATAAATTCATTAATTGAGGGAATTTCCAGGCTAATTTACAGGTGTTCAGGGACCTGACCTATTTCAGTTTGAATAATAGCTGATGACAGAGTTCGATATCCACAAACATTCTCTTTAAACAGAGGGGAGAGTTGTTTTGAGTTGGATTTTCTTAATTAGTATTCCACAAATATGGCATGGTTTTGCTAAGCCCAGCTAGCACTTATGTCCTTATAAGATTTAAACTTGAAACAAAATCAGCATATTTCACTTAAATGACAGAAAATAAGAGAAAAAAAACAGAAACTTTACTTTGTCTGCATGTTGATTTCATCTGAATTAAGGAAAAAAAAAACATAAAAGCTGCCAGATGCTCATTAGATATCTCTTTTGACAATTAGGCTCTAATTTCCAGTTTCATTTGCTTAATGGACAACTGCCTTGTCCATTAAGTTTATTTAAGTGCATGTTAATTAAGACTAAATTACGGTTCTGAAGGTGGGTACGGCATGTAGCACCTGAAAGTGAACGGTCACCCACCATTCATTCTATTACAAAGATGGAAAGAATGAGGAAAAGGAAGAAGAGAACCTAGGGAAGATGAGTTACTATCAATCAGATCTGGTCCTCTGGTTCTAAAGTTTTTAGTACCGTATTCACAAGTGGTTTTTATGTTGTTGGGGTTTTTTTTAGCCTATGTAGAAAGATCAGTTAGTATTTATATAACGTTATTGTGCCCTGATGTCAAAATGTCACGAGCAGGTCACAAAGAAACGTGTTTGGCTCACAATTTCTTTTAAGTGGGGCAGGGTGTGGAACTCGGAGCTCCAACAGTGGGTTAGTTCAGCTGGATCCAATGTCACTACGGTTAATACAAAACGTGATGCTTGCCTAAAGTAACGGTGGCACCAAGCAGCTCCCTTCTGGTAACTGTCTGCATTTCGTGACAGTCTTGAGCTCTCAGCAAAGATAGTTCTGGTCCTGCGTGCAGTGCACATCCATGGGATGAGGAAAGCCCCTGGCTCTGGGATGTTTGCATTCTCTTGGATGTAATCTAGGTAATGCACTGACTTCACGGATCTCTGTAATAGGCTTTATATAGTGGGAGGGTTGCTCTAAATGTGCAGTCTCTCATTTAAATCCAGGCTTAACCTTTAGTACAGTACTGCCTGTCAGAGCCATCTATCTGCTAATCATTTCGATTCCCCGCTGACTGTGTTCCATCCATTCCCATCTCTCTGCTCTGGCTTCTCTTGGCTGTAAGGGGAATAAAGTATTTTTCATTTTCTGACCCAGAATCTTGCCATAAATCTTCCATGTTGCATGTAGCAACTTCTAGAAGTAAACTGGTGCTAATGGCAACCCTACTGCTAACAAACAGTAATAAAAATGATACATAGGCAGCCCTAAACATGGCTATCAGCTTAATAACAGATACCTACTGTGTGAAATAATGCAAACACATTCCTCAGAACAGCTTCTGCTCTCTGTAGCATCATTTAAGAAACTGTTAAGCAGAGACAGCTCCTGTGAACAGTATTTCTTCTTCTCCTAGAAAAACACACGTGATCATACCCAGTTCTAATAGGCCATCAGTACTGTGACTATGGCAGGTGACTGTAGTTTCTGTGATGCTAACTAGATGTGACGTTAACTACACCCTATAGTTCTCCCCAGTATCGGTGATCTTGGCATTTCTAAAATGTTAACGCTTACGAAGAATAGCGGCATCTTTTTGTTCAGGAGATAGAAGTTGAGATTCCCACGTCGTCTTTATTGGTGAAGCATTCATTCTCACAAAGGCTAATATTCTTATTTAGCTCCTTGACTCCACTGTGAAGTAGGTTTACTGCTTCCTTAATCTTTACAGGATGAGCAACCAGCCAGAGGCTGGTAGTCAGTGACACTCTGTGCCCTATTAGATGTGTTAATCAAATTTTCTGACTGTTAAGAAACATTAGCAGCATCAGCATTAGCAGAACAAGATAGTTTGGTCTTTTTGACCACGTTTGTCCAGAATATGTATATTCTGCAGGGCTTTTGTTGCTGTTGTTTTTTCCAGCAGAACTTCTCGGGAGGAATTTGAAATCTTTATCCCTCTCTTTCTTATACAGTCATAGAACAGACTAGGCTAGAAGGGACCCCATCTGCTCCCACCTTCCATCAAAGCCAAGGCCTACGTTAGGGATACTAGCTTTCCACTCTTGTATTGACCCTGCAGGTACGCAGGGAAGATCTGGAGGGAGTGCCCTGTGAGGCAAACCAGACTAGACCGTGCAGTTAAACAAGTTCAGTACACTGTGACAACTGCAATGAACGTATGCATAGTAAGCATACTTGGTGAGTCTAGTTGCAGCACGCTGCCATTCATTTGGTCTCTACCAGGAGGTAATTCAGGCCAATCTGGTAAAAGCACCGATTGCTTTATAAGCTGACATCGAACCTCTTTTCTCTGTAGTGGTTGTTGCTGAGATAACAGCCACAGGAAAGATTTTTAGAAACTGAATGTTCATTTTGGGAATTTGTGCTCCAACTTTTAGCCCTAATGCAAACAGAGCTTGCACGGTTATCTATTTGCAATGTTCTCCGTGCCCATGTATGATATCTGTAACAGTGAGTGCATATATGATTAAGAAGAGACATTTTAATGCATATATATGTGTGTGTTCAACTCAGTGTACTATGAGTCAAACTTCTCATAGGTAATGGTCATTAGTGCAGCCTCTTCCTTCCAAGTAGCATCCCCATCATCTTCTGTGCCCCAAAGCTCTTGCTGTTGGATTCTGTGTTCCTTTCCTCTTGCTGTTTATGCATCCTTACCCCTTCCAGTGCTTTTGGGCTGCTGCTGTCCCCACATCATCCCCCCATTTGTCTGAAAGTCCTGCAGCACTGAAGCTGGAACACAAAGCGACTGCTCTGGCTGGAACTGAATGGCTCCACTTGCAAGAGGTGTAAGAATGGCAGATCTCTGTATTCATACAGCATCCCCCGGAACAGTAGGTGTAAAATCAGTTTCTGGGTGTAGGACACAGCAGAAACTAATAGTATGGGCTCTGGCCAGAAAAAAAATGTACTTTAGGCAGATGTGGTGCTCTAATGGGTTTAGAAGGAGAATGCTGTGCATATGTAGAGCCAAGTCCCCTGTGCTGTAACTGCTACTTTCCAAAGCTAACGAAACAAAAATGCTAATTTCATGAGCCATCTCCTGAAGTCCTCCCTGTCCCTTGGGATTTGGGATGAAGTCAGATCTATGGCTGGACGGCTGTGGAAGTGAAGTGTTCCCTGAGGGGCAAGGAAGAGCACAGACAGTGCTCACAGTGTGTAGCTGCTATTTGTCCTTCCTGCATTTGTCCTGGTTTCCCCATGCAGGTGGAGCACATGGAGCCTTGGCCCTGCAGTGCAATGAGGGAGCTGCATCAGTGACCCCCAGCCCTGGCACTTGGACAGCCCATTGTATGGATGGGGGAGGCTCTGGGGGCCCAGGGCCACAGCCCCCCGCTGTTCCTGGCATACTAAAAGCCTTCAGCAGGCCAACAAAACCTTTTTTTCACTATCTCTGCCTGGCCCCTCATTATTACCACCATATCAAGCCTGATTCTTCTCAGGCCCACGAGCCTTCCTCACAGTCCTAGTCGTCACATCACTTGCTTTGGCTCTAGGAAATGAGAGCAGGCCTGGAGTCTATCAAACGCCCTGCAAAACTGAGATTCCTCTGGGCAAAGGCTCCAAAGTAGTCATATTTTTCCAACAAGCATCAGAAAAACAAGTAAAGCTGAAGCACCTGTTTATTCCTACAGCGTCTCAAGGAACATTAAATGTGAAATCAGCTCTCAGGGTTAAAACCTGGTCGCTGCCGCTTGTTCCGCTGTCACTTGTCAATCTGCAGCCATTCCCATAGGATCACTGTGCCTCACTGTGTCAGCTCCGCTGTGCTCCTTGTCAGCTTCACGGCGAGGAGCAACGGGGAAAATTGGCAACCGGCACACAGGGATCAGAGGTGGAATAAATTGAGGAGGAATGGTTTAAAAGCACAAAGGTCCTGGAGCTCAGGAGCACTGGAAACCAACGAAGAATTAAAAATATATCAAGTACTGAGACATCAGGCGTGGTTCTAAATTAGAGCAAAAGGTGCAGAATCTGTAAGTTAAGCAAAGAGAAAAGACCTGAGATGGTACTCAACTGCAGCAAAGGGAAGCAGGGAGAGATAGAAACAGTCAGTCAATTAGAAGATTACAGTTTTTCAGTCAGCTGCACTGGTTAACACTAGAACAGAAGCTGTGGGAGGCCGTGAGTTTTTTTTTCAGAATAACTTCTGTGTGTCTACATGTGATTCCGGAGACACGGTGTGAGCTTGCAGTATGCAGTTTGAGCCATGCACGTGGGAATAGGCTCATGCTCTGTACAGGTGTGCTGAAACCTGGGCAGGCGGCGTGCTGCTGTGCCCATTTCTGCTGTGCCCTCGGACTGGTCCAAAAGAAATAGCCACCCATTTCAGAAAAACACTTCACCCCGTTCCTGCTTCCAAAGGCTGTGCTTGTTGTTCAGCGTGTTGACTGTGAAAAGAGTAACGTTTGGGGGCACATACAGCATTCGGTATCCCATCATCCTACAGGTCTGTCCGTTCTGCTGAGAAATCCTCACGCTGATCTCCCAGCATCTGTTAGAACTGACATATTTTTAGATGTATGTCTGCTTTGGTCTTTAAGACTTGCAGAAATGGAAATTGCAACACATCCCCGAATGGTCTGCTCGCAAAGCTGCTTCCCTGGTGGTTAGAAAAAAGAAGGGTCTCCTCTCATCGGAATTACTGTTATTCAAAGATTTTTGTCATGCCTTTCTCTCCCAGATAAGGAAAATTCTGCCCTAAGAACTTTCTTTCCCATAGACACAATTAACACCAAACTCACTCTGTTATGATCTGGTGGGTATATGAAAGGTGGGTTGACCAGCTGAGTCTCACTATAGGGTTCTTTTCTTACCAGTTGCTTATCATTTTGCTGTACTGGAACCAGCTAGCTTGTTTTTCCAGTCATGGTTATTTTCCAAGCTAAATGACTACAGATAGCTTATTTTTATTTTTATTTTTTTTGCCTTGTTTTCTGAGCTTCAGCCGAAGAGATTCAGTCATTTGCAAGAATAAGCAGAGGGGTGCACAACTTCTGGTTGGTTTCTCTGTTTTACATGTTAAAATAAAAAGAAGCCTTGACAGCTACACGTGCATCTTTGTTATGGAAGTAAATTCCACGATGGTTTGAAATGCTCTGATACCATCTTGCTTGCAAAACAAAAAACAAGGAAGAAAGAAAGAAGAAATTACTTGTTTTGCCCTCAAAGCTGAGCTCGGTTAATGTCCAGCAGGCACGGCGGTGTTTAGGGCCCAGCTCACAGGAGCAAGGCTAAGCCAGAATGTTGAATAACTACCCAAGGCGCATGCACTGTCCATTTTACGTCCCAGCTGAAGCAGATGATGAATGCACCCAATAAAGGCTGTCTCCAAATGTTTATTGGAGTTCACAGCTGTGACCCCGCTGGCACTCCGGCCCTCACACGGAGCCACGCGCAGTGTCCCCCAGGCTGCTCTGCCCGCCAGCGGCCTGCACAGAAGGTGGCACGGCCATACGGGGACGGCTCCTCTGCACTTGTTCCCATGGTACAACGTGTGGGCAAACCAAGCCGTGTGTGAGGCCTGTTCCTGCTGCCGAGGGTTTTCCAGATGGGCCCAGCACCTCTCTGTCTCACGGCGTGCAGCTGGAGCTGACAGCTCCAAATGCCTCGCAAGAGTAAGCACTCGACATGCAAGAAAAGCAAAGCAATCAGCATTTTATGCATGTCAGGATGTGATCGTGCTTGTTTTAATTCATTCTCCAATCGGCTTTCTCTCAGATCAACAGCTCTCATACTTAATAAAGCCCACGCCTTCAACCAAAAGGCAGCAAGTGCAGCTACAGGCTGTTTGTGAGCAGCCTTCTGTGTGGAAAAGTTTTGTTTTGCTTTAGCTACGCTCCTAGCACGTTACATTTTACAGGGCTCAAATAAGATTCTTCTTTTGTATTAAAGAATTTGCCACCCGTTTCATCCAGGTAATTGCCCTATCTGAAAGCACGGGTTCCCCACGCATTTCCTCATAGAGACGTGCTCCCAGTGCTGGGGTGGAGTCAGAGCTGCTTGCACACATGTGTGTGACACGGGCTGAGGGATGATATCTGTGCTGGGCCCACACGCCATTTCTTTCTGTGAGAGCGCTCCTCTTAGAAGCAGGATCAGTGAAAAACGTATTGACTTTAATGCCTCTTGGCACCGAAGAATCATTTGTACTGTCCCACCATGGCAAGTCTATGCTAGCAGCCCTGGTTATGAGTAGAGAACGTTTTATTATTTATCATCTTTAAACATGTTCTTCTGCAAGGAAGTGCTGCTTTTAATGATAGATATTTGGTGATGTGAATATAAAATACATCACAGTTTCTGGTATCTTTTTAATTTTACAGATGACACAGCTTAAAACCAGGAACATCAAGTAAAATAACTACTGCTGAGAGGGAATAAAAGTTGGCAGGTATGGCAGTTTAAAATAGCCCTATTTTCATCCTAAATATAGGCTGGTTTAATTGAAATCTAGTGGTAGCTATGAGACAGCTGCTGTATCAAAGACCAGTGACAGCCTGCTGAGGTTAGAAGAATACAGGCTGCCTGTATCTCTGCTGAGATTAAGAGGCATCACAGAGAGCAGAGCAATAGGTAGATTGATGAAAAGCTGAGTTCTTAAAACAGAGATTTGTAAAGCCTTTATGCAGTTTTATTTATAATTTATTCATCTTTGTCCTCCTTGTAAGATGAGTTTCTGCCTGAAACCAGAGGTATGGTGCAAATCCTCGGTTGCTGTGAACTGCTTTAGCCCAGCTGGAAAAGAAGCCACAGACACAAGTAAGTCAGCTTTCCCCTCATAAATTCTGCTGTGTAGGAGCAGTAATGGTATGATTCCCAGGTTTTCTTCCCAGCACAGACTTTCTTAAAAATGGGTATTTCAGCTCCATGAGGTCAGCTTAACGCCGTCAGTTTTCAGGTGGCCGTGTGTTTTAGGTGAGACTCCTCAGTACATTAAGGCACAGTCCCATGCTTTCATACAATGAACGAGGTGATGTAGTGATCCTCACCCTAGCAGTGCCACCGGTGCCCCACTAAATTACCCCACCAGCCAGCAGGGCTGTGTGCAAAGAGACCAGAGACCTCTGAAAGTCCCTTCAAACTGAAACAACTCCATGATTCTAAGATTTAATTATCCGAAGCAGTTGGGTATTGCAGGTGAAAAGTGAGCATTTCTCATTATGCTGCTGCTTTCAGTGCTCTCTAATGACCAAGTAGAACTTCTAATTTCCATGCTTTCTGGTTATTACTATTTTTTCAGCTTCATACAATCTAAACTCCAAGCTTAAAGACTTATCCTCCCTGGCAACTATTGTTATTCTTGCTTTCTAGTTCTTAATTAATATTTGCCATGTTCTTACTAAGGTAAGTCTGTACTTTCTCGTCATATGAAATTAAAAGTAGGTGAGCTTAGTTACGAACTAAGAGAAGCTTTAGAAAGCTATAGGACACCTTCATATCTGGATTTATTTTCTTTTGATTTTGATTCTCAGGAGTGCCCTTAAGACCTTCTATCCACCCTGTCAATCAAATGAATCGGTGAGTCATTGAGTCAGAGATAGTGTCTTGCATCCTATGTTCTGTGGTGAGTCCCTGATTTTCCTGATTAGTGCACACAAACAGCACTTCTTTGTGGCTGTGTGTTGTCGATGAATGAATGCAAAATAAGGTGAGTGAAAAATCTTCTGCCTCAGCTTTTGTGATTGTTGTTAGGAAGATGTCGATTCAGTTCCTGTTCTTTGCCTCATGCTCCCTGAGCTGGCAGGAGAGGCATTAGAAAGGTGAGGCAATCTGCCTGAACAGGAGAAAGAGCATCTTAACAGCAGACCTTCTGGCTGAGTGAGGGGCATGCAGGCTGGGAAAGCAGAGAGATCTGTGGAATATGGGAGAAGACAATCCACAGAGTTATGGGATGGTTTGCACAGACACACTGAAGGCTGCCACTGTAGTGGGTGAACTGTGTGTTCTGATGAACCTACTTGGATATTTATAACTAGTGTACTTTGCTGATATCATTATACATATCTCATACAGACAAACAGCAATTTGGGAAAGGGAACCAATGGCCTCTGAAGCCTCAGAGGTTTTCTTGTACCCAATACTGCCCCCAGTGCATTCCGAAGTATCACATCACACAAGCATGCTTTTCTCCCCTGGACTGCCATGAGAGCTGAGGCTGCCCAGGCATCCATGCGAGGCTCCTTGCACACTGCTGCACCTGGGTCCCAGCAGAGCCACGTGCTGCTGCTGTGCCATCAAAGCGCAGAGCCTCGCTGGCCGGCATCTGATTTCTTAATGCCACTGTTTATGTAGCTGCAACTTTAAATGGTTTCAGATAACTGGATTAGTGAGGTTAGACTCAATAAAGTTATCTGAGATGGGATCGGACTAAAGGGCTGTCTCTGACAATGGTCACTACTGACTTAGAGGATAGATTGTACAGCAGTGCTTCCAAACTGACACCCTCTAAGCTTTAGCAGTCCGTGCCTCGGGATCTCTTCAGCCAAGAGTGATATCTGTGTTTAATAGCTATGTAAGATCCCCGCTGATGATAGGAGGAGTTTTGCATGAGAAAAGGTATTCCAGCCATCCCTGTCGAGCTCATGAATAATTTTGTGCAGTACTTCTCTGCCTTTGGCCACATCTGGTTCTTCTCATATACAAAAGCAACAGTTAAAATGATGACAGCAGAACTTCCAGACCCATATGAACAGAACATGTTATCAAAACCCATAAATAGAGAAGAAGGACACATAGGCTACGGTGCATCTCTCGAGGAGCAAAGAAAAGGCTTTAATAGGTTGCTTTATGGAAGGAAGAATTTTCAGCTCCTTCTAAAATAGATAGTTTTGAACAGTTCATTTCACAAAACATTAGGAAGGAAAGATTGGAGGAAATTTGTATTTCTCAGCTTCAGAATTGAGCTATAGGCAGAGCGTTTGCCAGCTCATTTTTCTCTCTTGCTGGAAACAGACATTTGTGAGTTGTGGAAAACAAGCAGCGGGAGGAGGGGGGAAATTGTCTAAGCCTGCATAAGGAGGTTAGATAGTATACCTGTATAATTTATACGGAGCTATGGCCACTGCCATTCTTTGATACCTAAGAAGGCCACTGTGGATACACTGCACAGAGTTCTCACCTTGTGCCCAGTCGAGCCCAGGGCACCCGTAGACAGTCAGCTTTTGTCTGCCCCAGGGACACTGCAGTGGCAGCAGATGTAAGTGAACTATTCTAAATTCTAGTACTTCCTTTTGTCACTCAACTCCAGCTAGAAAGTCAGTGTCAGTGATGGGCTCGCTAATAGAGCCCAAAGCATTTATGAGGACCGCGGGGCTCACTGCAATGCCATCAGCACTCTCATTCACATCGTGGAGTGTCATAGGAGTGAAAAAGGACATCTTGTGAAATTATTTTCGTGATGGTGCCGCATGGGCTGGAATGTTTTTGAGAATTTCTTTGCCAGATTCTTCAGGCGACTAACTAAACTCAGAAACATGGGCAGAGGCAGGGGGAGGGGGTACTGTGAGAAGGTCATGCAATAAAGAAGTGGAATTACAGCATTCTCCCTGGAAAAAGAGTGGATACTTCGGGGTGCGTACTGGTTTTGAGGCTGGATCTGTCTCCAACACAGCCGACTCTACACCATTATCCAATACAAGTTCTCAGTGCATGTAGTTTGCAATAGCTTTTCTGATTGTGTCCATAAAGTAAATCTTTCTTATTGCTTAATTTGCTTCATAGTTGCCTCGTGCTAAGTTACCTTAGAATTTATGCACTTTGTAAACGTGACCAAAAGGAAAAAAAAAAAAAAAAAAGATCCAAGAAAGCACAGAAATTGAGATAAACAGATAAACTTGTGAAACGTATGGTTGCAATGTCCAGGAGGACAGCAGGAGTAAAGCACAGGGCTTCGCTGCAGGAGCTAGGCTTTGTTTTCTCAAATGCTGAAGGCGTTAACTATGAAACAATAATTTCTTCTCTTATCAATTGCAGGTTCCATTAGGCGACCACTTTGTCTATTTCTGTTTGAGAAGCTATAGTTAGGAAGGCTCTCAGTGCCTAATTGCTTTGGTTTAATAATGAATTCGTACGCTAAAGATGTACGGTTTATGTGTATTGCATCAACAAATAATATTTGTTAGCTGCTGCTGCATGGGAAGCAGAGCTGTGGAAAGAAATCAAACCCAGAAAATCTAGCCCCGATTTTAGTCTCAAACCTGAATCTGTGTTTGAAACTTCTCAGGGTAAACACATCAGTCAGGAGAACAATATGGAAGTGCATGCATTATATTATCAGAGTTTCTTTCCCCTTCTTCCCCTTCAGCTCTAGGAGTGGGAAATCAGGAGACAGAACGGGAAAAGAACAGTGCCAGTAGAGTAGAACACAACGGACCCAAATAATCCAATATTTCATCATTTAATTTCACACTCGCTGGGCTGCGGGGGCATTACAAACCGTGGGGAGAATAAGGGTGTCGGGTCAGCGATGATACCATCGGAGTTTAAAGAGGTCTGGCAGTGTTCTGAAGGCGTGTGCCCTTCCTTCTCCCACTCCTTCCCCACTCAATACAGATTAAAGTGACCTCTGGAGCTCAGCTCCGCCAAACCCCTTCAGGTAGTTCCGCAGCGTCATTCTTATTTGTACAGCATGTGAAAGAACAGTTCAGATGAAATTCCGGCCCTTTTTCAGAAAAGTTTGTCCGTACCTTAAAAAAAAAAAAAAAAAGAAAGAAAGAAAGAAAGAAACAAAAAGAAGAAAGGCTATTTTATTTTAAAGCTGGAGCCTCTTTCATGGTCCCATGATCTCACGAGTCCTTCGGCTGGCCTGTGACCTTTCAACCTTGCACTACATGTTTCTTTTCTAAATTAGCCGGTGTTGAGACATCAGTGGGGGAATATCAATGTTATTATAAAAGGCATCATTCTCTCCCAAAAATGTCAGTGTGAGTGAGTCATCGCACCTAACTGCTTCGCTTTTGTAAGGCAGCAAGGAAGATTTGAAAGTGAGACCCAGGGTCCCCCAGTCCACCAGCTTCTATTTAAGCTGCTTTGAAAAGCAATGTTCCTACCTCTGCCACAATAGAGGCCAAGGCACTAAGCTTTCCTCCTTCAGCTGCAGAAGAAAATTAGCACTTAAGGCAAAGTTATATATACGTGATATAAAAATAGATATTACAAATAAATGATTCTTGCAGCTATGCTCAAAAGTGAAATAAAAAAAGAAAAAAGAAAAGAAACAGAAAAGCCCTTAAGAAAGTGTGGTGGTGGGGTCTAACATTTCTTGCAACCAGCATTTGCGCATCTTCTTGCACAACTCATGCTCTCTGGTTTCTAGCAGGTTGAGGAAATTAAATCAGATGAATCTCTCTATTTTTAATCTTAAGAACGTGGGTTTGTGTTGTCTGGCGTTCTGAAAAACCCAATATGGGTGTTTACGTGGTCCTGCCAAAAGAAGTGGAATACAAAAGGCAGTAACCTTACAGAAGGACGTCAGACTTCTAACAGTGCTGAATCCTCAGCCAGGATAAATGGGGGTACCTTCACTGACACCACTCTGCCTTCTGGCCTTCCAGCACCAAGAGCAAGTGTAGGCAGAGCGGATACACTGACCTTGTGTTGCAAAATGTGTTGATCTTAAAATGAAAGATGTGCTGGACCATACACTCCAGAGGTAACCTTATTCACAGGTAAAGTTACATCAGAAGTGAAGTTGGCAAACATCGGGAGATGCGTGTCACCTAGTAATTACCCAACCCACAGCACAGAGAAAAACGCTCAGGGAGGATGTGTTTCCAAACTCAGTCTCTCCTCAGCATGTGAAAGTCTGCAAATATTTGCTCTTAGCTATCCTGCCAGCTAGTTGCTGTTCAACCCTAATTCACCTGCACTTCTGGCCTAACGCTGCTAATTTCTTACAGGCAGGCAATGCCTGAAGTGTCAGAGGTTCTGCTCACTACGGGCATTTGGTGCGTTCCAGTACAATGCTGTCACTTGCCTCACAGCCAATTACTCTCTAAAAATAGGTAATGTTGTACCTAACTCCATGTGAAGGAAAAAAATAAACACTTGAGCAGAACCTGAGATAGTTGTATTAATTCATCTTAAGTACTTTAGTCTGCAGTGCTTAATGTAGCAACAGCTGAGGATGAAGTGTTAGCTGAGAAGTAACATTAGCATCGCCAGATGCCCGCATGGCAACGCCACACATTTAGTTTTGAATGGCTGTAACATTTTTTCTCACTGACAGCTATGGGATGTCTGTCCCAGTTCTTTGAGCGTTGGACCAGTGCTCAGCAACACGCTTTTGAACCGGGGTTTGTAAGAACGGAGAGCATTCAGTGGGCATTTTCCTTAGGCCATTGCTCAGAGACTGATGATGCTGAGAATGAGCAGAGATTTATGTTTTATAAATCCTTTTCAGAAACAGCCCGTTCCTGGATATAACCTCTTGAATGATAAGAAGCAGCCCTCTGATTGTGACTTCTGCAGGAAGTGGGAGAAATCTGCATATCATTGTAGTGGCACGCTGAAATCACATACCCTAGTAATTTGGGGGCCTGTTTGGAGCCACTTCATACTACTGAGCTAAGCTCTGCTCATCGAACATAAGACGTAAAGAATACGGGCACGGTTCAGTGTTGTGCCCATATTATTTAGTTGCTGCTGTACACGTTTGTTGGAAGTCACATCCAGAAAGAATGAAACCTACTTCCCAGGGCAGGCTCAGTTAGCAGAGGTTCTCAAATGAGTTTATGGTGTGGTGTGGGGTTTTTTTTTGTTTGTTTATCTCTTTTCGGACATCAAGTCTTCTTATTACTGGGAAATCTCTGCATTATATATAACAAAAGTACGGCGCTGAAGGGTGGAGTCTTTTGTAAAAGATCATTAAAACAATGCGTTTCTTTCAGTCACTGCTGTAAAATTGGGTTCTTCAACTCAAAATATAGCACAGGGTGGCAATTACCTGCCCTATCAAGATAACCTGTTTGAAATTATTCGGTTGTCCATAATCTCCCTCTGAAGAGTACTAACCACACAGCGAGGAATAAGTGCTGCACTTTGAAGGCAACTGGTCTGTGCTGCTCACGGACCAAACAGCAGATCGGCTGCCTGGTGTGCACTGCTGCACTTGTCCTCAGCGCAGCCCCTCTGTTCCTCAGCAGCAGATTCGTGGTCATCCTTCTGGAACCTGAGACTGGCTTCCTTGAGACCTGGGAAAGATCCCCAGCTCCATATACCTACTGAATGATATTCCTGATTAAGTTATTTGGACACGCAAGTCCCCAAAAGCCTTAGCACTTCTGTAGGGCAAATGGCTTCTTGCATAGATCCAGCTGGATTTGTTGGTCCAGGGATGCCCCAGCAATTCAGAGGGGCTGATCCGATATTTTTAGTGACCAGAACAACCAGTTACTCTGCCTGTATGTGTCAGGGGGAAAACCGAGGGTTCCTAAAGAAGGAAGATCCAGTGGAGAAGTAAGCAGCTGTAGATAGCAAAGCGTTATCTAGAAAATCCTCTAGATAACTTAATTGGATTTGACTGAGCAAAGCACATGGCCAGCCTCTGTTGAAGTGCAGCCAGTGTTGGGAAGGGAGGGAGGAGAGCAGGGGACGAGCTTTCATGAATTCCTTTAGGAGGCAGATACAGTAGAGATGAAAAGCAACCAGCAGAAAAGTGACTGAGATACTCACACTTTGATGGAGATTTTTAATCTACAGGTGCTAGGTTTTCTGATGTTTCTGCAGAATGAGACGTAGCATAAAACTAAGGGACAGGTGCTGAAGATTTCATTACATGACATCGGTGAGGGGGAGGAGGTTACAGATCACCTCTTTTCGCCCATCTCCTTTCCCTCCTTCCTCCTGCTCTGTGCAGCAGTGTATTTTGGTGCATTGTGAATTCAGGTGGGGATTCTCTGTTCTTTCAAGGTGGCACCAAAGACGCAATACAACTTGATAAGGTATCTGGGTTTTTTGCTGCACTGCTTTTGCTCCGAGACTCCAGGTTGCCATGCCTCAGTATAGGTCCATTTTAGAACCAGCTGGAGATCTGGTTCTACTTACTTTGGCGCTCAAACAATTCTTAATTTGCTTCAATATGAAAAACAGAGGTATGTCCACTGAAATACGGAACTTTGGGAAAGTTCTAGAGCAGCAGAAAACATCCTGTGAAAGCTGAGGTTGTAAGAAGCCTCTGTTTGGTGGTATTATTTTCTAAAGTGTAGCTTTCCACACTTGTGCCAGATGATTTGGCTCTTATTCATCATTCTTGTCTCTTCATAATGCCTGCATCAGCTTTTCAGTGGACTTTATTTTTTTTCTTGTGTCTGTCAGGAGGCAATCTCCACAGCAGGATGGATTTTCTGTCTTCCTGACTCTCTTAGTGGCTGTCTGTGTGCTTTTCACCTCCTCTGCATTCTGTCTACTCACCTTGTGTTTTACTTCACTTTCTTTTCTACCCCAGTTCTAGCTCCTCCTGCCAGTCATTACATAATCTCCCGTTCACTTTGTGCCAAGCTCCATTCCTTTAAGTGAGTCTTCAGAAAGCGGATCCGGTCCTCAAAAAAAAACACACACTTTATAACACATGACAAAACCATATTTTCACTGTGACGCTTCAAAGATGTTTGTTTCAATGTTTGTTTGTTTTTTTTTTTTTAATGGGCATAGCCACAATCCTGGGTATGCATGCAAACATCATCAGTGAAACAAATAGATGTGCTTCAGCACCACGAGGAGGAACCAGGATCCTGCCATTCCACAGTCCTGGCAATACAGATTCTCATATGGATTCTGCCACCATGGCAGCTGGGTTGCCATAGGTCTCCAAGCACTGTGTTCGAGGCCTGGGATGGGGAAAGGGCTACAGACCGTGGAATCACCGCTGATGGAAAGAACTCTCCAGATCATCAACTTCAGCCACCAACATGATCTGCCACGTACCTCTTACTACACAATTAGAGCAGATACATAGGAGTAAGAGTTGAAGTAACCTTGTGTGACCTTGTGTGCACTGTACTTGCTAACTTGTCGTATGCGCTGTACTCCTCTGCTTACAGTCGAGATCCTTTTGAAAGATGGGGTGTTATTTCCATGCTCCAGAAAGTCCACAAAGCAAGCTTCCAGCTCAGGAGCACCGAGCTTTGGGAAGCTTCAAGCCTTGGGTTTCTAAACCGTGTGCATCAAAGAGACGCAGCAACGACTGAAAAGCACAGTGCTGTCTGTGGAAGAACTGAGACCTGGGAAGCAGCATGGGCTGTACCTGACGTGCAGGTTTTAACTTCTGGTCACAGTGAGGGCTCACCACAGTCATGACCTTCATTACAAAACCCTCCCTGTCTTTACGGTCAGGTTCTATTAATTCCCTATGCTGTATTTCACAGATGATTTCAGTTAGGAAGATTTCCTAGGAAATCATTAGGCGATTTCGGAGGAAAGCAACGACTTTCCCCTTCCCTGCTGCCATCTTTCCCCTCCCTGCGGCTATTAATTTGGGTCGCTTCTCTCTCAATCATTTCTCTGAGAGCGAGCAGTTCTGAAGAAGCAAACTGGGTGACCCAGCCTTCCTATGAATTCTCAGGTCTGAGCAATTCGCCCCACATCTGTGCATGCTGAAGAATTTTGGTGCCCGTGGCACTGGCGTTTTTTTGATGTAGGCTTTTGGGTATCTGTTAACGTGTGAGCTCCCACAAGTGCTTAAGCTGAGGTGCCGGTAGATTCCCTGTCCTTTTTCCATAGAAAAGCCTTCCTTTAGAGAACTGATCTTTGGGTTCTCCGCCTGTTGTTGGCTGTGTCACATACTGGCCAAAAACTCCTTAGGGGGAGAGCTGGAGCATTACTCCTCACTCGGGTGCCGCAGACGCCCCATCTCTGGGGAGCAGACAGCACCCAGCTGGCAGAGCTGTGGGCTGCCAGGTTCAGGACAGGGTACGCTGCTGTAGGAACAAAACCCAAAAGCAGAGCCCACAGCTGAAAATCCCCTCTCTTCTCCTGAAAGGGCACTTTCCACCTCCCAGGCCTCTGCTGGGACACCCGGGCTCCCAGTTAAGACGTTTTCCCCGCAACGACCAGGCAAACCGTTTTACGATTCGTCTTTCTGCCTTTTCCCACCACACCCGGGGGAAATCGGAGTGTGCGGGCGAAGAGCCGGACCGAGGGTCAGACAGACGGGGGCTCACCGCCCGCCTTCAGGACCGTCCTTCCCGAAGGGCAGAGGGGACCACCTGCTCGCCGGGCGCTGCCGGCGTTGCCCGCTCGCCCCGCGGCCGAGGAGCCGCAGCCGGGAGCCGGGCGGAGCGGAGGCGCTCCTCGCCCGCGGGCGGCTCCCAGGGCCGGGCCGCGCTCCGGATCGGCCGGGCGGGCGGCGGAGCCGCGCGCGGCGCCGTGCCCGCGGCGGGGGCGCGGGGCGGTGGCGCGGGGCGGAGCGCGGGCCCGGGGCGGGGCAGCGCCCCGCGCGGGATTGGCGCGGCCCGGCGTGATGCCACGTCCGGCGGGGGAAGCCCTGCCTCGCTCGGGAGCCTCCCCGCCCGCCGCCCGGCTCGGCGTGCAGGTGGAGCGGTGCCGGCGCGCACGGAGCGGCGCGGCGCAGCCCGGCTCGGCCCAGCGCAGCCCGGCTCAGCCGCGGGAGCAGCCCCGCCGCGCGCCCCGCTCCGCCCGGCCCGGCGGCCGCCGCAGCCGGCAGCATCGCGGCGGGACCGCCCGGGGATGCGGCCGCGCTAAGAACAAAAGCCCTCTCCGCGGTCACGCTTCGGGGTTTCGAAGCGCGGCGGGGAAGGGGCCCGGCCCGGCCAAACTTGGATCGCTGCCCCCCTCCTCGGACTCTCCGCGGCGTCCGGATCGAGCCGCCCGCCGCTTCCCCGCGCGCCGCGGGCAGCGCCCGAGAGCCCGTCGCCCCCCCGCCGCCGGCCGTCCCGCCGGGGCTGCCCGGACCCCGCTCCGCCCGGCGCCGGAGCCCCGTCCGCGGGCCCTTGGCTTTGCCCTTCGCGCGGCAGGTGGCGGGGCCAGCGGAGAAGGATGCGTTTCTTCCCGTGGGGATTTTGGCTGCTGTGTGTCGCCTCCGCCCCGGCTCGCGGTGACAGCGGCAGCAAGGCGAGGAGCTGCGCCGAGGTCCGGCAGCTGTATGGGGCCAAGGGCTTCAGCCTCAACGGCGTGCCCCAGGCCGAGATCTCCGGTGAGTCCCGCGGGGCGGAGGGGGCCGCGGCCGGGGTTGGGGGTGGCGGGGGGGGGGCGTTGGGATGGCACGGCTCGGGGCGGGCTGGAGTTTGGAGCGAGAAGTCGGAGCTCGGTTCCAGCCGAGCTCTTTGCGGTGCCCCTCTGCTCGCGCGGGGGTCGGGCGGTGCGCGCGGGTTTGTAGCGGCGGAGCGGGGGGACGGGGTGCGCGCAGCGTGTGATCCGCGCCGTGCGGGGCGCTTTCATTGTCTCTTTTCTTCTGCTTTGAGCGCGACTGAATGGGTTTCGGGATTTAGGTTTAGAAAGCAGAATAGTCGAACAGAAACGGGACTGAGAGCTGGGAAAGTACCGCAAGGTTATGGGAGAGGAGGGTCGCTGGATTTAGTCTTTTGGATGGTCAGCAAAGCCAGAAAGGGCGTTTGTCAGTAAAAACGGAACGGGAGAAAGACGGCCGTGTGTCAAGTTTGTGCGGCGCAGAGGGGAGGCTGAGCAGCCTGCATCGCTGGGCGCGTTTGGTTCTGTGGCTGCCTTGAGAAATCCGGGATGATCTCCTTTTCCTTATAGAACACCTATGAATTAGCAAAGAATACTGCAAGTCTGATTTGTTGGTGTTGGCTTTCGTTTTGTTTTGTTTTGTTGGCTTTTTTTTTTTTCCTTCCCAACTCTTCTGTTCATTTCCCTTCCTCTGGGAGACAAGAATGTAAGCTTAGGGCAAATACCGAGGCTTTGTTGCTTTTCTTTTTAATTCGCGTCCAAGTTTTGATACACCGACACGTGACCCATATCTGAGAGCTTTCCCCCCACTTGTGGGAGCCTCCTTCTTCAGACAAAGCATAAAACATGCAGGCGTACGTGCTGGAGCCGACCCACAGGGACACCCCTGGAAGATTGCAGTCTGTAGTTCACATCCTAAGCTACAGAACGCCCTGTGTTGAGCATTTCATTGCCTTGTTTTGCGGGGAAACAGATCAGGTATTCGACCCGCAAATGGATAAGGCTGAACCATATAAACGTCTCAGAAATGTGAACAAATTAATACTTTCTTTGTCAAGCCGCAGCCGAGACTGAATTTCCGAAACGAAATGAGCAGTCCTTGAGGTGAAACAGCGGGCCACTTCAAAACCGTTTGAGCATTGCTATTAATGGAGCAGTAATTCCGCTAAGCAAGAAAGTGGCTTCTGATAAATTTGCATCTGATTATTACAGACACGCATACATTAGCAGTCACACTTCACGTGGGAAGTTCTTGGAAGGCTGAATGGGATGGCAGTGGCACTGTGTGCAGCAGCAGCACTGCAGGGCAGGCACAGCGGTGTCCCACATTAGCAGTGTGAGGAGCATCGCTGCCATCCAACCGCTGCCATCCAGAAAGTGGCCAGGGACACCAAGACCTCTAGGAACTGGGAGTTTTATTTCCTAAGGGCTTGGAATAGCTTAAGGAACCGTACCTAGGGGGAAAAGGGTTCCATGTATCAACAGCAGCAGGTCTCTGTTATCAGCCCAATCTTAACAATTGCTAATGGACTTGACGATTTTCATAGGTAATCACTTTCTGTACCTCCTCACTGATAAATATCCGGGGATGCTCTTTTCTGTTGGTGTGGTACTCACCCAAAGCAGTTAAAGCCTTGGAGCACCTGAACTGGAGCCTCAGAAGCACACCTGCTGGAGCACAGTGCTGTGTGTGGTCTGTGCTTCGCAGCAGCTGCGCAGGTAGGGCGGGAGGCAGTGCTGGTTTTGCTGTGTCCAACAGGAGGAATCTGGAGCCCTTCCTGTGGTGTCCCCACATGTAAGTGTGGTATCGTGCCATTCAAAATACCCCGTTCTGTTGGACCACGCACACTGCTGTCCCACCAGCCTGGCTGCAGAGCCCAGCCCTGCACTGCTCACTGCCCCACAGCTTGGGTTCCAAGGGGTTAATGTGTTCCAGGCTGAAATGGCCATGTTTGTGTTGGTTTTAGCTTATTTACGTGCTTTACACCTTCTAATCTGTATTCTTCGTTATGATTTAAGAGGATGATGAGTAACATGAAGTCTCTACAGCTCAGCAGAAGGTGGTATTGGTCTTCGTATCATGACATGGTCATTAGCTGGGTAGCAGATGGACGTCTGGTTCAGGGATAGGCTCTTGGCATACCACGTTTCTCATGGAACACCTAGACAAGGCTGCCTGTTTTCTGCTAATGTTGTATGTGTTAACACATCTAAGTGCTTTAAATATGTTGGGTACCGTTTTTAAGTGTGTTTAGGGAACATGCAGGGTGTAATGTCTCATTACTTTGAGGTCCATGGCAAAACTCCCAAACGCAAAAGAAGCATCTGCTCGTATTAGTAATCCCGACAGGCCCACGTCCACCCAATTCTCAGGTGCAGATCTGTGCAGGAGAAGGTTTCTGGTGCTTGGGGAAGTGCTCCCTACCGCTTGTATTTAGGGAAGTTACCCCATGCACTTCCCTACAGCAGCCTAACTCGAGCTAAGTTTTCCTGTGTGCAGGGGCGTTCCTGCCCGCTGGCTGGGTGACCCACGTTCCCCTCCTGGGATGCCTGAAACATACAAGAATACAGTGCTGCCTTGCCAGAGTTCTTAGTGTTGTTGGTGTAGGATGGGTGATGCTCTGCAGTGTTTCGAGCCGAGGTAGTTCTACTTTGTCCTGGAGAAGACTTAAGAATTCTGATTTGACATGGATGTGCTTGGCCCTTGCTTTGACTTGTTCACTGCTTGGGCCTGCCTTAGCCTGGGGTTGAACTGCTTGACACGGGGATGAATATAATGCACTAAAGGAGGAGGGCACAGAAGAAACCCAGGCAGCATCGCTGCTGATCCAGTTATGCATCTCAGGATTGTGCTTCCCCAGTTCCTCTGCTGAAAGGAGGTCAAACAATTTGTTTTCGTTTTCCGGTCCTTTTAGGCTGCATAATTCTGTTTTGTAAAGAAAACGCTGTCAGGTGCATTGTGTAAAGAGTTGTTGGGAGGAATGTTAGACGAGTAAAGAACAGGTCTGGCTGCAAGGCTGCACTTGACGAGGCTTTTGGAGCATGAAGATGGTAACGGGAGCCAACAGTGGAGAGCGTTTTGAATTCTGGCAGCTGCAGCATGAAAGGCATAAATACAAAAATGGACAAACCTGTGTCTGTGGTACAGAAAATAAATTCGGGGCTCCTCCTTTCCCGAGGAAGGGTATGTGCCACGAGGTTGAAAGGGGAGCCTCTGTGAGGCTGTGGTTGGGCTTGGTTTGTAAGCATGCAGGGCAGGAGCAGCGGCTTAAGGCTGGCTGCTGTGTGGGGAGCTCCTGGGTGCAATCCCAGCCTGTGTGTGCTGATGGACTTAAGGACAAATGGGAGTAGCCTTTTTTAGCCTGCTGTGTTTGGGAAATTATTCTCGCTGAATCAAAGCACGCTGAATTTTGAGAAGTCTTCCATTTGGCAAATACGTTGGTGTTAATGTTGGAGTAGGCTTTGCTTGAACCGTGCATCTCCCTTTCTGTATAAATTAGGCAAGTTTAAAATAAAATACACATATTCATCCACGCTCCGTAATTGTGTTAATTTGTCAGTTGAGAATGTGTGCATACAAAACAACTTATGAAGATCAGATTGATGGAGAAAAATGGGCTCCCTCTGGTGGCTTGTTGTGCCTCGGAGCAGCACGTGCCGGCGCACCTCACCGCAGCTACGTCTGCAGTTTGGGAAGCTTTATGCTCAGATATTGATGAATCACAGAATCACCCACGGCTTTCTGTTGGTGATGTTATTTTTCAGGGAATCTGCTTCTCTGTCACTGCAATATGGATGACTAAGCTCTCATCACGTAATTATCCTTATCAGCTTGTCTGACAAAACTATTTCAGCAGCTTCTTTTGTTGGTGAAGCAGAACGCGATTAAGACTGATGTTTCCCAGAAAATGTGTGTGCCTGTACAGCCGGAGATGCCCACACACCAGCTCCTGTGAAGCTGCAGTGCTCACCTTGGCTCTGCCTTTCCCGTGCTTGCCCTGTTGGTGCCCGGCTTTGCAGAGCAGATGCCACTCGGTCTCTCTGCGCCGGCTGCGTTTGTTGGGAGATGCACAGCTTCTGGCAGGGCTTGTGAAGCGGTTGGTTTAATGTTCTGTCGCTGTCGGTACAATCGTCTCACACTGAGGGGACAGGATAGATGTATTCCACTGGGTAATTTCAATAATTAACTGTGCTTTGACTTAACCAAAGAAGGGAGAGAGCTGCTAACTTGATTATCAGAAATGCCTGTTTAAGAGCCAGAGGTTTTATTTCCCTTGCAGATCACAATGACTGCTGCAAGGAGAGGGGGCATGAAGCACTTACCCATCAGCAGCAGCTGGGCACAGGCTCTGCACCGTGCCTGTCATTGCCTGCTGGACTGGGGAGGGGAGCATCACGCTGTATCAGGTGTGGTACGGAAGGCGAAGGCAGGATGGAAGTACAGGCGCTGCCCCAAAGAGCTGTTGGTCTGCGGAGGGCTCCTGGCCCTGTTGCAATGCCACTGCTGTATGAGGTGCAGTGCTGTGGTTCAGTCTCCTCACAGCAGTCTGTAAGCCAGTTTATTTTTCTGTAAACACCATCCCACACGTTGCTTTTTGCTCCCGTAGCGAGTGGACTGCCTTCTGCAGGGGATGGCGGCAAGATAGCACGCTGCACTGGTGCTCAGTGGGCCCTGCTGGTGCTGCCCAGTTTCTGTTCGTGGGGCATGTGCAACCACCAAGTGCAATTGCTTTCCTGCCCATAGCTTCCGAGATGGTACATGCTGCTGCTGCTCAGAGAAACAGTAACACAAGCCCCCCTGAAGCTGCCTTCGTGGAGCACCCCGTCCTGCAGTGGCAGGGTGCCTCTGCAGCTTCCTGTGCTGCCAGCTGCCATCCTGGGGGGTGCAGAGGGCCCCCCACGTCCCCCGTGTTCTGAACTGCAGTGGGTGCATAGCAAAGGGGCCGTCACTTGTACTTTTCCCAGCCATTCCTCAGCTGGATGTTCTTTTCAAGAGAGAAGCGCTGCTTCTGGTGGAGTGACAACAAAGTGAGGGGGGCAACAGATGCTGGCTTTCATCCACCCCTTCCAGACTGCTTGTATAGACCGAGTCTTTCGAAGAATCCTAAGCAGGTACCTCTTTGTTTCCACTTATTTAAGTTAGGTCAGAGTTGTGCCGTGTTTTTCAACACTTCTCCTCCACATGCTTACTGCCTGACTGCAGTCTAAGAGGGGAAGAGTGGTTTTGTAGCAGCCTGGGGGGCAGAGGCTCCTCCGTTTGTGTGGTAGCACGGAACAAGACAGGGCTGACACTCATTGTCCTCAAATCCTCCTGGAAAAAGTTGCATTTGTGCTTTCCTGTCTGTTCAGCAAGAACTGTTAGTGTCATCCTGGCAGCTCTGAGAGTCTCTCTGTCTCATTGTAATGGGACGAGACCTGGAGAAGTGGGACCCTGAAGGCTGCAGGAAGCAGCGGAGGATTGAAGATTATTCCACTGTCCTTTGTAGTTTGCAGAAGGTTGCCTTAGATGCCGTTGCGTTATAAATAAAATACAAAATTCTGTGCAAGCCAAGATTCCCCTCCCCTTCCCTTCCCTTCCCTGACATGCCTTGCTTATACACTGTGATGTTCTGTTGCCCAGAACGTTATATCCCTGGCAGGTGAAACTCATCTTGAGGTAACACTTGATTCCCAGGGAGTTGGGTTACCTCCACTCTGAATTGCTTTGCAAAAAATAGCAGGCACCTAAAATGCCTGTTTCTACGTGCCAGGGCTGTGAGCTGGGTCAGTGACGTGCCCGGCAACAGGCTCCTCTTTTACTTGGGATTTTGCAGACATGGGAACCCTTTTTCCCCCATATGATTGGAAGGAGCGGGCTGTGCTATAGAAGTTACCCGCGATGCCCTAGAAAATACATTAATCACAGTTGTGTTGGCCGTATAGATATTATAAAACTAAAGGAATTGTTTGTGCCTCTTCGTCTGCGGTGCAGCGTGAATCACGAGTGCAGAACTGCCCAGCTGTTACGAACTCCTCTGCTAGCAACACGAGTAAAGCACTTGCTAAAATTGCTATGCATTCTTCTGAAGTATTAAAAAAAAAGAAAACAAGTTTTACTGTGGTTTTTCGGAGCAATGCGATAGTACTTACACGCGCAGTCAATCTTTTATATGGCTAAAATGAAATTCTCTATGACAAACAGTTTTGGCTTGCAGAAAGATTGGTATTTTATGGGACTGTAAAACCATGCGGTGTAATTTAGTTGGCGTGTTTCCACGAGCGTTACCCAGGTCTCTTACCTCTCAGCTGGCGCAGGCCGGCCTATCTCTGGGATAGGAACGCTACGTAAATTTCCATCGGCTGTAAATTTTTTGTTCATAAATAAGAATATTGTTAAGCGCTGTCAGAAATTAAGATCAATCTTTTTCATACGGATAGAGAAAGAAGCCTCTCCCATCAGTCTCTAACGCCCTGCGCTCGCGGTGCTGCGGCGGAGCCTGCAGGGATCTGGCCGTACAGTGAGAGCCCGCAGTGAGGGCTGAGCACACGCAGGGTGGCACGGCTTTGTACCACCACGTCTGGTCTCTTTCTGCTGCCTCGCAGCCAAGCTGAGCGGTGCGGCGTGAGGATGGCTGGGGTGGTCCCCATCTGGATGCGCATTTCCAGTGTGAACCTGGAAAAGCCCCTCCAGTTCATCACTCAGGGGAGGTTTGGCTTGTTAAGCTGCGGATGGGGTCCCAAGGTATGGGAGCACCTCAAGAGAGCAGCGGTGTCTCCCGATGCGGCTCCTCGGCTGTACACAGCTGCATGAGCTTAAAATAGTTGTATAACAGTTTATATTTCTCAAACATCTGCTTGGCTCTGTGACAGAATACCAAACCCGCCCTGCACGACTCTCACTCCCCTCTCATTTGTGGGAGGTCTCCCAGAGGCTCGGATGTCGGGGGAAGGAGGGGTGTTTCTGCAGGGAGGCTCTCTGAGGCCTGGCCGTCCTGCAGTCCCATCTGCTGTGAATTTGGGGAAGGGCTGCACAATACTGGGAACCCGTGTGTAGGAGTCTTGCTGATAGAGCCGCGGCCCCCATGGGTCCTGTGCCCCCTCCTGCCGAGGGGAGGGCGGCTGCTGTGCTGTGGGGCAGAGGGTGTGCTGCAGAGGTCAGAGAAGTGCTCCAGTTGGCCTCCGCCCTTTCATCTGCTGCTAGCCTATACCGTCAATTAAACCCAGATAAGCAAAATTGATGATATGATGTTACATAAATACATGCATGAATCTCTGTAATGCATCAGGCGGTAGAGTCCCTGCATGGGGAGCAGGGAACGCTGCTCATTCCTCAGCGCCGCCATGGAGCTGCTCCCCAAAGGGCAGCGGTCACAGGCTGTGCCACACCGCCTGCCTCTGTCCTCCTTGGAGGCTCTGTGGTGAGCTCAGTGACTGCTGGACCTGCCATGTCTTGGGAAGCTGCATTTGATTTTGCTGGATCTGTTAACAGTAAACAGTGTCCGAGTTGCCTTTGCTATGCACTGATCTCAGGGGCGGGAAAGGTTTGGATGTGGAAAGCGCGGCTTAAATTCTTCTGTGCTCTAGAGCTCCATTTGGTGATGGTATGTGATAGGCGTGGGGAGCTGGAATTGGGTGTGGGAGAGGGGGGCAGCGTGCTGTGAGTGGCCCTCCAGGCTTTTTGCCTGGTGAGCATCCTGCTGGTTAGCTGCGGTGGGAGAGAAGTGAGCTTCACTGGAACATTCCTTCTTTAGGTAACCGCGTCCATGCCACGCGGATGCCTTTTCTGTCAGGATCACTGCCTGTTGCTGATGAGTTTGCTGCTCCGTGGGATGAAACTTCCAGGGGAATCCTAAAACAAATGTTGACAGCGCTTCTGTAGGGCTAAATTAAAATGAAATTTTAATGAGTAAATCTTCACAGGTGCTGGCCAAGGGTACTCTGTGACTGCGTCCTTGTTAGAATAGAGAGCAGATACCTTCAGATACTGGGCACGTTTCCATTGAAAGCCAGGAAGGAGAGCCACTGCGTTTAACTGCAGGATTGTTTGTCCCAGTATCCCAGATCAGCTGTCTGGGGACTTGAGCTGTGCCTTAATAAGTAGCACTGCCACTACCGTTCATGTTGCATTGAAGCATTTTCTCCTGTCATAGTTATAAATTAAGTATTTTTCAGTTACCAATACACTGTGTGACAGGGCTTAGGACTAGCATTCCTAAATATATCTGCTGATGTGTGTATGTCCAGTGACACAGTGTCTTGTGTTATCCTGCTATCACTGCTTGCTTTGAGCGTATCACATCACTGGCTAGTTTTGGGTTCTGCGTAAAAGAAAGATGTGGCTGTTCTGGGGGAAGCCCAGCAGAGACCACTGAGGTGGCTGGGGTGCTGGATAGAGTATGTGATGTACAGGGGGAAGTGGTGAAAGCCAGGTCTGCATAGCATTCAGGAGTGAAGGCTGTGAGACAGATGGCTGGGGGAAATCGTGCTGCAATCTCTAACTACTGAATAGACAGGAACAGAGAAAATGGAGCCAGGCATGGGGGCAGAATGGGAGGTGGCTGGCACAAACTGGAGCTGGAGAAATTCTCGTTAGATCGATGGGAAGACTTTTTCAACTTTGCTGGTTGAACGCTGGACCAGGAGTCCAGAAGGTGGTGGGCTCTCGATATCCCTCCTCTTTAGAGACATTCCAAGTTTGTGTGGGCAGAGCCCTGGGGCATCTGCTCTGGCTGGTTCTGCCTTCAGTAGAGCTTGGACTGCATGGCCACAGAGCGCCTCTCAGCTTCAGTTATTCTGTGACTCTGTGCAGATGCTGCAGTTGTGCCATGCAGATAGATTGGGATTACGCATAGGTAAAGCTTCACCATTAACAAAGGTCTTCAGAGAAGGAAGAGTGAAAGGAAATCCTTCCAGTTCTCCCCATTGTATTGTGTGGTTGTATTGAGTGGTTGTATTTTCTGAATTTACTTGTTAACTTATGAAATATGACATCTACTGAAATTGAGGAGGAAGAGGAGGAGAAATGTTCTCCTATGTAAGACAAAACCTATGCTGGTACTCCGGAGATGTGAGTTCAGTTTTGTGCTTTGGCACACATCTGAGACGACCTTGGGCAAGCTGCTCAATCTCTCTGTATCTCCAATCCCCATCTGTGCAGTACTGTCTTTAAATTATAATATCTTGCTTTTGTAATTTGTCTCTAAATTATAAACTCTTGGAGTACGGCGTCTCACCGTTTCACGATATTTCACTATACAGTACTTAGCACAATGGGACCATAAATCTTCATCAGTCCTGCGGTACGTGAACGATAAACAGGAGCGGCATAATTTAGGGCCACACTCTGCCTTCGATGCTCATTATGGATAAAGTCATTTTTTTTGGTTTATTAAAATGCTGTGCTGTTCAACCCAACAAGATGCACGGGCCTCACTGAATGGATTTTCAGGAGCCCATTGACTTCTTTTTTTCTTTTCTTTTTTTTTTTTTTTTTTGGAAGGAAGAGAGCTTGCTTTTAATTTTACTTCATCGTTACTTATTGATTCCTTGTACCTAAACAATTTACTTAGCAGATCAAGTAATAATAAATTCCTTTAACCTCTATCTCTTTCAGTTTAATTACTGTCAACTCATCACTTAGTGCTTAATTCAAAGGATAATGAATTCTGTTCACCATGAGGTAGAAGAGAGTTGGACTGCAGAACGAGAGCTGGGTCCTGCAGTTCTTCTGAGGATATAACCCACTGGAATGGGCTGCCCAGAGAGGTGGTGGAGTCACTGAGCCTGGTGGTGTTCAAAGAGCGTTTGGATGTTGTGCTGAGGGACATGGTTTAGTGAGAACCATTGGTGAAGGGCGAATGGTTGGACTGGATGATCCTGTGGGTCTTTTCCAACCTTAGCGATTCTATGATTCTATGATAAGCTCGTGTTGTGGAGTCGCTGAGTGCTGAGCTCCAGGTTGGAGTCAAGTGCTGTTACTTCTGTGGCGTGTGTGGAGCAGCATGCAAGCCAAGGTTGGAATTGCTGCCTGCTCTGGGCCCGGGCTGGCTGGGAAGCGTGTAGCTCTGTCAGTTTAAGGAGGGTAAAAGCACTACCAGGCCTTCCCCTGATTGCTGAGCTGCTGCCCTGGAGATGTCCTCCCACTCCCAGGGAAAGAGTTCTCTTCGCCCGTGTCCCCCACAGAAGCCCTCTGACTGCGGATGACATTACCCGCCATTTGTAGACAGAGAAAATGCCACTTGCCAAATTTGCAGATCGCAGTTGTGTTTCTGTCAGCTTTGGCAGTTACACAGCTTCTGGAAACGCTAATGAAGGCAATCTGCTTTTAATTTAAAATCCTCCCTGAAGAAAAAAAAAAAATAGCTGGCAGTGGAGGGATCCGGCAGTGTCCTTGTGTGAAACTCCTCTTTCCTTGTTCTCTGTGGTTTGCTTTAGCCAAGGAGAAACTGTTAATTAAAAAATACCCCTAAAGTAGCCAGATATGCAGGAATGTACTTATGCAACAGCTACCTGTACCAGTCCCGCAGTAAAACACTCCTTTGTTTTCATTTTATGAGCAATTCTAATTAACCAAATAAAAATACTGCTTGCTTTGCACTTAATTCGGCGTGTTTGCCGCTCCTCATATGATTGAAGGACAGAGGATGGAGAGTCGTGTTGAGATGATTGTTTTATTTTTTTCCCTTCGGTTCACTGAGGCTGAGGTGGTCAAGCAGTGCAAAGTGGGGGAAATGCTGGAGGAGGGGATCAGGGCCAGGAGCAGCTCCTGCAGCCCACCCCAGCACGGCCAGAGGAGTGCGAGAAGACAGCATTCCTCTGAACACGTTCGAATTAAGTTTCTTCAAAGGCGTTTTCCTTGGTTTAGAAGGTACTGGACCCAGTGCTTCGCACAATGGTAAACAGCGCTTAGACACACATTCCTTATGCTCTCCTCTGTGTGTAAAGGAAGCGTTTAACACTGTAGAAATCAAGGGGCCGGTCAGGGAATGTCAGAAGACATGAAAAATGAGCAAAGCTGTTCTGCCTGTAGCTGACTGTCCCTTCACACCAACGCTCGCTCTGAAGAGGAAGGGGCAGCTAATGAAAACGCTGACTCAACCCAAGGGAGAGGATTGGCAGCCTTTGCCGTAATGTAAGAAATTGCTCTAGCTATTGACTTGCAATAAATTCTGCCCTTCCAGTAAGGGCCTGGGCATGCGGCTGCCAGGGAAGCGGCACCTGGCACCAAGGGCCATAGCTGCAGAGCTCCCAAGCAGCTGCAAAGCGGGGTGAGGCGTTGTAGGGCTGCACAGGCGCTGCAGTCTGCTTAACAGCACCGACTCCGTGCTCCCATCTGCTTTAAGGCTAGGCCAGAGGGAGGAAATTCTGGTCCCGTTGCCTCCTCTGTGAGGATTTATCTTGGAATTTTGAAACCCAACCTCCTGCTCCAGTCCTAAATTTAAATCCACAGCTTCTGACTGAAGACAGAACCATATGTCAGTGAAGCACCGGGGCACAGCCATCCTGTGTATTTATAATCTGCTGTTGCATTATTAGCTTGTCGTAGAAAAAGGAGCCAGAAGAGGAACTGGCACGGAAAGGCGCTTTTTGGGATGCTCACTCTGCTGTCCCGTTGGGCAGTTAGCCTCTGCAGTGTGTGGACGTGTTGGGTGGCTAATCCAGGGGGGTCTCCTGCAGTCATCCAAAAGCATTGCTCTGTTCTGCGGAGGTGCTGTGCTTTCAGAAGCAGCCGTGGTTGGAAGCTCTGCCACACAAAGGAAGGCCCGAGCACAAGTAGCTCCCAGCTGCAGTAGGGCCGTGGGACTGCCGGCCGGGCGCATCTTCCCCGGTCACCTTGGGGAGGGGGCAAGTGTCTAACAGATGGAGAAAATGTGCTTTGGTAATTAGTTGGTGATGGGCTCCTCCCAGGCAGTGAAGGTCTGTGTTTTTTTTTTAATTAGCTATTTAATATGTTTGTGCAGCGGCATGCCTAACTAACGTGCAGTTACCATGAGTACACATACAAATGGCAGTAATGGGTACAGATGGCCGTAATTACCCATGTTGATTTCTGCAGTAATCACGCATGCAACGCATCAAGTTGGGCTTAAAAATGGCTGTGTGGGGCAATTTGTTTCCCACCCCACCCCTGTGCTGTGCTGTGAATATGCTTTTGTGACCATCCTCTGTGTGCCTGGACCAGCTGCTGAGGTAAGCATTGCTTTTTGGTGGGTGTGTGAGAGGCTCAGGCACAATGAAGAAGGCTAATTAGCTCTTCTCTGCAGTGTCTTACTTGTGCTGTGGGCTATGGATTTTGCCTAACGGCAGTAGAGCAGCAGGGCTCAGAAGGTGAGTGGTCCCAGCTCAGTCTGCCCAGCTGTGCAAACTCTCATGGTGATACCATGGTACCATTAGGGCAGGAGTGTGATCATGTCACCTTTCTGAGGTCTCTCACTTGGTACTCCCCAACACCTGCAGATTCTGAAGGGGAATATCAGCAAGCACATCCCTTCCTAATCCATTAATAGACCGATCTGTCTGGTCTGTTGTCCCACTGGCTGCATACTGTCTGCCTCTATAGAGCCCAAAGCAGCAAGCTCCAGAAGTGCACCACCCACTGTGTAAAGAAACACTTTCTTTTGTCTGTCTTAAGCTGAAAAAGAATGCAAGCATACATGGCCCTTCTGCCTTTGGATCATCTGCCCTAAATGCTAAGGAGCTGTATTCATGAGATAGTTCAAGGTTTGGGGAGCTGCTCACACCCTCCCTTCCCCAGAGGAATGCCCAAGGGGAAGGGTACGGTACCAGATGGTTGTAGTGGTGCAGCTTTCAAACACAAACAAAGCTGCTCCGAGGGGCTGGGGGATCTGGGGGGCGTTGGTTGGCCACAGGAGTGGGCTCTGCCTGCAGCTTTTTGCTTCTGGTGGGCTCTTTTCAAGCACAATGATTGAGGAGGTGCTTCTCCACGCGGCTGAGCTAGTCTAGGAAATGTCAGAGACAAGTTAGAGAGAGTATTTCTGGCTTTGCTGAGCACTGCTCCAGATAGAAGCACCGAACACCATCTGCTCTGACGTAGCTCAGCGTGGAGGAGGAGAAGGTCTCCAAACTGCTGCTGCTGCTTGCGCTGCTGGTGTGGAGGGCAGCAAGGAGGCAGCTCTGCCCCCGGGCAGGGGGTGGGTGTGGGTGTGTGGGTACCTGCCTTGCCGGCTGCTGGGGCGAAGGCTCCGGCAGAATGAAAGCCCCGGGATAATTCATGTGTCTGCACTTCTCTGTGGAACGGCATTAATCTTTGTATCGGGAGACTGCTGCTTTGTCCCCCGGGGTTAAATCTTGAAGGTTTGTGATAGCAGTTAAAAAGCTGGGGGTACAAAGGGAAGTTTAAAGAAGCCTTGCAGGAGAAATTCGTGTCACGGAGTGAATGGGCTGTACACTGTGCAGTGTAATGGAGAGCCAATCTCAGGCTGATGACTTTAACACAGGCAGTAGTGCAGAAAAGAACTGTAAGTACTTCCAAATCCTATGGTCGTCCTTCCTACAGCAGAAACATCTCTTTTGTGATCTGTTTTTTTCTTTTTTTCTTTTTTCTTTTAGTAGAAATGGGCCCTGCTAAATATTTACTTTTCAGCCAACACTTTCCCTATCTGGTTAATTTGTTTAGGGCCACTCTTGCTTGTTTGAAGCCTGTTTTGTTAGGCTGCTAGGTAAAGCCTTCCTATTTTGACAGCCTTTTTACTCATTCTTTAAAGCTGCTCTTTGATGTGAGCTCAGAAACACAGATCTCATTCTTCTTATCATTTTCCCCTGTCAGTTTAAAACCAGTTATGAGTACCACAAACTATTAAAAACAATCTAAGCTAACCTCCCAGGTGACAGATGTTCAGGGCCTATCTCTTATTTTCAGGACTCTCTATGGAGTAGGCTTTGCAGAAACAAGCAGGGCTGCTGCTTGATAAGGAAACGTGATTGGAGCGGCTCAGAAACTTGTTTTGTAAAATCCATCTGGCAAGAGGCAGGGTATGGGCTGCCCTGTTGAGTTGAATGTACACAGGAACTAATTCTCCATGTAATTGTGCCTCTTCCAAATTTGTTTTCTGCAACATAGCTGGTTGTTGGTTGGTTAGTGCTGACTTCATCTGTGCTTCGGGCGGGAAGAATTATGTCTGACAGGTTAGCTCATAAGGATGAGGAGTTGGAAGGGACAGCTGGATCATGAAAACCAGTCCTGCGATATCCCACTCAGCCTCGTGCACGGAGACTTGGTAAACTGCTCTGCGTGTCCTCAAGACACCGCCAGCCGTGAGATGCTGCGAAGGCCAAAACAGAAGAGCTGACAGATGAGATGAGAAGCGTTGCTGGTGTCCTGGTATGGATTAGAAAGGAAACCGTGGGGAAGAAGTCCCCGATCTTTCTTTGTGAGACAGCAGCTGTGCAGTTCTAGCAGCCCGCCGCTGCGCTCCATGGGCAGAAGGTGCGCACTCAGGAAGGATTTCTCTCCGCCTTGTGCTCTTACAGCTTTTACAACACCGCCATCCTTGACGTTGATTTTTAAATGGCATTTTATTTTTTCAGATGAAATACTGAAGTATAATTTTTCCTTGGCCGGTGTTGTACAGCCGTGTGGCGCTGCCCAAATGCCTGTGCTGTGTTGGGGAAGCCGTGCTTCGCTCGCAGTTTGCTGCTTAGAGGTGCTGCTGTAGCTGTGAATGGCAGCAGCTGAGCTGAGCTTGGCTGGTTCGGGGCTCTGGCAGGCTAGTGCAGGGTCTTTCAACTCTATCAGACTGAAAGTCTGGGAAATTCAATAAGTGGGGTATGTAGCTTTACCCTCAGAAGATCTGCCAAGCTCTTTCACTCCTGCCTTTTTGGTCTGAATTAAGTATTTTCCTCTGGACAGCTTCCTCATATTCCTCCACAGCTGTTTGACAGCCCTTCATGGACGTCTGCGGAAGCTGGAATGTTTGTTTGCAGCAGTGTAATGTTTGAGTTGTCAGATCTCATGAGGCTCTTCATCCTTTACGCCAAAACAGAGGTTGCTTCCTGAGGCTGCTTGGATATCCCTGAGCTTTCTGCCCCAATACTGTATTTTCTGCTGCTTTGCCCGTGGTGCCTTCTTCCAGCTATGTTCCATGGCAGGTTCTGCCAAGCCTCTTGGCAGCAGCACCTTGCAGTAGGAGGGGATGCCTCCCCGCAGTGTCACTTGGAGCTGGGCAAGTGGGAGCAATGGAGCTGGGCAGCTCTGACAAACGCACTGCAGCCCAAGCATTCCCCAGCGGCCCCTCTTTCCCTCTCAGCTGTCGTGCTCAGCTGCTCGTGGACACGGACAGCTGCTGTTGTCTCAGCATGAATTTTGCTTTGTTTTGTTTTAATCTGTCCACCTCATTTATGTGCCCGAATCAGAGCGGAGCTGTCTGAAGATCTAACCACTTGTTAAGATTCTTGAGGGAGTACTTTTGAAAGTCTGGCCCTTGGCTTCTAAACAATCTTTGTCAACTCACATCAGATTGGAGAATGAGGTGTCTCTGCATGGTTTTTCTACCTCTTCCCTTACGTCTAGCTGAGCTTCTGGATACGTGGCATTTGCTGCATCAGAGAGCTTATCTATAATTCATAAGGAAAAGCCCTCCACCTTATCCACGCTGGGAGTTAACAGTCCCTTTTAGAATGTGCTTCTAAAATGCAACCTGATCGTAGATCCTAACCTCTGCTCAAACTCTCAGGGCTGTCTGTCACTTTGCTGGCATAAACACCGATCTCATGCAAGGGAGCCACAAGTCTAGACCAATGTGTGCTGCTGCTTCCTGCATGTCTGGATGGTAGTGGACAGGGCTTCCCAACCACCTGGCTGGCTGGGCTCCTCTTCTTTCAGCCCCATCGGGGCTGCCTGTGGTGCACAGGGACCAGCTGTGAAGGCCTTTTGCCAGGGTTGACACGGCGAAAATCTGACTTGTCACACACAGAGGTTGGGTTTGAGCTTTGTTGAGTTTAGAATATGCACTAATGGTTCTGGAGACAGAAAACTCTGCAACAGGGTTGAGCCGCAGTTCTAGTTTCCCTGCTAACTTTGAGCAGAGCACAGTGTCAGTCCTTGTGCTGCTGCTACGTCCTTTTGCATACATGGCCCATACACACAAGCAGCTTCACAGGCTCTACCTACAGGTCAGCGCTGTCAAAAGATGCTGAGATCTAAAAAGCAGACTGGGCTGATCGTGGTGACACAGTGGGCACATGCTTGTGGCTCTGCACCTGTGCAAGATTGAGTGTGCTGCCCATGCTCACGGCTTCTCTCTCTAATGGAGATGTGTGGTGGTGGAAAGAGATAAGAGAGCGCTTTGTGCTTATATAAGGGGAAGTGAGCAATAGAGGACTGAGAGAACGTGAAATGAAAGATTCACCAAATGAAAATTGCTCTTTGCAAGCAGCCCTGCCTGGGTCAGCATTCTAGTGCAGACAGGAGGAGGGCAGCCCCTGAGCTTGGGTCTGTCACTCAAGAGAGGGGAGTGGGTTACTCTGCAAACACGTGCAGATGGACTCAGCCTGTGGGGCCGTTCCTATGTCTGCTCTGGCAGCAGCTGCCTGCCTGGATTTCAACTGTGTTGTGCATCAGAAGGTTGTCACTATCTCAAGGCTATAAAACGTGGACCAGAGGCTTCTGGGACCAGAAACCTGGCTTTTAGTAGGACCGAACTCTTCCCCAGCACACCTGCTGTGGCTTGGGTTTGTGTGTGCTTCTGGAGTGTGCTCCCTCTGCCCGGTTCATCAGTGATCGAGCAAAACAAAAGTGTCCTGGTTGGGTACACATGTCCACCCGTAAGGGCTTCTATCTGATCGAGCCTCTGTGGTGCCCAGCAGCTGCACAGATGCTCTTCTGCTGCTTGGGATGGAGCCATCTCCATGAGCTTGGGAGGGCCACGTGGGACTGCTGGATATTTCCTTCCTGTGTCGCTCAGCTCTGAGGCACACAGCTGCCCTGGCATAGGGACAGCAGGCTGACAACTGGGCTATAAAACTGAACTCGGTGCTTGCTTTCACGGTGCATGTACAGAGCCAGGTATCAGTGATGGGAGGAAAGCCTGAGAGAAGGGAAACCCATCACCCCAACACCCACGTGGCTCAGCAGCCTTTGTAGCTGACTGGAGGAAGAGAGCGGGAATAGGGAGAGAATATTATAATTGTTTACTGTAAAAATACTGTGATTATTTGCTCCAGAGCGCCCTCCCAAACTCAAGAATCTGTAGCTACAGGTATGTCAGGGTTAAACAGCCTTTTTGGACTTTCCCTTTAGGACTGCGGAATGAATGCTGCTCAGTGTATTAAGGAAGTTTCAAGCACCTTTTCTCTCCTTCCTCAGCACAGAGAAATACAACACATGAATTACCACGCCAGTTCTTTCATCCTGTCACGGAGTAAGTAAATGAAGAGGTCTGTCCACCTGAAATATCGGATCCCATTTTGTCAAGCCAGGCATGCGACATCGCAGTGCAGCTCACGTGCTGCTCTTCCATTTTCAATCTCCTTGAATTTCATTGCAGGAGATAAATCTGTGGCAGGAGCACTGGGCTGCTGAGTGCTGCATGGCAGGAACAGGCCCTGCCATCCCCTCCGGAACCACGTCAGGCATCTTCCTCCTTACAGGGAAAGTGAAAAGTGAGGCTTCTGTGGCCCACAGGGGTTATAACGGGGTTGTAACAGTCAGCTCTTCAGGGCATCTTTGCCCCATGCTGACTGTGGGACTTTTTGTACAATTTGTGTTTCTTTTATCGGGAAAGTTGTCTGATAAGCTGTCATTTTGCCCCGTTGCCTGCAATTACGGTTTCTTCATTTGCTTTCTGCTGCTGAGACTCTAGTTTCCTTTCCTTAATTTCCTTTCTAACTACTTCCATTGCTCATTTAGTTTGAAGCGATCCCCGGACGTCCACAGCTGTATGATAGGTGGGCAGGCGATTGTCAGGGCTCTGTCTCTAGGAGGATCCTTAGCTGTGATACTTCTACTCATTATTTTAAGTTGTCTCATCTGCTTTGTGTCCGCAGTACCAAACAGTACTGAAATACTGCTTTGATTTTCATCGTTGACTTTCAGCGTGTTGATTTCTATCCGTGGTTCCAATGTTCCCAGCCTGCCCAAACCGGCTGTGTCAAAGCCCTGTGGTGGTGCGAGCCAAGCTGGCCGTGCCCAAGGTGTGAGCAGCCTGCTGGGGTGTGCATTGGCCTTGCAGCTGTGGTCATGAGCACTTGAGCAAGAGCATCCCTCGCGTGCTGTCCTGGCTGGCACGGCTGCTGCAGCACGCTGCTGGCCTGGCCTTCCTGGTGCCCTGGGAATCCTGGTTAAGACATGCCCCATACTTTTATTTTCTGTTCCTCAGCAGTCTCCACATGTCATCCCTTTCAGAATCCATCATCGTTATGCAATTGAATTAACGAAATATTTCCTCGCTGGGGGTTCCTGCGTGGGCCCGGGCTGCCCGCCTTTAATGGTTTAAGAAAAGCTGGAGAAAGTCTACTGGGAGGTAATTTCAAAATTAAGCATTTAGGAAATGTGCTCCATCCAGAGCTAACAAATTCAGCTGAAGACATTTATGCAGTGTTTTGCAGGCTTATTAGGACCTGCATTCCCACAGGTCATTTACAACTGGGTAGTATCTGCTATCTTCTGCCTTTATGAGATACTCGTTTCATCCTTTTCCTCTAGGCCCTAAAATGGAAGAGTCTACTGTCAGTGACCAGCACTGAGGCTGAACTGGTCATTGCTGGTTAAATAAGACCCTGACTTGCTTTGGGCTTTAATTATTCCTATGGAAGAAAGGAACTCATGGTGTCACACTTCAGAGCTACTGAAGTGTGAATGTTAAATGTGAATGTTGATTTGACAATTGCTTCTTTGCCATGTTGGAGCCTCAGCATAATGGCATACTCAAATACTTTTATATGTGCACATATGTATATATATACTTATATATGTGACATGTCACTGAGTTTTCCATCTGTGATGCATACCCAGAGAGACTTAACAATAGCTGTTCAAGTAAAGTCAACAGCAGAGCTATTTGCTGTCCTGTTCTGTGGTTTGGGAAATGAAGTTGCTACGACGTGAAATGATTTGCTTAAGGTTCCGTTGAGAACACTCGGTGTTCAGAATTCCTAATTTCCTTCCTTTTCCTTACTATGGTTTCACTCTTCAGAGTTCTTGAGCTCTGTGAGTTTCTTCAGATACAGACTGGTGATGCAGGATGGTAAGAGGGAGCTTGGAGGTTAAGAGGGACTTGGATAAAATGGGTCTGTCCCCTTGTGCCAGTGCAGATTTAGGCTCTCATTTCCCACTGCTGTGTCTTGGGCAGTGTTGTCCTACACCCAAAAGGCAAGGTCTGCCAATGGGATCCAGCTGTTCCTAAACTGGTGAGCCAGGAGAGGCTGGGTAGGTTAAAATGTGCAGGGATGCCATAAAGAGCCTCAAAAGCTAAAAACTGTGCTCTGCTACAGATGAACATGCTGGAATGCTGAATAACTGAGACTTCACAGTTACGGTGGTGCTAAGTGAGAATTAAGTTTTGCACGATACATAATTTAGCACGAAATTCTTTTCTGTTTTTCAGGCCCTCACTGCAGACCGTGAGTAGATACAATGATTTTTCACTGATGGTGATATGGGAAACTGGGTTGCATTGCTGGCTGGGGTCAGGCAGAACCCGAGCATTTTGCCATTAATGTCCTTTCCAGCGTGCAAGTAGCAAAGCAGGCCATGAGCCTGAGCCCTGCACAGCTGGTCAGTGTGGGCACGTGGCTGCAGTGTGCAAACGTCCCTGCTGGTCTGCAGCTGCCGTGGAGCTGAGCGTTGGGAATGCTGTTCAGAGCTGCATGTAAGCCTGTAAAGAAAGGAGAGAGGAAAGGTCCATGTCAGGATCACGTAATCCTCTTTTCGGTTACCCCAATGTACAGACAAAGAGATAATGTACTGTGTTTTCCCTTAGTGTGAGAAAAGCCTATCTTATGTCAACAGAAATTCTCAATTTGTCATGTATCTCAATGGGATATCCCCTTCAGAGCAGCCTGGTCATTGAGCTGGTTCCAGCTGCTGAACCAACACTTTATGGAACACTCCTAGAAACAGAACAAAACACTGCACGCTTCCTTACTCACGTATATCCACTACAGTGCCTCGGCAGTGGATCTCCAGGGCAGCATGTTGGTGGGAAATACCTGCTGTTACACGTGGGCCTGTCTCCTGGTGACACAAACATTAAATGTAGGGGTGCCTCCAGTGGGGAGGAAGCTCGGAGGAGGTGAGCTGCCGGGTGCTGTGCTGCAGGGATGTGGGGACTCAGTGTGAAAATAAGATCAGAATCAATAGAGTGAAGCGGTTCTAAGTGTGCTTTTGCTTATGTGCTGATCTCGAAGTGCTGTCCAATGTTTCAGCAGTCAGTGGGTTTTATGAAGACTGATGGGGCACAAAACAAATCCGGCTTTCAGGAAGTTTGATAAACTCTGCCTTTTTTAATCACCCTGCCTAGCTCTGTGCGTTAAATTTACATGGAATGGAGTTGGTGGGTTCATGGACTGAGGAGTCATTTTTCCGAAGCAAGTCCAGGAGAGCTGTTAGGTGTCCTACAGTATATAAACACTGAGTCCAAAGCAGAGGTGGGTGCATGAGTTTGGCTTTTGTGTTCTGATTTAAACTTAGGGCAGCTGAAATAGAGGGGCACAGAAGGCGGTTGTCAGTGAATATGTTTTGTGGGGCTTGTTTGCTTGCTTGCTTGTCTTCCAACTAAATCCTATGCGCGCCAGGAAATCCCTTGGTTTGGGGGCAGTTGTATCTGGGGTTTAAATACCAGTTGTGAACACGAATGGCTGGAAGGAGAGACAGTATAAAAAGGCTGGTTCTGTGGCCTTTAACTCAGTGCTATCAGTTTGGACCGTGAAGCTAAAATGAATGCTTCACCAGTCGCTGTGCTGTGAGCACACCTGTGGGCAGGGAGCCGTGTCTGTCCTGTGAGAGGTGTGCCCTGGGGTGCCCAGTAATAGCGATGCACCGAATCACTCCTGGTAGTTACACTCCATACACCCACTTTCAGGGGGGTGGTTGCACACAGTGCAGAAAGCTGGGTGCCATGCTGGGCTGGGGCAGGGTGGCAAAAAGAGTGTTTTCTGCATGGCTGGTGCTGTGGGTTAGAAAAGCTCCTGAATTTCTTGCTATACTCAAGTGTGTCTAGAAGGTAGCCATGGGAAGCACCTGGTCATCTGTCAAACCTGCCCGATGCAGTGATGCATATGAGGCTCCGCCAGAGCATTGCTTTTTTGTTCCTTGTGTTAATCCCATTCATCTTTTGGACAGCAAAGCCTAGCGGTCCCATGCCACCTTTAGAATCCCCACGTTGAGAAATGATGGATGAGATTTGCCTGCTGTTTTTTAAGCTGCTTGGGTTATTTTGGACGCGAACGTTCTGTACCAACAAAAGGGAAGAGGTCGATGGACCTGCGGTTCTCTTCCAGCTACTGCAACAAGTGGCAATGCTTTGGTGCCGCAGCAGTGGTACTCAGAGGAGACCATCTTCTTCCCTTTTTGCATTTGCAGAATTGCCTGGGTTTGTGGGGGTGATACAGAGCTATTGCAAACAAGGTGCTCAGATCCCAGCTGTGTCTTTTGAAAACGTCCTGTGCTGCCTTGGGACAGTTTTGGGGTTGTTACTCATGAGGTTTGCCTCTTTCTGTGCCTTTCATTGTCAGTGCAATTGCATCAGCACTAAGGTGCTTTTTGTCATAGGGTGGGCTTGAACGCATCCAAAAGCAAATTCTATACCTCAACAGGACTACACAGCAAAAACTGTGCAAAGCTGCTTATTTGGCATTTAATAAAGCCAAAAATTATCCTAGGTTGAAAACAAAACCAGAAGAGACATTTGTGCTGTGAAAGTACTTTGGTTGTCCCCGTTTGGTGCAGCTGGTAGCTGTTGCATTTGAACGCCCGCCTGCTTATCTGTAAAGCTCAGAGGAATAGCTCTGCAAGTGCAAGTGGTTCCACACTGCGTCCCCACAGCTTCAACCACACAGCGTGGGATTGTGGCACCTCACTCCAAAGCATAGCTGAGAAAATCCTCGTCTTCAGCCATTAGTTACTGAATTGGCTGTTTTCCTGCATATGCATATCTTTAAGAAGCGTAGAAGGAAAATGCACAGGTTACCTTGTGCAGATGCTGCTGGCCCTGCCCCTGCTGCCTTCCAGTCTGACGTGAATGGATGGACTTCAAGTCATTAACTCCTGCAGCTTCTTAATGCTCTTGGTCCTTTTTGCGTGCTTTGCTTGCTTTTGTAAGCCAGGAGTTCGAAACGGTTCTTCAATGAGGAGCTGGATTCTGCTAGCACTGTTTCACCTCAAGCACCACCTATTGGTGTTGGCGGTACGGAGTTGTATACAGCCTGTGTAAAACGAGCACTGAACTCTAAAACCCTGTGCACAGACACAGGTAGAAAATACGAGCGCCTCGAAGTCTGGGCATAATCACTGTGCTTCACCGGGTAGCAATAAGGGCAGCTCAAAGTGTGCTCCTTGGCTGTACGTACCGTTTATGGCTGTTCTGTGTCGTTTCTGCTGCAGTCAAAATGAAACCTCTCGAGGGGAGAGGCAATATCATCTTCTCCCTTTCTACTGTAGAAAGCACTGTGGTCTATAGGTAACTGTGTTTATAGCGTTCGCCTTTAACCTTTCCATTCCCCTTTCAAATAAATGACAGCATCGCCATATTTGCACTATTCTTTTTATTAAGCATGGGGAGAAACAGCGTTATTTAAAGAGTGAGGTAAGCTGCAGCTTCGGGGCATAATACATTTAGCAGGAATGACCGCTGCAGTGGTCTGTTTCTGTTTATAGCGAAGGCAGACGAGATTGAAAGCAGCGATGGATGATTAATAGAAAGCTGTTGCAGAAACGCTGCGGTTGAAAATGCACATTTGCATGGATATTTCCAGATTTTCATTTTAGAAGGTACTGTTGCTAATATGTCAGATCGATTTCTCCTGGCACCTTTCCTTAGAACTTAACGAGGTGCTTTGCAGCACGTGTCTGTCACCGGGCTCAGGACCAGTGCGAGGTGCCCACCTTCAGCTCCACAGGCTGGCAGCAGCTGCACCACAGTGCTGGTCTGGGCTGTGGTGAGGTACTGCACAGGCAGCACTTTCTGCCTTCTTCTGTGGTTCCCTGTGTCGCTACCCTGACCCCTATCCCATCCCGTTCTATCCGTGGGCTAGCCAGTGCTGGGACAGTGAGTTACTGCAGGGATCTGTGCCTGAGCTCCACTTTTATTGGCATTATGTTGTGGAATTCTACAGTGAATTTCCTTGCTGGTTAAGCAGAGTCTGCGAGTTTGCATTTCTTAAACGCTCGGTACTTTCAGGACTTGCTAGCATCATCTTCATTACCGATAAGGAGGAAGTCACTCACCTGAAGATGAGGGGCACTGAATTTGCATGGAAACTTCCCCTCCCATTCGGTATACTTCATAATGCGTTGGCTGTGATGGTCCTATGATCTTTGACTGTGGTAAACACCGAGTCTGTAAGGGTATGGTGTCAGGGCCCTGGGCTCAGTCTGAGAGCAAAGGGCTGAGTGATGAGCTGGCCTTTCCAGGCTGAAGAGAACTATCAAGTGATGCACCGCTCTTTCCACCTGTGCAAGTCGAGCTTTGGAAGTTAGTGTCTACATAAGCAAATTATAGCATAATCTACATAGGGAATTCCTGTAATAGCTAACAAGATTGCCTGTAATGCCAGAAGTGGATGGCCAAAATGTTCTGCATGGAGAAATTCTGCCTTACCAGAGAGGGGGAAACAGCAGGTTAGTGCTGGTGGTCAGTGCGACCTTGGAGAGCTGATGGAACTTAACACAGTTCCTGTATATTGCCATACAGTGCAAAGAATGGGAATCACGAGGCCAGCTCGCTGTGTTTTGCACAGGCCAGCGTGCGGTTGGGTATTCCTGCTGTCCTGCTTCTGCTCTGTCTCCATCGATTGTGCAAGGAGATTAATCTCCTAAAGTAGAGCCTGAAAATTTGCCAGGGTGGGTACTCATGCAAATAGTGCCAGGATCTCCATCCTACACTTTTCTGTAATGTTTTTGCTTCGACTTACTCCTCGTTCTCACGGGTAAGAAAGTAACATGGAAATCTTTTTCATTCATATGCATTTCCCTGCATATGTTGTGTGTCATGTGGCTTGCACAGTAATTTTAAAGCAAGTATAGATTTGGTCTCCCAGGCATTTTGGCTTTTGAAGTCCTGAAAGTGCTGCATTTCTACCACACAGAGCAATGTAAACCGCTTAGTTTGGGGGAGGTTCCTTGAGGTGTTTACCCAGAGGCTCCACGTCACAGCCCATACAGAAGTTTATTATTTACCTCCAGTCGGACCTGTAAAGACCCTTGTTCTGTCTCCCAGAAAGAAACTTACTGTGGTGAAGAAGCACAGCTTTGGCATCCAGTCCCACATTGCCTGAAATGACACAGGAGGACTCCTTGTGCTGAGTGCTCTGCAGTGCCTTTAGCCCCTGCACGGGCTCAGAGGCCATTGGACTGAATGTCTTGTTCGAGCACTTCTGCCCCAGTCAGCTCCTTGCAACAGAGCCATCTCCTCACTGGTTGTGTATTACGTTCACTAGCATTAATGGACACTTCCCAAGAAATAGAGAAGTGTTTTTCTTTCAGTTCTTAGAAAAAAAAAAAAAAGTTGGGAATTGGTGTTGTCAGCTTATAAGTAAAATAGCATTATTTTGAATGCAACTCTGCTCATTCAATCAGCAGTCTGAAATACCCGTGATAAAGGTAATTAGTAGCATGTGGGCAGTTTTCTGGGGGAGATGTCCACTGAGAAACGGGATCTTCCTGCCCATGTCCAGGAGCTGCTTTGTGGCTGCCATCGACTGTAGGTCAGATGGGGAGAAAACACTGCAGAACGTGTTATCCTGTGCTGATAGCTGCAGCACTTTACTGTGCTGCTTTCAAACAAACAAGCAAGCTACCTTGATGTGGATGGGGAATGTCTGATAGCCTTTCAAAGAGCCTGTAGAGATGAACTTTGCTCAAGGGCAGTTTCACCACTGTGAACCAGTGAGCAGTATGCAGCTGTGATGGCAGCACATCCAAAATACCAGGGCTGCTCCAAAAGAAATGCCTCCTATTTATGATGCTGGCCTATGGCATCAGAGGTGGATACTGGTGGATGGCAGCAGAGGTTGAATCTTAACTCCAATATCCCATTGTGTGTTGTTGCTGTGTGACAGGTGGCAGCAGAGGGGCAGTCTGACAGAATGGCAGCTGACATGGAAGCGTGGATGGAGCAAAGGTGTGGGATTGAATTCCCCCATGCAGAAAGAATGGTGATGACTACATTGAAAAATAGCATTGTGTAGATGAGAATTCGCTCTATCAAATGGGATTATTGTTCTCTATTTATCTGTTGTAGTTTCCATGGAAATAAGTAAGAGGTGTTACTTTCAGTGCAACCTGTATCGTCTTAGAGGTCTGCATAGTGTTTGAGGTTTGGCAGAGTGAACACCTGTCCTTTCTTTTCCAGTATGAGACACGGAGCACTGAACAAAAGCCAGTTTGGAGCATGTTTCTGATGTGTAGCAGGGTAGTTTTCTTCCGCTATAAAACTTGCAGTGAAGCACGGGACTGCAGCAGCATTTTATTCCTGAGCTGCCTACACCTCAGAGCTGGGTGAAGTGACCCCAAAAGAGAAATGTGTACTTTATCTTGTTAAGTTCATAAAGCACCAAGACGGTTTTGAGAGTTCAGTGCAGTGTAAGTGTGAGATCTGATTATTTGGGGGAAGATGCTGTGAAAGCAGGCGCCCAGGGGAGCGGAGCTGGAGACCTTGAGGTTAGTTCTGTGGGTCAGGGTTGTGCTGTAACACACCTGAAATCCTTGAGCTGATGATTGCAATCACTGAAGCGTGAGCTCTTGATAATGCCAGCGCACAGCTGCTCTGGGGGAGGACAGCACTTGATTTAGGCTTCTTCCATGCAGGGCTCCTAGTTCAGCCAGCTCTCAGATGAACCGCAGCGGGCAGCAGGTAAGAGTGCCGTGTGGTCTGTGTTGCTGTGTGACTGTTCTTCAATTCTTGTTCTTCGTACCTGGCTGCAACGTGTAGTGAGTTGGCAGCCTACCCCTTGCCGGGCTGCCCAGCTGGCTTTAGCCATCTTTGTTTTTGTAATAATCTCTTGAATGTGATGCAACAGGAGGCAGCTCTGATGTGGTTTGTCCAAAAGTGGGTCGGAGACAAGTTTTGTTCCTATCAGTTGCAGCTTTAATCTGGGAAATAAATAAATAAATCAGAACTGAAGCAGGTGAAGTCTTTGCATAGCAAACAGCTGGTTTTTAAAGCTGACTCTGAGCTATAGGGAGCAGAAGGGCATCAGCAGTGACAGCCATCGGCAGGGCTGGGAAAAAAACCCAGCTCTTACAGAGACTCAACAGAAATAATACATAGGGAAGTGTGATACATGGGTGAGGTACGTACTAAGTGCCAGTTTTAGCTCTTAGTCTAATTGGAGTGCACTGTTTCATAGTTTAAGGTGTTTGCTTTGGTCCTCTTCAAAGATTCGGTGTCTTTAGTCTTGGTATCTGTAAGGTTACAGCAGAGGCTGGAAGTGGAGCAGGAAAATGGCAGTCTTGGATTTGTCTTAATCCCATAGGTTACAGGGAATTTGTGGCGGAAGATATTGCGTATCATGGGGCTACGCGTGGCTGACCAGCACCGTCCTCCAAATGCTATTAACTTCAATCCAGTTAATCTGTGTTCCTGTATGTTGAATACAGAGCAGTGCTGGCTGAGGGATTAGGGGAGAATTAAGTATTTTTCTCTAATCCTGAATGTTTATAAATCAGTATTAATTGCTTTAGAAGGCAGCGTTCATAGTTGGGTGCTTTCGGAGAGTTTACATCCCAGTTTTTGTAATAATTTCATGATCCATCTGGCTAATAAAAAATACTTAAATGGAAGAGAAGAAATAAAATCTGTTCCTGTGAAGTGTGAGCGTGCAGATCTTTTTCTTAACGGGAACTAATTGCTGCTGTTATGGATTACTATAAGTTAAAAATAGTACTGGGGTTAGCAGCACCTCACGGCTGTAAACACTGTGCTTAGATTCAGCACTGCCTATGGAAGAGGAGGGCAAAGCTGAAACCAGGCCAGTGGGGCCGAGTCCTACAAGTGTATTTACAGCTGCAGAGCTTCTAAGGATGACTTGTTGATGTTCCAGAGAAAAGCGGGTATGGCCTAAGGGTGCCAGCGGGATGCCAGCATCCTGCAGGGCTTGTCAGCTGGTCAGCAGGGGCACGGCAGGCACTGTGCTTGCTGCAGCAGTGCTGAGGAATGGGGGGAGACAGAAGTCACCTTCAGAGCGTTATCTTTCCTCTGGGTAAGGGTGGTGGTCACAAGTCAAAGCAAAGGAGGGTTGGCTGGAACTGGAAGTCTTGCCCTAAGCATTAGCAGCCTGCTGATTGCCCCAGACCCAGCATTTAATCCTGCCTTTAATCACAAACAAATTCCACTTTGTATTTGAGTTTTTTAAACTTTACATCTGCGTGCATCAGGGCCCATCAGGGCCGTGTGCTCTGTGTGGGGCTGCAGGTACTGCATTCCCCAGCAGCAGGGTGGGCCTGCCACACAGGCACGGATAGCAGGGCTCCTGTGGTTGAAGGGAAGGGTCCTTTCTGAAGCTTTCTCTCCACATAGTCCTTAATTAACGCGAGGTTTTGCTAGAAAGGGTATTTGTTTGTTCTTTCCTTTGATCTGCATTTAGCTCACAGAGCAGATAGGCTGACAAGACCTATTCTCCTGCCTGCCTAACGCTCAGTCTCCTGTGTTGTCCCAGAGCTCAGCCTTTTGCCTGCTGAGAGCCAGCAGCACTGAAACTACCAGGAGTGTGAATCAAGTCCAATGCTTCCCAGACTTCTGCGTTTGCTGCTGCCCAGCTTTTCCTGGCACTGAGATGCGTCTCCTTGCGGGTGGTGGGGGAGCACTGTCCTTCAGCCTGGATGCCTGTCCCTGTGTCCTGCTGCCAGAACAGCTGCAGCACTGTGGGGTGCAGCATGTCAGCCTGCTGAGGGCACCCTGCTGCTAAGGTGGTGGGTGGCTGATACTCTCCTGCAGTGAGTAAACTGGAAGGGACTCAGTTGTTGTGCTTGAAAGTCATAGAAGTGCTTTGTAACTGCTACATAATAAAGAGCACCCTAAGACTTAGCACAGTGCATTGCCTTGCCTTCCATCTCTATAGCACACACACACTGTGCAATTGGTTATGCTGCCGGACTCATTTGAAGCATTTCTTGGCCCTGTTTTATCTATCAGCTTTTCATAAAATGCTTATAACCTTTCTTTTCCATGCAGATAAAATGCATCTGCCTACATGGAGAAAAAGTGAGGGGGGAAAAGCAATGAGATGATTGTAGCTACTGAGGTTTTTGTATTCTTAAAAATGCATCCAACAGCAGCACGTGAGCTGCAGGCAGGACAGCTGCTGCTGAGTTACAGCTGTCCCTGGTGCTGTACAACTCCTGCACTGATTCAGTGCCTCGTGCCTTTCTTTGTGTTTGCACCACTTGGTGACATAGTTGTCATCCGGTTTTCATATTTTCCTCTCTTCTCCTATGCTGCTGTAGTAGGATGCGTGTTATGCACAGGGCAGACGTTAGTGTTTGTATTCATACTGTGTTGGAGCAGAACGTGTCAGTGGAGGCGGAGTTGCAGGCAGGCAGGACTCCTCCCACTCACACATCTGGTGGGGACAGGTGGGATGCGGGCTGCTGTCCTGTGGCCATAAAGCCAAGTCCTACTGACGGATGTGTTGCTGGAGAGCTACATCTCTTCTGGACTTGTTCTGAAGGAGATTATCCTCTCTGTCCACTGTGAGGCTATGGAATAGTTTTTGATTGCTGGACACACGCTGGGCTTTTCTCATTTGCCAGCATTCTGATGTTTTTATCTGTACTCGCTATGTGTTTGTGGCGGGCGGGACACCAAACGTGGTACATACAGCTTGGGGAGTGCTGTATGTGGTTGTTTTGTGGCTGATATGTGAGGGGTTTGGTTTTGTTTTTCATTACCTAGCAGGTGGGTTTCCTTCAGATATTAACATTCCCTGTAGGTGCTGCTGCAGTCTCTACAGTCTCACCCCGAGCCTGTCAGAGTTAACATGATTCCTGGCTTTCCACAGTGTTGGCTACTGTCAAATCTCAAATCACAGAATCCTGGAATGGTTGGGTTGGAAGGACCTTACAGCTGCCTGGCCCTGCCATGGTTGGGCTGCCCAGGGCCCCATCCGTGGCCTTGAGCACCTCCAGGGCCGGGGCACCCACACATCACCGGGCAGCAGTGCCAGCACCTCAGCACCCTCTGAGTGAAGAATTTCCTCCTCACATCTAACCTAAATCTCCCCTCTTTTAGTTTAAAACCACTCCCCCTTGCCTGCGCAGCTCCCCTGAACGATACAGTGGTAAGAAATGCCAGATGGACCATAAATACTCCTTTGTAGGTCAACGTTTTCCAATCGTTGCTGTTTTTTTCTCTTCTTGTTAAACTTCAAGTCGTGTCAGAGGGCTCTCTGGAGGAGAAGGAGGGCTCTGAGGACAAGATAACCCTGACACGAAAACAAACACACAGGAGGGAAAAGAAACCACTGTTAGCAATTGATGAAAGGTGATGAATGGTGGAAGGTATGAAGGGCTGGCTGTCAACTTCTGAGTTATTCTGCTAGCACACGAAGCACGGTGAGGTATGAAAGTAAAAACAGGGACCGTCTGAGGTTGAGACTTCACTTCCGAAGCTGAAAGCTAAAGGTGCCGAATTCCGTTAAATTTTAATGAGACTTGAGATACAGCTCTGTGTGTGTCACTGCCTGAGAAGCAACACTTGAGACTGATAAGAGCACGTTAACACCTGCAGCCCAGTGTGGGGCTGGAGCAGCTCTGTGAGGGGCATCAGCTGGGCATGGCAGGGAGCAGCTCCTCCGGCCAACCTCTGGTTCCAGGTCCCCTCCAGCAGCGCGGGAGGGACGCCCTGAACCCAGCTGTATATAAAAGTAAGAGTGAAGCTTTGAGGGTCTTTTCCACTGTTGTGATTGTAGCTTGTTCAATAGTTAGTATTTCTAGGTTTGTCTTGTTTGTGGGGGTGGAGAGGTGAGATCTTACCACCTTCTATTTTTTTTCTTTCTTTCTTTCTTTCTTTCTTTCTTTCTTTCTTTCTTTTTACGACCTTGCTATGCAAATACACCCATTTTTGTGCCAGGCCTGCCTCCTTTTCTGGTGTTAGCAAGAGCTGAAGTGTTCCTCAGGTGCAGAAATAAGAAAGTCATCATCATTCAAGTGGATGAGATTTGTGAAAACACCTCTATTTTTAATAAGTTTTTGCAGAAGACTGTTTGTGAGGGCAGGGAAGAGGGAGAAGAAAGATAAAGTGTTTCAAAACATCACTTTAAAGGCTTTAAAGTACCAGTACTTGTTAATTTCTCGGGTGTGTATTAGAATAATATTAATCCTGATGAACTGAAATGGTATTAGTGCAGATGTCATAAGTACTTCTACAGGCATTCAGCTATGATTTAACATCAATTAACTAGACCATTATTGGAAAGTGTTATTTTAATGCACTAGATTTCCTGGTGTGTCCTCAGGCAGTTGATGAGCTGCTGTGAGCTTCTCTTGTTGCTCTCCGTTGTTCTTTGTAGCTGTCATTCCTGTTCAGCTGCACTTGACAGTACGTGCTTTGTGCTGCAGGACTCCTGCAGGGTGGCTGCAAGTGTGCTTCTGTGTTCTGCCCAACCTAATTCAGCTGCAGCAGACTGCTAAAGGGATGGTCCTGCTCCCTCCTTTCTTCCATTGCATTATGTGTATGATGCCCTGTCCAGCCGAGCCCTCGTGCTGCTGCTCTTGGCCATAGTCGGCTCTGGTCCTTACTGTTGGGGACAGCTCTGTCTGTTCTTGCTTGTCAGTGGCAGTGTTTCAACGTGCAACGCTCTGTCGGGCTGAAGAGACACACCTGGAGTTAGGCTTTTCTGCTATCTTTTCTTCCATTGTTACTGATCTTTGCAATCTTCTGCGTTGGTTCTGAGTATGACAGTATTTGTAAGTCCTCCTTTTTGAAGGAGGAGATGAGTGGTGTTTCTTGGCATTTTTGTGCTCTTCCTCCTTTCCTTTATAGGAGTGTCGGTTTCTGTTGGACGTTTCTTAGCCTCAGTGCTGTTTGTTTGGCTGGGACTTGGATCTGCCATCTGTATTTCACTGTTTTCCACACGGTAACATGGATTGAGATACTTTAGAAATGGTGGCCCTTTGTGTTATTTTGCGTGGATATCTCATTTGTAATTAAATCCCCACACAGTGGCTTTTCTTTGTGCACTTCTTGTTGGCTTCCCTACAAGCTTCTGTGTGAGGTGTTTGCTGGAGTATTTCAGGTTGCTGATGGGATGCTGCCGTCTACAGAAGTGGTGTTGTCTCAGTGCCTCTGAGGCTCATCCCGTTGGACTTCTCCTAGCCAGACCAGGTCGACGTTGTATTTTCTGAAGAGTTTGTCACAGTGAGAATGGAGTCATGAGCTCCATTGTGATCATGAGCTCCATTGATGATCACAATGATCATCAAAGAGTTGCTCATCCCAGGAAGTGAGGTCCAAGGGGTGAGGTTTGGTTCAAGATTCCCATGAAGCCAAACTGGCAGTTCAGATTGTTCTTACTTTGCAGATGGTGTCAAGAGTCTCTCCTCAGACCTCTGAACTGAGCAGCACTGCTGTTTGGCTGTCTCCATTTGACTCATCTGCTTCTGAGCTTCACACTGCTGCCTGTGGGCACTGAAGTGGTAGCTGTCAACATAACTTATGCTTTCTGAGAATGGAAAATTCATGTAATAAAACACTGGGGGCGGACGTTAGAGTGAAGATCCCATGTGACAGCTACTACCTAGATTGTAACCATTGGTTATGGCTTTCAGAGATCCTGGAGTAGCTCAAGTGATCAAGAGGTCAGGCACTAGCATTTATGAGGGCGACCTGTGCAAGTAAATCAGTATATTAAATAAATAAGTCAATTGCTAAGGCACTGGTGGCAGAATGAAGGGGCTTCCTAGTTTTGTTGTTCGAAAGCAGAATTGATCTTTTATTCAATTTCTGATACGTGCAGTCAGTTGGGATGTCCTTTACTTATTTTGACGTTGAGCATAAGCTGTACTGTAATGCTCCCTGGAGCCATTCCGCTGTCTCTCCTGGTCTGCTCAGATTTTGATATTGCCATCACTGTGGTTTCTGAGTACCTTCCAACGACATGTTAAGCAATATGACTAGCGTATGGCTCATTTAATTTCTTTCCGGTCCTTGGGGATGAAACTGTTTTAGATATATTTTGCTAGTTAATCTTTTTTTATTATTATTTTATTTTAATGAGATACAGATGTGACCAATTGCCTCAAGAATGCCAGTCTTGGCTGTGCACTTGTGGAGTTACTATTCCTAAAGGTTAATCCTAAGACATGCTGAGTGCCTGCAAGACTTCTTACCTTTAAGAACGGGGATTGGATGCCTGGTGCCTCTCAAATTCAGCTCCCAAACTTTGTACCACCCCGCAGCCAATTTGCCGAGATGCTTACGTTGTGCAGCAGTCATGATATGTGAAACTGCGTGTTTTTCTGAGAGCTTGTTACAGTTCATTGAGATGAAACTGCCCATGAACTTTTATCTCTGAAGGACTTGTTAGGCAGCGTATCCTATTCATCAATTTTAGTAGAATTGTACTTCCCTCGTTTTGCAAATAGTGCTGTAAAATGAACTGCAACTGAGTGCTTGAAAATACTTAAGCTGTTTTTCCTGTGCACATCCCTCAGTTGAGCTGTGTGCTTGCGTTGCCTTAGTCAGGTGCTCCATCAGCTTTTGAAGTTAAGTGTTGAGAGCTTTTACAAAGAGAAAGGCACATATACTCTGCCCAGCCAGGTGAGCAGTGCTTCCCTTTAGCCTGTAGTGATTGTGGAGTTTGAAGTTATGTTATAGCTGCTTATGTTATAGTACTAAGATTAATAGTTTTACAGAATGATAAATGGTTATACAGTATTAAGATAAATGGCATTGGGGCAAAAAATAAAATTTGCTGCCTCATTAGTACTCAGGTTGAAATAGAAGATTGCAGGGAACCACAGAGGTCCTGATTTTCTGTAAGCCTGCTTGTAATCAGATGTCTGAGTTGAAAGAGAGGTCTTCAGTGGGTGTAGGTCCCCTTACTTCTGTTGTTCACTACTGCATTATGGTAGGTTACAAGTTGTCATCTTTTAGACTTTTAAAGGAGATCTCTGAGCCATTGACTCACTCAGATTGAGTGTGATCCTTGATGCAATTGCATCACTGCCGCATTTCTCTCAAAGGAAGGAAGGACAATGCTAATGATGATGGCCAGATGCACTGCAGTGATAAGACGCTCGCTTATGGCTTAGTTACAATGCAAAGCCACGAGTGTTTTCTCTGGGCTGTGTAGCTATGTAAACAGATTGCAGGTTTTCTCTGGAGGCAGGTTAGTTCCAGCATGAGTTCGGTGCTTACCCAGGGAGAGCTCCAGAAGCAGTGTCAGGAAGGTGCTGAATTTCAGCCCGCTGCAGTGACTGTCCTGCCTGTTTGTGAACTACATCAGGCCGTGATGCAAAGGCCTCTGAAGACTGCAGATGATGCTTAGTCACATAGAGAGGTCTGGATGTGTAGCGCTTTCTGTGAATGGCCACATAATTTACATGCTGGAGTTCTCAGAGCCCATCTCTACTGGCACAGAGCTTAACTGCAAGCTGGGCTCTGGGTAGAGAAATGCTCTGTACTCACTTTACAGAAGTGAAGCACAGCAAGACTATAGTGGAAGGTTTTATAATTAAATAGTGAGGACCTAGCTTCTACTGTCTCTAAGACAAAGTTCTGGTTTGAAAGTGATAAAATCATAGAATCCTTAGAGCTGGAAGAGACCTTTAAAGGCCCTATGGTCCAACTCCCCTGCACTGCACAGGGACACCACAGCTGGATCAGGTTGCCCAGGGCCTGATCAGCCTGGCCTTGAATGTCTCTGTGGATGAGGCATCCACCACATCTCTGGGCAACCTGTGCCAGTGCCTCACCATCCTCACTGTAACAGACTTTTTCCTTATATCCAACCTAAATCTCCTCTCTTTAAGCTTGAAGCCATTTCCCCTTGTCCTGTCACCACAGACCCTGCTAAAGAGTCTGTCTGTCCCCTTCTTTCCTGTTGCTCCCCTTTAGACACTGACAGGCCGCTCTCAGGTCTCCCCACAGCCTTCCCTTCTCCATGCTGCACAGCCCCAGCTCTCTCAGCCTGTCCCATAGCAGAGGTGTTCCATCCCTGGGATCATTTCTGTGGCCCTCCTCTGGATGTGCTCCAAGAGGTCTTTGCCTCTCCTGTACTGAGGACTCCAACATCTGGACGCAGTGCTCCAGGTGCCTCACTTCACCTGTAATAACTTGTTGTTATGAGGTGGAAATCCCTTCCTTGGAGCTGTAGTTGTACCTTCCAATCTTAGAGATATCTCCTTAGATGCATTCACAGACAGCTAAACAGATACCACCTGTGATGCTGTGGGGCCACAGAGAGTTCTGCCTTTGGTCTTTCCAAAGGAAGAGAACCTGCTTGTTAAAGCAAAGAGTGCTGATGAGGAGTTGTTGGGCAGAGTATTTGTTTGTTGGGGCTGGAAGAGTGCAAGATACGAGAGCAGCCAGGTTTGTGTTATGTGTATGCTTAGCTGTGCGACTGATAGCCTTGTCACAGCCACAGCCAAGTGGGAGAGTACATAAACCCCAGCACTGATAACTCATGAGGTTTTATCACAAGCCTGATGATAGAGAGCGTTTGGTTGCCAACAATGAGCCTTTGTGAGAATTTTGACTCCAGTTAAGAAAAGATAAGCCTTATACAATAGTAAACAGCCCCTTCATAATAAAGAGATAGAAGATGCAACCCTCAAAGCATTAAACTCCAGAAGGCGCATACAAAAGGAAAGTATAAACCATGCAGTGCTGCTGCTTTTGTGTTTTTTTTTTTTACTTGGTTGTTTTTCATTTTGTTTTTGTGTTGTGTTTTTTTTCCCTCCCCTTGAGTAACTTCTTTATATTGTGGTTGGGATTTCCTGATTGCACTTCAAGTTGGTGCCAGTGCCCCCCAGCCCAGCACAGCTCTGCAGTTCAGCACATGATACCGGAGTCCCTGTGCTGTCAGCACTCTCAGGCACCTTGCCCTACGGGGTGATGGATGGGTGCTCCCTGCTCTTTGTGCTCATCTCTGGCTCTCTGCGAGACCTGCTCTGGATGGGATGATTTGGGGTTCCTTTTGAAAAGTCATTAGAAGATGCTCCCCTTTGGCATATCTTGCTGATTGACCAAATTTGCCAAATAGATAAATTCTTGTTATTTTCTTCTGGTTTCGATCATTGCAATCAGGTGAGAATAATATGCGTATTTTTAAAGAGCAGCTCCCAAAAGCGAGCTCTGCCTGGCATGCATAGAGCACAAAGGAAGGGCTCCCCCTGTAAGCACAGGGCGATAAGTAAATATAGAGACCTTAAACCAACTGCTGTGAGCGACAGCAGCGCAGCCCTGTGTTCACCTAGTAACAAGTGCTGTGTCACATTGCTCCGTCTCCACTCAGTTCTGTGCTCAACTACAACACCTCTGCAATAAGTGCTTTGGTCAGGACACTTACATCTTCAGCTGCAGAGCTGCTCCCGCAGGCTGTTGGAAGGCCGTGCGTGGTGCTGAGGCTCGGTCCCTGGCAGACAGCTGGCAGACGGGAGCGCTGCCTCGCTTGGTAACCTCAGCTGTCTGCCAGAGCACCGCCAGTGGCAGTAAGAGCAGATGGCAAAGGCTGCAGCCCTGCAGCTCAGAGCTGGCGCTGGAGCAGTGCGGGCCTCACGCAGTACCACTTGCTGCTGCTATGGCTGTGCTGAGAACCTCTGCTGCAATCCCATGAGCCTAATTTGGGTTCTGACCAGCCATAAGTGGGTGGCCACAGTCTGGGCAGAATACACCCTGCCTGCGGTTGCAGCTGTGGGTGGTGGGGGTCAGGGGGTTCCTCACCGGCTCTGGCCCAGGCCCAGCCCTCAGTCCCAGGAGGTGCTGGGAGATGAGGTGCTGCTTGGTCCTGCCCTGCCTGCTGCCTGCCAGGCCTGGGCCTCGCTCCTCATGCTTCACTGTGGCTGGCAGCACACTGAGAGGGGCTGTGAGTGAGCTGTGGGGTGCCGGGGGGGTCCTGTCACAGCCCTGCGGGGCCCTGGAGCCGCTCGGTGTGTGCAGAGGTGCAGGTGGTGATGTGTTGTAACTGAATCGGGAGCAGGGGAGAGTCCCTCTCCGTGCTGAGGAGCCTGAAGCAAAAGGCAGAACTTGTTTCTGAGGGCTGTGAGAGGATTCTTAGCATTTCTTTTTCCTGTGCCAAATCACGGCCTGAAGTGGAGAGGCTCTGTCTCTGCTGGGCTGAGGATTACCCAGCAGCAACTGATGTGGCAGATGTAGCTTCCTCAAATGCAGGAGAGATGATGAAAAGTAGAGAGGAGTGAATAGATTATTGTTTTTTATTAAAGGTGTTATGGGGGATGAAATTCTTCTCCTGAACAGTCTTTCTCATTCCCATCCTCTCAGTAAATCATCGCCACAGTGTGGGTTAATACTGTTTGGGAGTCTCATGCGGGAATGCCTGAGATTGGAAGAAGGGAATCCATACGTAAAACAAGTGTCTCTGCGACCGCTGAAGGGTTACCCTAGTTTAAAGACAGTGAAATATTTGCCATCTGATTCCCATAACAGTG